>NW_019272046.1:1619647-1637236 GCF_002738345.1 Cucurbita maxima
TTTTTTTTTTTTTTTTTTTTTTTTTTTTTTTTTTTTTTTTTTTTTTTTTTTTTTTTGGCTTCTGTACAATTTATCATCTCCAGATGCATAAATCATCTGCAGAAACAGGCAACTCCAAAGGGTGTTGAGCTACGTGATGATGAGTTTATATTGCATGTGGAGGGAACTGCTAGCTCGCAGAGGGTAGTGCGCCACATTGGATCAACAAGTTGGCCTGGTTAGATTTAGTTAATTTTCATTGATCCATTTCTCATATGATTGCCTCTTGTGATATTTGGAATTTTGACCATGTCCCTTTTGTATTGAGAACATTGCCGAGTATGAAGGCCATTTCTGTGTCTCAGGCAGACTTACATTAACTAATTACAGCCTCTATTTTGAGGCCTCTGGTGTGATAACTTACGAAAAGGCAGTTGAGATAGAACTCTCAAGGGACACTCTGCACAGTGTG
The DNA here is from genome assembly GCF_002738345.1 of Cucurbita maxima. Classification (NCBI taxonomy): domain Eukaryota; kingdom Viridiplantae; phylum Streptophyta; class Magnoliopsida; order Cucurbitales; family Cucurbitaceae; genus Cucurbita; species Cucurbita maxima. The sequence goes on from NW_019272046.1 coordinate 1,620,099, forward strand.
AAACCAGCTTCTACTGGACCTTGGGGTGCACCACTTTTTGACAAGGCAATCTTCTACGAGTCCCCTGAGATGTGAGGATATTTTATTGATTTTGTTTCCATTATCGAGCAATTAGCATAAAAGAAAAACCTTGATTTATAATTAATCAAATATTTTCTCAATTTTAAGATCAGAGGAAGTTGTGTTGGAGTTTCCAGAGATCACAAGTTCCACAAGACGTGATCACTGGCTTGCGCTAATTAAGGAGATCATACTCTTGCATTGTTTTTTGCGGAAATTTAATTTGGAAAATCCAATGCAAGTGTGGGAGATTCATTCAAGAACAATTCTGGGGATTATAAGGCTTCACGCAGCCAGAGAATTGCTTAGAATATCTCCACCTGTTCCTACAAAGTTCTTAATATTTGCCTTATGTGATGAGTTACCAAAGGGTGATTATGTACTAAAAGAACTTGCTGAGAATCTGAAGTTGCTGAATAGTGGACGCCCATGTAATGCAACTGCAACTCTAAGATATTTGAACATGTCACAGTTAACCAACTCCAGTGTAGAAGAAATTGAGAAAGTCTGTAATGTAAGTGAACGTGATGAAGCACAGTTCTCCTTAGAGAATGCCATTAATCAGGCCAGAGAAAAAGAGAAGGAAGTTGTCCATGCCAAGGCTACCACTGTAGGACTGAAAGAGGAAGGCATCGGTGAAAGTGCACTCATCTTCATGGCGAGCATCTTAATCTAATCAAAATTCTAAGAATTCTGTTCTTTTGTGTTTATTTTAAGTCATAACTTGATTACATGGTGCAGGAGCTATTAAAGCCACTTAAGAGCAGGTTACCTTGGTTCAAAGAAGTTCTTGAATGGGAAAGACCAGCGGCTACTGTTACCGTGCTCACTACATCTTTGATAATTACATTTAAGTAAGTTTTGTTTGTGCATTTTGTTTCCACCAAATATCCCAATTAGATATTCCAATCCTCTTGTTTAGGATTGTTGGGAGAGATATCCACGTTGGCTAATTAAGGAGATGATTATGAGTTTATAAGTAAAGAATACATCTTCATTGGTATGAAGCCTTAGGGGGAAACAAAAAACAAAGCCATGAGAGCTTATGCTCAAAGTGGATAATATCATACCATTGTGGAGATCCATGATTCTTAACATACTCGTATTCTTCAATTTTCTCTTTGATCATGATCAAGGCTGGCAGCTAACTTACACTCACGGATGTAGGGAGTGGTTGGGCAAGGCTGTGGCTGCCCTCCTGTTTTGGGTGGTCTTGGTGATGCTTCAAGCGAGAAAGAAAAAGATTCAGGAAAAGTGCGATGAGATTGTGGTCTGCACTGCCTCTGACCAGACTACGATGGAGAGCATAGTATCTGCCCAACAAAGTTTGCAAAATGTGCACGAGATTGTGCAGGCTGCAAACATTGCGGTGTTAAAGATTTGGTCCATTTTCATATCCAAAACCCGGAAGGTATATTCACATTTCTTAATTAAATTTTTATGTGTCCTGAAACTCATCTAGCATGAGATCTTATCTTATATTATATTTCTTAGGAATAAAACTATTTGCTGAAAAATAGGTGGTAGCAAATATAAAATTGCAGAATACCAATTCCAAAAAACTCATGTTGTTGCTCTGAGTAGACTTATTAGGTTAGGTTGGCAAGTTTAGATTTTAGTTCAATTATCGACATCCAATGAAACGCTAGTGGCCATGTATGGAAAGAAAACTATAGTATTGTTTGTTGAGGAATGTTGGGATAGAAGTTTCATGTTAGGAACTACGACTTTTCATGATATTGTCACTTTGAGCATAAACTCTCATGATTTTGCTTTTGGTTTCTCAAAAGGGTATGAAGATGTATTCTTTATTTATAAACTAATGATCAACCTCTTAATTAGGCGATGTGGGACTCCTCTCCCAACATCCTCTCCCAACCATCTTCAACATCTAATATTGGCTAATTAAGGGGATGATCATGGTTTATGAAATGATATGGGGCCTTTTTGAAGAAACCAAAAGCAAAGCCACATTTTACCCTCAAAGAAAGTCTGGGTGTGATTTCTAACATTATATTTTCTTTTTCCTCTCAATGATTTTAGGGAATTTGGTTACAAGCATACATGACTTGGATAACTATTAAAAAAAAAGTGTGATTAAATGGCTTTAAAAAGTTGAAGTCTCAATTGCCGAACAAGATTTATCATAATGCACAAGCTAATTTTAGAAAATAGTTATTTTTAGCAATAAATAGAGTTATCTTGTGTTGGGGCACTTTGTAGTTTGCATGATGGTCGTGAAGTCATGAGCAATATGCTTTGGACAAGCACGAAGTTGACACACTTCATCCATTCACACCCACAACGTTGACACACTTCATCCATTCACACACACTTCATCCATTCACTCCATACTTGCTTTTAGTTTCACCAAAATTCTCATTAGTCAAAAGTTTATGATGCTTTCGAACCTTCATCAAACATCTTGCGCTAATTTCAAGTATTAACATACATGTCTTTGGATCATATACTTTCAATTTTCTCTATTTAAAATCACACTTGGAAAGCGTTCATTTCCCATTGAAATAGAAAGTTGTACATTTTGGGTTGGTGTTGCAGCACGCGGACATGGTAATGGCGGTACTGAGTGGGGTGGCAATAATACTGGCAGTGGTTCCAACGAAGTACATAATAATGGGGGCAATATTATATGGCTTTTTGATGACCTCAAGAGTAGGGAAGAAAACTAAGGGTACCAACAGCGGTGGAGGAGACAGACGGCTGAAGGAGTGGTGGGACTCCATCCCTGTCATCCGCGTCCGTGTCGTTGACAAGCTTCCCGAGAGCGGCGGCCCTTCCGACTAAGGGTAATCCTCCACTCACCCTTTTCCATGCTTTCCTAGTTTCTCCATTTCTCCCTTTTTCTTAATGTCTATTCTGATCCTTTGCCATTTGTGAATATAGACAAACTGAAGGCCCCTTATAGAACAACGTGACAGTGGGATTTTATTGAAAATATTTTGGGGGCTTTTGGTTTCTTGGTCGTGGTGGGTTTGGCCTGAAATTTCGGTGTGTTTCCCTCTCCCTCCTCTGTTTTAGGTTGAAAATAAAGTGTCGAATTATGAAATAAAATCATAAAATTTTAGATTGTGAAATACCCGAATTCATAAAGTAGTCCCTTTTCATATTCTCTGGTTAAGAATGAGATCGTTCTTAAAATGGTTTGAAAGCTTCTCATTTTCTGTGGTTAAGAATGAGATTGTTTTTAAAATGGTTTCAGAACTTCTCATTTTTAGCTGATTGGTTTATAAAATTAAATATATGAAGTTTTTATGTTATTTTTTGTGATTCTAAAATTTTTGTAATTTTTTAAATAAAGAAATGGAATTAGAAATAATAAATTTGATTTTGTTGATTTTAAAATTTCTATTCAATTTTGAAAACATAAATTAAATTATTTGGAGTATTGACATTTTTTTTTTTAAATTGAAAACGAGGGATGCTATATATTATATATTCATATTTTTCAAATTTGGATTTGGCTTATTTTTATAATTGGAAACGAGGAATCCAAGTCTACTTTTCATTATATCTTTGTTTCCGAATCTATGTTGTTTGGATCATCATGCAATGTTAGCAATTTTTCCCCCTATTTTAGGTCGTGATTTGGATCTTTACATATAAAGCTACATTCTTATCCTTGGTTGAGATCAAAGCATAAACTTCAACCAATATTGTCCAAAATTTTTCATATTTTAAAATTTTCATGTTGGTTGACGAATGTTACCTTTTCTTCTTTTCTAAGCGTATTTTTGCAGCTAAAATGTTCCATCTTTTCTTTGACTAGTTTTAAAACACTAATGTTAGTACGGACAAATGTTGACCGAACTATTGCTATAAAAGTATAAATGTTACCTTTTTTTTTTTCATTGTAGTATATTCTTACCAGCAAAATGTTTGAGCCTTTGGTCGAACCTTTATAATCATAAAGCTTCACATTAGTAGGGACAAAATTTAAGCTATTCTTGTAATTAATAATTTAATCTTTTAACTGTGTCTATGGTTTTTATTTGTAATTGAACTTCAAAATTATTAGTAATTAGTATGATGGTTGATGTGGTTGATAGAACCATGTATGAATAGTAATCTTAAAAAGTTATAGGTTGAGTGAGCTGCTTTATCTTAATAACATTACAATTTTTTTTATTCAAATCGTTCATGTAAAGTCACGTGAGTGATGATGTCATATGCAATGAGTGAGGATATTATAGGCAAAAAGTATAGTATTGGATCATGAAACATTTGATCTTCCTTTGTGGGCTTATTAATTAATAAAATTAATATTTTACACGACGGATCGTAAGTGACTCGATTTTAATATTTATTGAGTAATGAACTTCTGTAATTTTATTCATATATCTATCATTTTAGAAAATTGACCAAATGGTGAACGATAATGTAATCTTATCCAATGAAATTTGCTTAGCATACCGGATAAATGGATGGATGGTCCTTTAAAATATAGATTTTGGGAGTCGAAAAATGGAATCTACCATCTCTTTGGCCCAAGAGAACTATTCATCATTGGATTTAAACAAATTGTATATTGACTGACTAGTGATTTTGACCACAAGATAAAATTATACGTGTGAAACGTACTTTTGATCTAAATGTAATTACAAGCCACTTATAAATGACTGATTTGTCTGTAATGATTATATCCATGTACCCGATTTGTCATGCATAGATCAATAATTGAGTGATATATAATTAATTATTAAAAATTTATGGATTAAAGAGTTTAATGAATTTAGTTTTTTAAAAATTGAAATGTTCAACATATTTAATAATATTAAATATAATTAAGAAGAATATATTTAGCTAAGAGAAAATATATGATCGTATTTATTATCTTAAATGTTAAAATAATTAAGGTATATTATACATTAAAGAAAATAATTTAAATTAAATTGAGTTTATATATTAGGATATTTAAATATGATTTAAAGAAACCAATTCTATTTTAATATATTTAATATTAAAATATACTATTTCAAATTTAGAAAAAGTATTTTAAAATACAATAATAGGATAATTGAACCAAATAAATTAAATCATACATATCTATTTTATAAGTCTTAGCCACAAAAAATTTGTGAAGATATTTAACTTTTTATATGCAAGTTTACTTACCTATATATTTTAGTTTAATTCTAAATAAATTGAAATATTTTCCAAGCTTCCAAATTTTATTAAAATTTAAAACTTAGTTTACTTTATACAAAAAATATTATTTAATTTCGGCCCACACATTATTTTAGTGTTTTATGATTTTTTTTTACGGTGCTAAATATCATATTTTATTTCATAAACGTCATTTTTTGATTCATGATCTAAATTGTACCAGTAAGTAGGAGTTTTACCAGACTTAAATGGTACTTTCGTCATTTGATTTGAGTCCCACCTATCACGACACATCACGAGAGGATTTGCAGCATCTCAAGTCTCGATCGCTTGTGTGAGTACCTGTCAATTCCGTTGAGCTTCATTCTTCCGAAAGCACTCTCCAAACACAATACTTAACACGAAATTAAAAAGCTAGTTGACATAATTTCATGATCTACCTATCGATATGTCATTTAGATTGATAGAAGCCGTCAAAAGCTGTATTTTTTTTTGTCCTAATTTTTGTTTATTTTACAATAAAAAAAACAAAAAGATAAAATAGAAAACATCAATGATAATTTTGGATCGAATGCTTATCCAATATTATCAAATATTGTCATCGTTTTAAAATGTGTTTGGAGCTGTTTTCACCGTCTTACAAAAAGGAGTGTTTCGTTTTCCTCTCCACCTATAGAATGTCACAGTTATTGTGATTAAGTTAAAAATGAAAGTACAAATTATTAATATAGGTGATAATTATCAATTATTTTAGCATTTTTAAGTATCATTAAGATATTTTCATTATTCCGGACACACGAGTATAATTCAACTAATTAAGACATATTTTTTAAATAAAAAAACACAAAGATATTTATTATAATTTTACACATTTCGTATTATATTATATAATCTCCTCTAGGTCGAGGTCACGTGCGGTTTCGTCTCCATCTCACGTGACTTGTCCTTCTCCTTCTTTTCTTGCACTTAAATCTTCATTTCTTTTCTCTCTCCTTTTCTAACAGTGAAGTATATGCGACGCCGAGACGTTATTCTCTGCCACTCTTCTCCGGAACCCTAACCGTCGATACCTCAACGGGGATCGCTCTCACGTCCGGCGAGGCGTATCTGAGCTACAAGATGGATGTTGATCAGTCTGATTCACAGAAGGCTCAGACCTTACAATCCCTAACCAGTGGTTCTCTCGGTTCGTCTCTGTCCAAGCTCGCCGGCTCTTCCCGGGGTATTCCGGCCGACAAAGACTTTCACTTTTATTACAGCTTCGACGAATTCAAAATCCCGATACAGAGCATCGAGCGGCAATCTCAGTCGATGCTCGAGACCATTGGCTCGTCCGCCGAAGTTTGGGGCAAGGAAATGGCGTTCCCTGAGGATACCGACGACGCGTATGATTGGTTAGTTAATGTTAATGATGAAATTTTTGAGCGGTTTGATCTGTCTCTGGATGAGTTTCAGAGGATTCGGAAGGAGGAGGAGGAGAGTGGGAGGGCTGTGGCTTTAATGGCGGACTCTAACGATGGGTTTCAGTTGGTGTGTGGGAAGAAGAAGAAAACTCCGAGTCATGGAGACGAGGTGCATGATTCGAGTTTTGAGTCGAGTGTGAAGGTTGCTACCAAGGATAGGAAAACTTTGGGGGTGAAGCCGAAAGTTCCATTTCATATACCGACTATCCGTAGACCGCAGGATGAGTTTAATATTTTGGTTAATAATTCAAATCAGCCTTTCGAGCATGTCTGGTTGGAAAGGAGTGAAGATGGCTCGCGGTTTGCACATCCACTGGTTAGTTGAACTCCTTTTCCCTTGTATTGATCTTAACGTGTTACCTTTTCCTTTTCTTTTCTTTGCCTACTAGGGTCTGAGGAGGGCATGCTTTGCATAATTTAAGTAAGTTCTATAGGTGCTCGGCATTATTTTGGCCGGTTGTGTCTAAATTCTAATGGCCAGTAGAAAAGGGTTTGGCTTATATTTTGTAAAGATGTTCTGTAGTTTAGATGGGTTAGCGATTGAAATTCAATGGGATTGTCAACTTTATAGCGTGTTGTCATCTTTCATGAGCGGTTACTGTTTTGTCGAAGTTCAGAGTTGTTGCTTACTTCAATTTACTTGTTTGTGCAGGAGAAGCTCTCTGTATTGGACTTTGTCGATAAGATTAATGCAGATTTTCAACCTGTTTATCCACCATCTTTGGATTGTACTCCCTTCAAATTCATAGAGGAAGTCAATGATTTGAAAGAACTGGCTGCTAAATTGCAAGGAGTTAATGAATTTGCGGTACAAAACTATTACTAGTTCAATGTTATGATGTCATAAGGAGGAAGCATATGTTAGCTGAAGGAATTATTTTGTATGGACTGTATTTAGACCGTGTTCTAAATTCGGTCTGGCATTCAAAATGCTTACTTCTCATGTTTTTGTGTTTGCATTATTAGTTTGAGAAGGAAAAAAAAAAAAAAAATCATTAAAAAGCATAAATATGAATTCAAGATCTGTTGCAATGATATCAAGTAAATCAGAGAATGGAGCTAATTTGCAAAGAAACGTAGTACACTTCTAGAGTATGTCATGGTATGAATTTAAGACAAAAATCTAACATCCAGTTTTGATGTGCCTTCTATATTTAATTTTCTTTGTAATTTGAGTTCTGTGTTCTGTTATTTGATGCACACTGTGAATCTTGTAGGTTGATTTGGAACATAACCAGTATCGATCTTTTCAAGGACTTACATGCCTGATGCAAATTTCTACAAGAACTGAGGATTTTGTTGTAGATACGCTGAAGCTCAGAATTCATGTGGGGCCCTACCTAAGAGAGGTTTTCAAGGATCCTTCAAAGAAAAAGGTTGACGTTGGGAAATAAGTGTTTGTTGTTTGCATTTAGTTTGTGTGGGATTTTTATTATAATATTTATACTCATTTAGGTGCTGCATGGAGCAGATCGAGACATTGTGTGGCTTCAACGGGATTTCGGGATTTATATTTGCAACTTGTTTGACACTGGGCAGGTTGTGTTTTTAACCATTATGATTCATTCAAGCCTTTGTTTTGTTCTTTTTATGGTTATTCCTTGTGCCAGATTCTCTTTTGTGACTACATTAGGATAATGTTCTGCAGGTTATAATACCATTCCTAGGTTCTTGCATGATCTTATCCCCTCAGATGTATATGGTCATGCCCAAGCCAATTATGCTAGTAAATAAGAAGGGAAATTTATCCTTTGTTCCCATTTAATTGAGATCCCAACCTGTATTTCAGTGGACTTGGGATGACTTATTCTTCCTTTCTCCACACTTGTACTTTAGTTCTCATATTTGTCGCCCCCCCACCCTTCTTTGACTTCACAAATTAGACAACTTCTGGCTATCGTGTAAATTTTTTCAATTAATCAAGGTTTTCAATTGATTATATGAACTAGAATATCTTGGACTTCTGATTGTTAAAAAATTCATCACCTTCAACAATCATTCTTTCAAACTAGATTTCTTTGCTTGAGTGTATCCTTTGTCAATGTTCCAAGATATGGATTTTACATGTTTTCCCTGCCTTTCAAGCCATCTAATGAGGCTCCACTTCTGGTATTGGCTAGTGGCCCTTGGGTTTTGTTTCATGAAATAAGTATTTGATTTCTGATTAGTCTCTTTTCAAGGATTGTCTGGCTTTAGACTTCTTTTGAGGATGCATGATCTTCTTTCTCTTTATGTCAACTTGGAGAGAATGAATAACTTTCTACATGTTGATTCATACATTTTTTATCCTCAGGCTTCAAGAGTATTGAAACTGGAAAGAAATAGTCTGGAGTATCTCCTTCATCACTTTTGTGGTGTTGCAGCTAATAAAGAGTAGGGACTTCCTCTCTCTGCATCTGGATGCTCTGTGTGTGGATGGTTCTTTTTCTTGTTGCTCTTAACAGTTAAACTCATCACAGGTACCAGAATGCAGATTGGAGATTAAGACCTCTCCCTGAGGAGATGCTGAGGTATAAATGTCTATGGTTTGTTCTTGTCGAGTATTTTTTTTCCCTAGTAGTTGCACACTTGTTTATTTAGTTTTATCTTTGAAGATGCACATGCAAATTAGTGTAATGGATTATTTTCTTTCCCTAGTTGTCTTTGCAGACACACGTTTGACAAATTTTCCCATATTGTCTTATTGCGAAAGTGAATAATGAGACTAGATGAATGTTATACAATTTTTAAGCTCATGTTCTATTGTTAGATATCTTAACAAGGAAAAAATAGGACGCCAGTATGTGATGATATTTACGTTTAAAGATCAGTGCACTTTTTCTCAATGGAAAGCTTTGTAAGTGTATTTGGTGTAACTAGTGCTCTTTCCCTGTAAATGTCCAACAAGTCTTGCGTTGTTCATTCTTGCGTTGTTCATTATGTGTGAACAAATTACCCAAATGAAAATGTCCATGCATTGAATGTGTGGCATTGCTTGAAGTTCTCTTTGATTGTTCATTATTTTGGTGTATCCTTATTAACTTTAATTTTGTATCTTTTAATCACAGATATGCGAGGGAAGATACACATTATTTGCTGTATATTTATGATTTGATGAGGATGAAACTGTCCTCAATGCCCCGTGAATCTGAAGAATCTGATTTTCCTCTGGTAGAGGTATAGTTGCTATCAACATCGTATGCAACTTTTTCTGGATTAAGATTATATTCATTCTTTCATTTTGTCAATGGTCAAAAGTTTGACTTTGCTAGAAGTATGGAAATAGCAATTGCAGGGTGTCCACCATCATCATCTTCAGCTTTAATAAAATTTTAGTTTAAGATTTATTCTGCCCAATAAGATTTGATCTATAACACACTGGGATCTGTTTTGTTTTACTCTCACCTATTTGACTTGAGGGGGCCTATATTGTTTGTATAGATATTGGTTTGCGGCGTGTAAGATTTCAGTTCAATTAAGTTGTTTTGTTTTACTCTCACCTATTTGACTTGAGGGGGCCTATATTGTTTGTATAGATATTGGTTTGCGGCGTGTAAGATTTCAGTTCAATTAAGTTGCACTTCATATTTTCTTTTTGAAACACAAATATGGAAGAAAACCAACTCTCTAGGCTTACAAAAACAGGCCCCCCATTGAAGTTAATTACAATCCAGGGTATATGACTTAGAAATGCTAATCCTAACCTTCTCAGTGCCACTTCCAAGATAGGGCCGTTCACATGAAGGAATTGAAAAAAGACTAAGTTTTGGTATTTTGTAAAAAGTTCTTCAACATCTCTCCAACCAAATTCTCATACAAAAGATTCTACTCCTGGACCTTAAGCATAGCAGTTTCATGTTGCTTCTTATCGAGTCATGGAAAGTTCAATGTGCCATTGAAGATATTTAGGAAAGCATTCTGGCAATTTAGACTGAATGTCTGAAAGAAGAGGTGCAACTGATTTTCTTCCATTTCCTTACAAATTACACAAATTCCAATATAACAGCCAATTTGAGTTTCACTTAATGTTGAAGGCCATACCATACATTTAGGGTGATAAAGATGTGGATTTTGTTAGTGAGGATAATGTTATAGTATTGGCTGATTGCATTGTAGCTTAGGAATGCCTCAATGATGCTAACAAAGAGGAAGTTTTTCTGGCTGTCCACGATGCTGGCCTGGGCGTTTCCTCTTGTTGGGTGTTTTTTTGCGCAGTTTTGTATTCTTTCATTCTATCTCAATAAAAGCAGGCTTTCTGATTAAAAAAATATGCATAAAGTCCTGAAAATTTCACAGCTAAGCTTGTTTTCAGAAGGGTTGGGACATTTTTTGAATGTGACATTGCAGATATGTTCAAAAGAGTACTGTGTCACTGTTGACAAGTTCTATATTATTTTGGTTCCTAAAAGTTTGGTAGCCTGTTGACGATGGACTTCAGACCAATGGTCATACTACTTGAAACTTGTCTGTAAAAAATTTGTGATGCCTTGCACCATTTTGCATTCCAAACCGCTTTTTAACAAGGATTTGATTCTCAGTGAGCAAACTATGACCTATGATTATAGCCCAGGTAGTTGTTGTTGATGAGATGACAACTATGGGATGGTATTGAGGTCTTTTTTCTTTTTAAAAAAAACTTGGTCTAACCTCTGATTATTTTTTTGTAACTATTTTATTTTTTCAATCTTAGCCAGTTAGGATGCCTTTACATAATCCTCTGAATTGGGCTCTGCCCGTTTGGTTTATTTCATACATACAATGAAATACTTTGTTTTCTCATCAAAGAATTTTCTGGGAGTTGCTCCCACTATTCAAGACCTTTTATGTCTTTAATTGCTTTCAATTTAGAGGGCGCTTCTAATTGCATCTTTGCCTGAAAATTTAATTATTTTTTTTTACACATTATCTTCATGGATCTAATAGTTGAGATGCAAAGTTTAGATCTGGTGTTACATTTAATAGTTTTTGGGAGATAGGGAATGTAATCTTTAGTGTGGTTCAATATTAGGAGATCACCTTTAATTCTCTGCTCTACGGTGGCAAGGGTTCTGTTTGTCTGCTTTGTAGCATGAATTTACCTTTTTGATGAAGCTACTCCTTTTTTCTTTTGTAGGTTTACAAGCGGAGTTGTGACGTATGCCTGCATCTTTACGAGAAGGAGCTGTTGACTGAAAACTCATATCTTTATGTGTACGGGTTAGTTTTCTTCTTTCTTGGGTAAAAAGGACATTTCCATTTGTAGCACTGAACTTTTCCTCCTTGTGGTGAAATCTCTCCTTTACTTTTCTCCCTGCATTTGTTGGAAATTTTTAGTATTTGTGAATAATTTCCTAATTTCTATTCATTTTAATATAGATTGCAGGGTTCTGGCTTCAATGCACAACAACTTGCTGTTGCTGCAGTAAGCTTTCTTACACACTACATTTTATCGATATGATATATGCATCAGGATGGTAACAGATCTGGAGACCTCTTACAAATATCTTATTTATTTTATACAAAAAGGGGGCTGAGCAGTCCACCCAATTTGCTAATGAAATTACAAATAAGTAAATAAATAAATCAGCAGAAAGAATGGATGAATTACTACTACATGCCCGTCCTTTACATTCAGTGCCTGACAACTTTCCTTTACTTCAGATTCCATCTCTAGTTCGCTTAATTTCTGCAGTCTTGGTAGAATCTGACCTCTGATAAAATCTAAAGAGATTTTAGACTTGTGGTCCCTTTCCACTTAACCCTTGAAGAAAAAAGAGAAAAAGATTAGAGCCATTGCCTGCCTTCAAATTACGTGTTCTTAGAAATGAAATAAATTAGCTATAACTTTGATATCTTGAAAAAGTTAACTAGTAAGAGGCTGGATCACATGTCATGCTTAATATATGTTGCTGAAAGTAAGTAGCCTCACTCTCTGTTCTATAAACATTTATTGACAATGACAGGGTCTCTTTGAGTGGCGAGATGCTGTTGCCCGTGAAGAGGATGAAAGTACCGGTTACATATTGCCGAACAAAACGCTTCTTGACATTGGTAATTGGGAAACCTATGCTAGCATTTTTTAGATTCTCCTTTTATTTTATTTTATTTGCTTATTTCTGAATTTTAACATCTTTTCTTATTGTTAAAGCCAAGCAGATGCCTGTCACAATTAACAAATTACGTAGACTACTGAAATCAAAGCACCCATTTCTTGAGCGCAATCTTGCTTCAATTGTTACCATCATTAGGCATTCGATGCTGAATTCTTGTGCATTCGAAGTGGCTGCTGAGCGTTTGAAGGAAGCCTGTGCAGAGGCGGTAAGGCTTGTGCTTATATCCTGTATGCTATTGTTGCTTAACTAACCGTAACACCACCAGAAACCACAATTAATTTCATGGACTCGAGATCATTTTTGCTAGGTTTTTTATTGGCTGCCTTCCATTGAATTCATGGTGATCAGAGATATAATTAGGGCCTGTATTATTTCATTTCTTAAAATTGTTTAAACGAGATAAGTGAAATGGGTTTATTCTTGGAGTCACCGGCATTCTTCTTTCTAGAATAGATAGGGAGGAATGTTGTGGATTCTGAGTCTATAATTAAAATTTAAAAGAATTTAGCTGACTAGTTTAAGTAATAACGGGTGAAAATGGAAGTCTTCATGTGTCTTGTAATTGTTGTTCTGAACTTCCTTTCCATGAAAAAACCAATGGCTTCTGCTTAACGATTCGGTACGGAATGTGTAATGGTATATTATTTTCTCTAGTACCTGTGATCTATTCTCATGAAGCAACCACATTTTGGTTATGTGGTTCGGGTTAGTATAATGGATGTGAGAAATTGGAAACCCTGATAAAGTTAGACAGCTTTTTCTTTCGTTTTGCCTTTTAAATTGCATATGATTTTTTCTTCTCCTTTCCTGAGAGTGATTTTTAAAATTCTGTTTTCTTTAATCTTTCACTTGTTGACAGGCTTCAGAAGAACAGGCATCCACTAGTGAACATCAAGATATGAATATATCCGATATTTCAAATTTGAGACACGTAATCCCGTTTACGAAGGTCAATGCTGTGGAAAATACTGCCAATGGTCCAATCTTTTCACCTTCTTCCCAGTCAAAAGTTGCTCCCTTGGAACATGGATACCGGCCCTTTGTACCTGGAAAATTTTTAAAGGTAGACCATTCTCTGCATCCTGTTTTGAATGGGAGTAGACAGGTTTCTCAAGTTGGTCCAACAACTTCGGAGCCGAGCAAACACTCGAATGGAGATAAATATCCAGTAGCACAGGTGGTGAAATATCTCTAATTGGAACATCCTCGTGTCTGTTTTGTTTCTTTGCCTTGAGATCTATGTTCTAAATGATTTCCTGTTTAGGTTACTGGAATGAACATTTCATTGCAAAAGAAGGGTAACCGAGGTGGTCTCGGGTCACTATTGGGAAACTCGGCCCCAAAGAGAAAATTAGATACCGATCAAAAGGTGGGTCCCTTTGGTTTAAGGTGTACTGTTTCTTTTACTTCTTCCCTTGTTGCTGTCTCATTCGTATTGCTTATTTTTGTTAGGATAATGAAGAGAATAAGTTGGATAAAATTCGATCCTCTGTTTGTCTACCCTTTCATTCATTCTCGGGAACGAGTGAACCATCAAAGTCAGTTAAAGAACCAACGACCATGACTCTACTAAAAACTCAAAATTCGGAAGCACCTGCTGCTGAGTCAACAAAAAGTTCGAATATTGAGCCTCCTGTGATGCCAGTTCCAAAACCTTCCCCAGAAGAGGTTATATTGTTAGAAGATGATTCAGATGAGGAGTTCGAAGATGAAGAACCACATCCTGTTGCAGAAAACACCAATGAGCCGAAGTTGAAAGGTTTTAGTGCTAGTTCGCCTCTTGAAATCGATGGCGACGAAAATGATGATGAAGACGAACCAATGTCCCTGTCTGAATTGTCTTCTAGCTTTCAGAAATGTTTGAATTCAAATGAACAAGCTATGAACCTTGGGAAAACTGATAATCCAGGAAAACAAAGTGCCTTTTTGCAGATCAAGCCGTTCGACTATGATGCAGCTAGGAAACAAGTAGTATTCGGAGAAGATATGGCAGAAAACTCGGAACCAGAAGACGACAAAGCTGTAAAGCCATCAAAGAATGCTGGGGCCAGCAAAGGTTTGAAGCCATCAAAGAATGCTGCTGGGGCCAAGTTAGATTTAGGTCTAGATAAAGTTGAAAAGAACAGTGGCGCCGCCGCCGCCGTGGAATTACCGCAAGGCAAACGACGCCATGCCTTCCCTGCAACTGGAAACCGAAGTGCAACTTTCCGCTAAATCAATGTAAGTGTTTTTTGGTCTGTAAAATACACAGACGTTGCTGCTAGTATGATGATGATGGTATTACTGGTCATATTATATGTCAAAAAGTATTAAAAAGGAAGAAGAAATGAAGTGTTGGCAAGTTTGTGTTGAGAAGGAATGGTCTTTTGCTTGTTTTCAATATGGTTGGGGAAATAGGGTTCTAAACTAGAATATGCATAGCTCTCCTGAATCCACACCTACCTTGTCAAATTGAAATTATACTGATATCCCTAAAAATTCAATTAGCTCAATTTGGTTATGTTTTTTTTATGAGTTGGGTTGGTATATGGAATTGCAATTGAATTAACTCAAATTTATTTTTAATTTTTTTAGAAATACATTTTTGTCTACTATATATTTATTTTATTTCAAAATTATATTTTTATTTCAAAATTATTTTTTTATTTCATAATTATTTTTCACTCCTAAAAAAATAATTTTGAATTATTT
The DNA here is from genome assembly GCF_002738345.1 of Cucurbita maxima. NCBI lineage: Eukaryota > Viridiplantae > Streptophyta > Magnoliopsida > Cucurbitales > Cucurbitaceae > Cucurbita > Cucurbita maxima. The sequence goes on from NW_019272046.1 coordinate 1,635,508, forward strand.
TAATTAAATATTGATAATTAAAGGTTGAAAATAGATAAAGAGGTATTTTACAAATTAATATTAATCAATCGTTTTTAAATTATGGCCTTATTAGCTTATTATTTGAATTTTCAATTTCATTAAATAATATTAAAACTAAAATAAATATTGCAATCTTTAACCTTAAATGTCGATCTTTACTTTTTAATAAGTTTTTTGTTTTAAACTTGTTAATAAAAAAAAAAAATTTATATACTTCGATCAATTATAAAACATATGTATGCTACAAAATTAATAAGATTTTAAATATAGTATTTAGAGCTAGATTTTTATTATTTTTTGATAAAATTATTCAATAATTAATTAGTGCAATTAATGCAAGACTTTTAAATTTATTTTTAAAAACTAAAATTAGAGTTAATTATTAAAAATTGAATTATCACATTTAAATTTGATGAGATTATTTTTATTTTTTATTTAGTGAAAATCAATACAACCTGCATATTTAAACCTATAAATTGAGATTTTCCCTAAAATCTAATTCAACAAAAAAAAAAAAAAAATGCCATTTAAAAATCCACGTAATGTCCACGTCAGAAACTGTATGAATTGGCGGCCTATTATTGGTTCGTGAATATCAAATTCATATGAACTAAAGCGAGCAATCTGATCCACCCGTCGCGAAAGACGTAAATATCTACGGTTACGAGATACGACACGTCATCCTGTCAAATGCGGCGTCGTTTTATCTAAAAAAATCAATCTATTTCTTCGTCTTCCATTTCCTTCGTTGAGATCCTTAACAGAGAGAGAGAGAGAGAGAGAGAGAGAGAGAGAGAGAAATCGTTGTTCTGTTTTTGTTTTTCCTATTCGATCTTCAATTTCTCTCTTCTTTGCAATTACGATAATCCATAATCCTCGGTGTCTTTGATTCGTTTAATTCTGTATCTTCTTCTTCATTTTGGAATTCAGATTTCACGAAACCGAAATCTCCGTTGCTCTGTGTGCGATTCCGATGTCGGCCATGGAAGGAGGAGGAGGAGGGACGCTTTCTGAGATATACCATAGTGCGAAGAGGCTATTATTGAGGACCAGGGATGAGCTTGAGAAGCTGGAGCGCCTTGAGTACACGGCGGCCAGCGGCATGGACTCCCCCGACCTTTCCTCCTCGATCAAGAGGGATATTACTCAGATCCAGTCGCTCTGTGTTGAGATGGATAGACTCTGGCGGTCCGTGGCGGCGAAGTCTCAACGTGATTTGTGGAAAAGGTTCTTGTTCCATTCCCATCCCCACCTTCGTGTTTTTCTGATTGAATATTTAATTGTGCGGTTTCGTGTCATTTCACGTTACTCTTTTGGGTCGAATTTAAAATCAGTTTGTATTTACCTGTTTTTCTTCTCCATTTTTGTTGAAATTTGGTTGTTCTTTCTGAATTTCTTGATTGTTGATGTATTCGAATGTGATGTTTGTTATGGCCCTCTTCTTTGTCTGATGGAACTTACGGTTTCCTTGGAGTTATACTATTGTTCTTCTACACCAGGGAAAAAAAAAGGAAAACCAAGGAAAAACGAAATGAGGGTGGTGTCTTAGATCCTGGATTGAATTTGGTCTGGGAGTGCTGCATTTATTTTGTAATTTACTAACGTGTTGCAATACGGGATTGTGATTTTTTTTTTTTTTTTTTTTTTTTTTTTTTTTTTTTTTTTTTTTTTTTTTTTTTTTTTTTTTTTTTTTTTTTTTTTTTTTTTT
>NW_019272046.1:1637457-1814005 GCF_002738345.1 Cucurbita maxima
TTTTTTTTTTTTTTTTTTTTTTTTTTTTTTTTTTTTTTTTTTTTTTTTTTTTTTTTTTTTTTTTTTGTAATTTTGGATGATCTTAGCGTGTAAACTTGATGTGGTTCAATTTGGAATTGTCCTGCAGAAAGGTGGAACAGATTGCCGAGGAGGCTGACTCTATGAAACAGAGTTTGGACAAGTATTTTCTTAGAAACCAGAAGCGGATGATGGAAGCAAAAGAGAGGGCAGACTTGGTTGGAAGAGCTGTATGTACTTACTGTTAGCTGCTTGTGTATTTTGGTGGCTAAGCCCTCTTTAATCTTTCGTTTTAACCTTTCATTCTAGTGATATTTGGTTATGCTGCTTTTGTAGAAGGGAGACTCTGCTCACATTTTGAGAATTTTTGACGATGAGGCACAAGCTATGAGTTCAGTTCGAAATTCGTCCCGGATGTTAGAGGAAGCTAGTGCGACCGGAGAAGCGATCCTTTTCAAATACTCTGAGCAGAGGGATCGCCTGAAGGTATGTGCATGACTGAGACCATGTAGATATATTTGTTTTTCTTTACTGGGGCTACCGTTAATTGTTAAAGTTATCTGTGAAAGACTATTAGTGTATTCACTCTATAAATGTGAATATGTTAAGCATTCTATTATATATTCACAGTCCTTTGTTGCTTTAGGTTAGCTGCACGGGTGTCTTTGAGTTATGATCATATTCGAAGCATTAATTCAGTGTTTGGAAGTTGGTGCTCTAAGTATGGATTTTTACCACTCGAGTCTCGGTCTATATTTTGGCCGTTATAGTTTCTCTTGGAGTAAAAAGCACTTTGATTGGCTTTAAGACGTGCATTATGCTGACAACGTTGGCGTATGTTCAGGCCTCAAGTCATGTTTGCAAGAAATGTTTTAAAAAATGTGAGTGAGAAAATACATGTGAAAACGATTTGAAAGAATTGAAGAAGTCAACGTTATATGACTATAAACAAATAAAGGAATATCATGTCTTAAATAACATATAACTCAGGATAGAAAGAAGTGACAACTAGTCATATCCCCTTATAGTACATTTTTGGGCATTTTAGCCCTGGCAGGTGTATTCACAATTTTGGTGAATGGTCACTACACCACATATTGGCACAACATGAATAGTAAAGGCTTATTTAAGATGAAAGCATGTAAAAGGGGTTTGGAACGGAGATGTAGCCATGGACAACACGTCTTGGACAAGCATGACCGGGACATCCGACACGTGGTCATAGACAACACGCCTTGGACAAGCATGTCCGTGACACTCTACGTGTGAATTTTTACCACTTGAGTCTCTGTCTATATTTTGGCAGTTATAGTTTCTCTTTGAGTAAAAAGCATTTGATTGGCTTTAAGACGTGCATTATGCTGATTTAAGACACTAAAAGAGTATTCGACTCAGTTTTAATAAGTTTTAGTTGATGAAGTCCAAGTTCATGCAACTTAGGATTAGATTGCATGGAAAAAAATGTATAATAGAAATTTAGGCGTGCATGACTTGTGTTTTCTGTTTTAGCTTGTAATTAGTATGTAGGATGGGATAAAAGATGGTTTTGATGAGTTTGAATTTCTGCCTTTTGGATTGAAATCCCTTCCGGTAGTTAGTAATTCCTTTCATGGGCTTGTTTTTTTGTATGCCCCTTGTACATTCCTTCATTTTTTCTCAATAAAATCTTGGTTTCTGATAAAGGAAGTTTGAATTTATGTAGTCGAAATTTTATAGTCTGTGAGATCAGGAATTCTATTACCTAAGATTACAGAAATCTAACTTGTGGCCTAACGTTCCTCAGAGGGTTATTGATGGATGGTGCTATGATTATCGTTGATAACCTTTTCTGTACAAAAGACTGGATTGTCTTGCTACAATGAAGTACTTTCTTAGCATCATTTGATAGATTGTTTCTCTGAAACAAGCAATTTTAAAAGCATGGTAGGTTAAAATGAATATTTAGGCTTGAAATGAAATCCTCATCTGCTTTACTGCAGCCTTTGTTGGCTACATTTGTAACATTTGTAACATTTCAAGCTCACCGATAGTAGATAGTCCTCTTTGGGCTTTTCCTTCCAAGCTTCCCCACAAGGTTTTAGAATGCGTCTGTTAGGGAGAGGTTTCTACACCCTTATAAAGAATGCTTTGTTCCCCTCTCCAATCGATGTGAGATTTCGTAATTCACCCCCCTTTAGGGCCCAACATCCTCACTGGCATACCGCCCGGTATGCACCCTCTTCAGGGCTCAGCGTCCTCACTGGCACACCGACCGGTATCGACCCCCTTCAGGGCTCAGCGTCCTTGCTGACACACCCCCGGTGTCTGGCTCTGATACCATTTGTAATGGCTTAAGCCCACTGCTAGTAGATATTGTCCTCTTTGGGCTTTCTCTTCCGGGGTTTCCCTCAAGGTTTTTAAACCTCTCCCTTATAAAGAATGCTTTATTCCCTCTCTAATTGACGTGGGATCTCACAACATTTGATTTAGAATCCACCCCCTCTTATGCATTAATTACTCTCTTATATTCATTCATTTATTTTTCTAAATCAGAGAGCACAAAGGAAGGCACTGGATGTCCTTAACACAGTGGGGCTCTCCAACTCCGTACTGAAACTGATTGAGAGACGGCACCGAGTTGATAACTGGATTAAATATGCAGGCATGATTTTAACAATCGTAGTTGTGTTCGTATTTGTTCGTTGGTTACGATGATTCTTCACATTGATTGTCATACAATTAGATTCATACTGGATCCTTGAAAGGGATACATTGAGTCTGCTTTAGCCTCCCACTGTTGCACCCCTGAATGTCTCAGTGCACCCAGAAGTCAGAAAAACTACACACTAAACAGACTACTTAGACAGAGAAGCTACTTCGGACGATGCCCTTCCTGTCGAGCTTTGCAACCGCGGTAACTCAGAATGTTTTCAGCTAACCTTTAGACCCTTCTGGGTTGCTATTGTTTAAGTTCTGATTCAAGATGCATGGATCTGTCAGAAGCAGCTGCTTGATGATGGATTGTGGCATCAACTTCTGAAGATTCTTGGTGCCTCAATTCTCTTCTCTAAGGTTATTTCTTCTTTTTTTAGTAGAGATTTTGCACCTACTACTAGAACTATGTGAAGATAGCTTGGTAATCTCTGTAGTATTTTCTCTTTTTTTTTTCTTTCAAATTTGAAAGGAATGGGTAAACACAAGGTCCTGAGGCAAAATCTTTGCTAAGGATTATGGTGTTTAAACATGCAAGTTCTTGTAGCTTTGACTACCATACCCACATATTTGATTATAAATAAATCCCCTATTTTAGGCAGGTCAACCTTCATTTTTGATGGATTATGAAATTATTTCAGCGATTTATAGTTGAAAATTAGTTTGCCATTGAACTCATGGTTGCTAAATATGTTTCTGGTGCAGAAATATTTGAGGGCATTTGTTGATATGAATTTAAGACCTTATTATCGTTTACTTAACAATTCTAATATAACATTGAATTATCGACCTTTGAGATGACGATAATTAGTGTTAGAATTCACAAATTTATTGATTCAGAGTTAATAGTAATTATTTACTATTGTTCCCTGAGAAATCAAAATGTTAGGTCATAGCCGAAGTATAAATCTATTTTATGGTACTTTCAAAAATCTTGAGCATAATGTTATCTAGTAACTCATGAAGATATTGTTTCTTATGTTCTCAAATGTTATATTTTAATTTAATTAGGTGATAGAACGTAGTAGCTTCAAGTAATAACCCAAATATTCTTAAAAAAATCAAAGCTATTAATATAATATTGAATATGGTGTAATTGATATATGATAATATTATGTTCGAGTAATAATCCAAATGATTTATAGTATGTGTATGAGGTTGAGTGTCTTATATTGTTAACATTGATACAGACTAGTTTTGCTATTGTTTCAAATGATTGGAGATGAGTGAGTATGAATATTTTATATATTAAATTTGTATAAGACTGAACTATGAAATATTTAATATTTCTATATAAATTCGTTAATTGAGAAAATTAATATTTCACACGATAATCATATGTGACTTGGTCTTAGTATTACGTAAATTATGAACTCCTACTTCCGAGACTTGTTCTTTGATTTATATTGATGATAATGACTTTACATTGATGATAATAATGACTTTTGTAGTCAATTGAGTATTCTTGCCATTTTTTTTACTTGAACAACTAGAGAGCTGAAAACATAATATCATGAAATGAAGTCCACTTATTCTCCTACATGGGTAAGTATATGAGTAGCCTTAACGGTTGAGATCTCATACATGGGTAAGTATATGAATAGCCTTAAGTGTTGATTTTTCAACTTGAACAGTAGAGCCCACCCTTTCCCTAGATACTCAATGATAATTAATAAGTATAAGCAAACTAAGTTTCTCGAGACTTAGTTAATAGTTGGATCATAAAAAAAAATTATTTATCAGATAATTGATGATACTTAAGGTGTAAGATGTACTAAAAAGGGTAAGATGAATTTTTTACTCAATTGTAATTATGAACGACTAACTTGTGAATCACTGACTCGCTTGTAACAGTTACATTATAAACACAACAATACAAAAAATACACCTCCTTTGCCGCACACGATAGTTATATTAGACATGACACACAAACGACCTCCTCAACAAAAACTTGGTTATAGAAAATATCAAATGAAAAATACATTCAACTATGACAACATTCATAATTACGAAAGTGCACTAAATTGAGTAAAGATCTTCGGCCCAACCATAATCAAACATTTGTATATACTCAAAATATTAACCCTTTTTATCTTCTAATTGATCGATAGCCTTTTAGTCATTTTCGGGTATTTTCTCTATCTACCGATCACAATTTCATAAAACTAATCTCATGGCGAAGCCCACTCGGAGTCTCCGATGGCAACAATGGATTAGTGGGGCCATGGTATGTTAAGGCCCAAAATGGTTTCCATCGAAAAGGCGGGAACTTTGGTGTTCCATCGAACGAACAAACGTGGTATTATCATTATGTATAATTAATTTATGTCCATGTCAAAATTCCAGAATCATTTCTGTTATCTTTGTGGCGCCCTTGAACTGAAAGAGCAGAAAGCTGTTCACTCGTATTCTTCTAACTCGACCACCGGAAAAGAGAGCAGCAGAGACAAAAAAATGGAGGCTATTCTAAAGGTAAAAATGTTTTTTCTTCTTCTTCTTCTTTTGATTCTGGTTATGGGGTTATGCTTGTTTCGATTACTGCGGTTTGTTTTTTTTGGACTTGTTCTTCTTTGTTGTTGATTAATAGTGAACAATAAGGACATCATTTGTAAAAGAAATTTGTGGGTATTGCATTTGTTGTGGTTTGATCGCTGTTATCTGTACTGTTGCAGAGTTCATTTGGTTTCTCGGCGTTCAGGCCGTATCAGAAAAAAGTGATTCAGGACATTCTTCAAGGGAAGGATTGCTTGGTGGTCATGGCTACTGGAAGTGGCAAGTCCTTATGGTATCTGTAGCTGTCTCTTCTACCATTTGGGTTTGCTTGTTCTTGTTTATTAGCTATTTATTGATTTCATGTTTACTTGTCAAAGTTATCAGGTACCGCCTTTGGTTGTTGGAAAGACTGGCATAGTTGTTAGCCCTCTTATATCACTAATGCAAGATCAGGTAATTGATTGTTGTCATTACCACTGTTCGGCTTTCGATGAGTATAACGGCCCAGGCCCCACCACTGATATTGTCTTCTTTAGACTTTTCCTTTTGGGCTTTCTCTCACGGTTTTTAAAACGTGTCTGCTAGGGAGAGGTTTCCACACCTTTATAAAGGGTGCTTTGTTCTCCTCCCCAACCGATGTGGGATCTCACAATCCACCCCCTTCGAGGTCCAGCGTCCTAGCTGGCACTCGTTCCCTACTTCAATCGATGTGGGATCTCACAATGAAAATAGTGAAGGTTTACACAAACTGATCTGAACACTCACGGGCGTTAAAAAAACATTGTTCTGTTTCTCTTTTTTGCTATTGGGTTTTGGACCTCATATTCTTTTTGCCCAAGTCATTTTAGAATGTGGATTTTGTAGGTAATGGCTTTAAAACAAAGAGGCATCATGTCTGAGTACCTTGGCAGTACTCAGACTGATTCCACTGTTCAAGCCAAGGCGGAGAATGGTCAATATAATATTTTGTTCATGACACCAGAGAAGGCATGCTCTGTTCCTATCAGGTAAGAATTCCTGGAGCAATTCTAAGTCCAATTCTAGGCATTCCTCTTTCTATCTCTGCTTCTTTCTGAGTTTCCATGGCATTTGTATTGTTGTCATTTAATCCCATGTCTGTTTCATTCTCACTTCTTCTCTCTCTGTCTTGCTTGATCATGAGTTTTATTTGTTGTGATTTTATATAGACAGAAGTAATTCTAAAATTCTAGTGAAAAATCACTGGATATTATAGTCGTAGAGTGAAACTATTGTCTTTGAGCATCCTGGGAAGAAAAAATGTTCATACGATTGAATCCTTGAAAGGATGACTAGGTATTACTAGCTGTCAATATGCTGTAACAGATTTGAGTACTTCTGTCATATCCAGGAATTGGATGTGAGATCCCAGATTAGTTGGGGAGGAGAACGAAACACCCTTTATAAGAGTGTGGAAACCTCTCCCTAGCAGACGCGTTTTAAAAACCTTGAGGGGAAGCCCGAAAGGGAAAGCTCAAAGAGGACAATATCTGCTAGTGGTGGGCTTGAGTTATTATGAATGGTATCAGAGCTAGACACCGAGCGATGTGTCAGTGAGGAGGCTGAGCCCTGAAGGGGGGGGGTGGATTGGGGAGTCTAACATCGATTGGAGAAGGAAACGAGTGCCAGCAAGGACGCTGGGTCTTGAAGGGGGTGGATTGTGAGATCCCACATTGGTTGGGGAGGAGAATGAAACACCCTTTATAAGGGTGTGGAAACCTCTCCCTAGCAGACACGTTTTAAAAACCTTGAGGGTAAGCCTGAAGAGGACAATATCTGCTAGCGGCGAGCTTGGGTTATTACATTGGATGTGTGGGATGGATATACAATGTTGAATACTTATGATGTAATTCGGATGGAATTACATTTTACTCGGTGGCAAAGATAGTTCAAATGGAGAGTTATGATTCATGACATTCTACTCTTCTATCATGATTAACACTCCTACTGATTTACTTTGAACTTCATTTTTGCAGCTTTTGGTCAAAATTACAGAAGGCAGGAATTTGTTTGTTTGCCGTTGATGAAGCACACTGCATTTCAGAGTGGGGGCATGATTTTAGGTTCATCTATGATCTTATCCATTTTCCTCTCATTTCAACTCGACTCCAATGGACCTTATCCTGACATACTTGGCCTATTGATTTAGATGTTTAGTTTTCTAACGTCGAAAGTCTCTAGGAAACAGATTGTAGTGCCTTCTTTAGCCAAGTTGTTAGCATTGAGATGAAAAAACATATTTTTGTTTAGTGTTTCTTCATGTTGTCCGTGGAGTTTTCCTTTCTCCTTTTTAGTACTTCTCTTAATTGTTCTGTGAATTATTGGGTCGGTACTGGTTCACAGGGTAGAATACAATCGATTGGACAAACTACGAGACGTTCTACCAGGCCTTCCATTTGTTGCCTTGACTGCCACTGCAACTGAAAAGTCGGTAGAACGTGATATCTTGCATTGTTATTCTTTTTTAACTTTTATGTTTATGCTTTTATCCTTAAAACTATTTCAATAAGCTTTCTTGGGGAAATGAATTTTTCATACTGTTCCAGGGTTCGGAGTGACATCATTAGTTCTTTGAAGATGAAAGATCCACAAGTTACCATTGGTTCATTTGATCGGACTAACCTTTTTTATGGAGTGAAGTCTTTTAATCGTGGTCCATTATTCTTGAACGAGCTCGTGCTCGATATATCTAAATATCTGGCCTCTGGTGGTTCAACTATCATTTACTGCACGACAATTAAAGATGTTGAGCAGGTATTTTCTTTTGCCTCTTACAAACATGGACAGATAAATCTTTTGCATACTCACCTAGCATTCCAGAGAATCAAGCAATAGGATTGTTTCATTATTGTTAATACTTTGTTAGATTTTTGTTAAAGATGCACGTTCAGGTTTATGTCGTCGAACTTATAGATTAGTTGTTTGTGAACTTCAATGGACATTTTCGTAGATATTCAAGGCACTTGAAGAAGCAGGGATTAGTGCTGGTATCTATCACGGTCAAATGGACAAAAAAGCACGTGCCGAATCCCACAGGTTATACAACTGTTTTGAGGCTCTTATGGAGATGTGCCCTCTCTAATCAACAGTACTGGCAACCATTTTTTCCTTTTCTTGTCATTTCTGAGCTGTTGTGGCCTGTTATCTATGTGTTTCTATGCTTTTATTCTTTAATCAGACTATTCATAAGGGATGAACTGCAAATCATGGTTGCAACAATTGCTTTTGGTATGGGCATCGACAAACCGAACATAAGACAAGTGATACACTACGGCTGCCCAAAGAGTCTAGAATCTTATTACCAGGAAAGTGGGCGATGTGGTAGAGACGGTATGGCTTCTGTTTGCTGGCTTTATTACACGAGAAGCGACTTCAGTAAAGCAGACTTCTACTGTGGGGAATCACAAACTGTATGAATTGTGCTTTTCCTCTTAAATACTTCACTTTGCCGCTGGTGTATGTGTGTGTATATAGTATGAAATTTAAACTGTATACTTCTGTTTTTGTTTCCTTTCGTTAGGAAAACCAAAGAAGAGCTATTATGGAGTCGTTGATGGCTGCACAACAGTATTGTTCACTAGCAACTTGCAGAAGAAGCTTCTTGCTCAATTATTTTGGGGAAAAATATCAGTCTGATAAATGTGGTTTGTCTTTTACTTTGTTTTATCTGTTAAATTTTGTGAATTATCATGACCTTCTTCCAGTAATCAATTCTCAATTTCATTTTGTAGAGAGCATATTGCCACGTAATTTTTCTGGGTTGTTCAAATGGTTTTGGAGGATCTCCCTAGAGGACTAGAACGTTTAGCATAGGATTATTCTGTTGAAACTAATAATAGCTAATAATAAAATTTGAATTAGTTACCGAAGAGAAGGAGGAGGTGAATTCAAATTCATCCACAAAATCATCCACAAATCTCCACAAAAATCTCAACCAATTCCGGGAACCCCCTATAAAAGGACCTCCCTCCCCATCACTCAAATCACTCCTCCTCTCAATCTCAATTCAGTTTTCTGTTGTCACCAACAACTGGTATCAGAGCAAGGTTGACTGATCGACGCCCGGGGAAGGCCCCCGAAGGAGCCGTTCTCAGTCCGTCCCCCGGCGGCACGCAGCGACCCGCTCTCGCCGCGGGAGTAGCTCGAGCAGTCCACCAACAGCCGACGGGTTTGGGACTGGGACCCCCGTGCCCAGCCCTCAGAGCCAATCCGCCATCCCGAGGTTCGACGGTCACTATGATCATTGGGCGATGTTGATGGAAAATTTTCTCAGATCAAAGGAGTTCTTTGATATGGTGGAAACAGGTTATGAAGAGCCAAAGAAGAGGCAGAGGTCGTGAGAGAGGCAGTCGAGAAAGAAGTGGAGATGTTGGCAGGTCAGCAGACCTAGTCAGAAACGATTATGACAACAAAGGCAAGAGACAGTTTGACAAGTCTAAGGTGGAATGTTACAGATGTGGACGCCTTGGACATTACAAAAATGAATGTTATACCAGGCTCCAGGCTCCAAAAGGAAAAAAGAAATCAATCCAATTTTGTGGAGAGAAGAGAAGAAGAAACATTATTAATGTCATTCCATGCTATGAAGGTTGCAGATCAAGGTGTATGGGTCGTAGACTCTGGATGCAGCAATCATATGACAGGTTGTAAGAAATTCTTCTCAACTTTAGATGAAAATTTTCATACTACGGTCTGTCTTGGCAACAATTCATCTCTCCAAGTGATGGGGAAAGGAACCGTACATATCAAGACTAGAAATGGCTTTGTAGAGTCTATTTCTAATGTATTCTACATTCCTGATCTGAAGGCAAGGGTATGTGATCACATTCCAAAATGATCAATGTGAAATTTATGACTCCACAAGAAGCATGGAGCGGAAGAAAACCTGCAGTAGACCACTTTAGAATCTTTGGGTGCATAGCATATGCACACGTTCCTGATGAGAAAAGAAAGAAACTTGAGGACAAGAGTTCGAAGTGTGTGTTCCTTGGAGTAAGCGAGACCTCTAAGGCATACAAGCTCTACGATCCTTTGACAAAGAAGGTGGTGGTGAGTCGTGATGTAGTCTTTGACGAAAATAAGACTTGGACATGGGAAGAAAAGATCACTGTGAATCAGCAGATTCCTGTAGATGTTGAAGAAGCAGTAAAAGAGAAGAAATGGAAGGAAGCTATGAACAGTGAAATCAAATCCATAGAGAGAACAAGACTTGGGAGCTCACTGATCTCCTAGAGGGCAGAAAACAATCGGAGTAAAATGAGTTTTCAAAACCAAGTTGAATGAAAACGGTGAGGTGGATAAGTACAAGGCGCGACTTGTTGCAAAAGAATACAAGCAAAAGTATGGAATTGATTATAAGGAGGTATTTGCACAAGAACATTGACGGGCGAGAGGTTGATAATAGGTACTTCAAACAAATTGTGGGAAGTTTGATGTACCTAACTTCAACAAGATCAGACATCATGTATGCGGTTAGTATGATAAGTCGTTACATGGAGCATCCAACGGAAAAACATCTCAATGCAGCAAGAAGGATACTTCGTTATGTGAGAGGAACCTCTGATTTGGGGGTATTCTACAAAAAAGGAGATGATCCGAAGATAGTTGGCTATACAGATAGCGACTATGCAGGTGATATAGACGATCGTAAAAGTACTTTAGGAAGTATTTTCTTGATGAGTTCAGGAGCTATTTGCTGGTCTTCAAAGAAGCAACCTATTGTAACACTCTCAACGACAGAAGCAGAATTTGTGGCAGCAGCAGCATGCTCGTGCCAAGCAATTTGGTTAAGAAAAATGCTTGAAATTCTTAATCAGAAGCAACCAAGTACGACGATTATATATTGTGATAATATGTCAACTATTAAGTTGTCTAAAAATCCTGTGTTGCATGGAAGGAGCAAGCACATCGATGTTCGATTTCATTTCTTGCGTGATTTGTGTAAAGAAGGCATTATTGAACTCAACTTTTGCCGAAGTGATGAACAAATCGCAGACCTATTCACAAAGCCCTTGAAACAACCATTGTTCGAGAAGCTTAGAAGAAAGATGGGGATATGCAGAATCCAAGATGTATATCAAGGAGATGAAATGAAGTCCTAAACTGATTTCCGCAGAATTCAGTTTAAGGGAGGGTGTTGAAACTAATAATAGCTAATAATAAAATTTGAATTAGTTACCGAAGAGAAGGAGGAGGTGAATTCAAATTCATCCACAAAATCATCCACAAATCTCCACAAAAATCTCAACCAATTCCGGGAACCCCCTATAAAAGGACCTCCCTCCCCATCACTCAAATCACTCCTCCTCTCAATCTCAATTCAGTTTTCTGTTGTCACCAACATATTCTTAACATTTTTGGTACCAATGGACAAGGGTGAAGCTCTAAAATGATTTATAGAAATTGAAAAAATCTCTCTATTATTGTTTGGATGTTTTACTCGAGTATCGCATCTCTTCTGTGAGATCTCACATCAGTTGGGGAGGAGAACGAAACACTCTTTATAAGGGTGTGGAAACCTCTCCCTAGCATACATGTTTTAAAAACCTTGAGGGGAAGCCCGAAAGGGAAAGCCCAAAGAGGACAATATTTGCTAGCGGTGGGCTTGGGCCGATACAAATGGTATCAAAGCCAAACATCAGACGATGTGCCATAGAGGAGGCTGTTTCTTGAATAAGGTAAACATGAGATGGTGTGCCAGCAAGGACGCTGGGCCTCGAATGAGGGTGGATTTGATGGGGGTCCCACATCGATTGAAGAAAGAAACGAGTGCCAACGAGGATGCTGAGCCCTAAAGGGGAGGTGGGTTGTGAGATCCCACATCGGTTGGGGAGAAGAACGAAACACCCTTTATAAGGGTGTGGAAACCTCTCCCTAGTAGACGTATTTTAAAAACCTTGAGGGGAAGTCCAAAAGGGAAGCCTAAAGAGGACAATATTTGCTAGTTGTGCGCTTGGGCCGTTACATCTTCTATGGTGGGGGCAAGAAATCATATTTTTGGAGGATAATGGTATAGTATGTATGTGGATTTAAAAACTTATTAGTGTAATTTTACTATTATTTGTTTAGGGCCTAAGCGCTTCTATGTATGCCTATATATATTCGACTCTATCGTATAGAATGTGATTGGATTTTACCAACGAACTAATAGCGTCGTTATTTTACTTAATCTATATGTTGATAATATTGTTATTATCGAAGATAATACATCAAGCATTTTATGTCTCAAAACTTTCCTCTAAGTCATTTTTATGCTTAAAACTTAGGAACATTAAAGTACTTCTTGGGTAAGTAATGAGAAGCAAAAAGGGCATCTTTATGTACCAAAGGAAATATGTGCTTGATTTGTCGTCTAAGACGAGAAAATTGGGAGCCAAGCCATGTAGTATTCCAATGTAGTTTATGTCTTTACCTACATTGGATCATTGTAGTACAACAAATTCTATGTTATTTGAAGGCTACACTTGGACGTGGGGATCTTATATAAAGATCATGATCATATGAAGATTGAGCGTTTTTCAGATGTCGGTTGGGATCAAGAGAAGATAGAAGATCGACTTTGTGGAAAAGTAAGAAACAAAATGTAGTTTCGCGATCAAATGCTAGATTAGAATATAGAGCTATGACACAATCGATATATGTAATAATGGGGTACATCAACTCTGGATCGAATTAGGTTTCAATATTACAGTCCCAACCAAGTTGTGGTATGATAATCAAGCCGCCCTTCATATTGCATCCAACCTAGTATTTCACGAGCTAACTAAACATATTGAAATTGATTGTCATTTTGCTCGTGAGAAAATATAATAAGGCTTGGTGTCCATTAGATACGTGAAGATCAGAGAGCAATTAGGAGATATTTTCACGATAGATTTAACTAGAGTTCGAATAGATTATCTTTGTAATTTTACATTATTAGTTTAGGGCTTCAATGTATTCCTATATATACTTGGCTTTACTTTAGAGGCTACGGTGGTTCAATGCTCGTTAACATAGAGGCTATGGTGGTTGTTAGTGTATGCTTACAACTATGCATGGTGTACCGCTTCCTTTATAACAGCCGAAGTCCACCGCTAGCAGATATGTCTTCTTTGGGCTTTCCCTTCAAGAACTTCATCTCAAGGTTTTAAAACGCGTTCTCTAGAGAGAGGTTTTCACATCCTTATAAGGAGTGATTATCACCCTCTTGGGACGAGGTGATATATGATTCTTGGCATCTCAAGCGTGTTTAAGGGTATTATCTGCATCCTTTTTATTTGGTACTGTTGTTATGATTGGAAATCGACGTATGATGAAGGCATGGCTGTTTCTTTCGTAATACATATTGATGAACATAACACTTTTCGAAACGCTTGTTCATCTGTAATTTTATTTAGTTGTTGTCTTATCAACGCCTCTGGCAGGAAATTGTGATAACTGCATAGTCTCCAAAAAGGAGCGTGACATGTCAAAGGAAGCATTTCTTCTGCTGGCAACCATCCAATCATGCAGGGGTAAATGGGGACTGAACATGCCTGTGGATATTCTTCGTGGGTCTCGAGTAAGTTCTTAGCTATGAAACTTCAGGACTTTCTTCGGTTCTTGAGTTTTCTGAACAGAACCGTTCAATGTTTTGCCTCCTCGAGATGTTCTTGATCTCATAACATAATGAACATTTATTTTCTGATTTTTACTTTTTGGTAAATCCAACATCCTTTTGTGCTGTTACAGGCTAAGAAGATACTTGATGCTCAGTTTGATAAGCTTCCACTTCATGGACTTGGAAGAGAATACTCATCAAATTGGTGGAAAGCATTAGCTAGTCAACTAATTTCTCAAGGTATGTAAAGGAACTTAAATTGCATTTATTATGAATCCACTAGTCTCCATGATTGGTGACTTGTTTCCCCAACCACGCTTCTATGGGCCTCCTCGATCTCTCTATTCACGGCTTTCCCTCCTTGCTTCATGGCTCCGGTCATGATCTCGATCTCGTAGATTTGAGTTGCATCTCGAGTCTTGGAGTAAGTGCGATGAATAAAATTCCATATTGAGCGTTTTTGATATGAACCAAAAAACATCAATCATACAATATACTTCAATGAAGATGTGAAGAAAATGTTGTCAAAATTATCAAAAGATGTTTTAATTCGTGCCACATTGAAGAAAAATGAAGTTTGATTGTTATAAATTTTGGGTGGGTTACCATTTAGAGTAATTTAAAGTTTTTAGAACTTTTTATTTTACAATTACATAATGGTTAATTATGACCATTAAGTATGAATGTTACTAACTCTTGGAATACCTTTAGTTTCATTTTGAGACTATATAAAGCCATGTATGTTGTATTGGTAAGAGACTTGGAAAATATAGTAAAAAGAAGCATTTGTGCTCTTCTTTAGCCAATGGCTAAGTTTCTTTGCAATTCTATGTAGTTTAGGTTGCATGTAGAATCATTCAAGCTCGACATGATCAATCTTGCTTGTAGAGTGATTCGAATCTCAAGCAAGTGTTCTTGCCTTGAGATATTTGATCAACAAGAATCATTGAAGCTAGACATGATCGATCTTGCTTGTGGAGTGATTCGAATCTCAAACAATGTTCTTGCCTTGAGATATTCGATCAACAAGGTAATCTGAATCTTACTCCCCTTGTAGTGGTTCCTTATCTTATCATTCAGGCTCAAGATCGGATATATGTTTCCTTTGCATTTTTTTTTTCTCAATTTTTTTTTTATTTATTTTTATCTTTTTAGTTTTTAATCGACCCAGAATTCAAAATTCAATGTTTGCTCTATTTCAAATTTTGAGAGGTGAGAATGAGAGCTTCATTTGTGTAACTGAGTGTAAAAAGAGTGACCCAAAATTCCTTGAGTGTATACTCGTGAGGGAGTGTTGTGAGGTCCATCGTATTTCCATAACTTATTTTTTGCAGCAAAGTTTCACAAATAGATTTGAGGACGAATCCTCTTGATGAAGTGGAGAATTACAATCAAACTTCATTCTTCTTCAATGTGGCATGAATTGAAACATCTTTTGATAATTTTGGCAATCTTTTCTTCACATCTTCATTGAAGTATATTGTATGATTGATGTTTTTTGGTTCATATCAGTTTTGTAAAAACATATATGTATTGCTTTGATAGATGGCTCCATAGAATCCTTGAGCCATGACATTATCATGAAGTCGTCCTCTGCCCATGCAACAAATCCTGGGTCCGTCTCTTTTGGTCTTGGTCGAACAAGATATCATAGATCCCCTTTCTTCAGGCACTAGTATGTAGGACTATCTTCTGAGTGCCAAAAATGTGGGCTTGAATTGATTGTTTTGCTTCTTTTTGTATTATTAAGAACTAGTTCATCTTTTATGAAATGTAGTGTTTAATACATATTGTACAAAATTCTATTTTCGTGCAGGCTATTTGACAGAGAACATACGTGATGTTTACAGAACCATAAGGTCAGCTACTTTCACCCAATCTCGTACTTCTGCAACTTGCATAACTTTAGTGTCATACAGAGATCCCACATTGGTTGGAGAGGGGAATGAAACATTCCTTGTAAAGGTGTAGAAACCTCTCTCTAGTAGACGCGTTTCAAAAACCTTGAGAGGAAGTCCAAAGAGGACAATATCTGCTAGCGGTGAGCTTGGGTCGTTACAGATGGTATCAGAGCCAATCACTGGACGGTGTGCCAGCAGGGACGCTGGGCCCCCAAGGGGGGTGGATTGTGAGATCCCACGTTGGTTGGAGAGGGGAACGAAGCATTTCTTATAATGGTGTGAAAACCTCTCCCTAACAGACGCGTTTTAAAACCTTGAGGGGAAGCTCAGAAGGGAAAGTCCAAAGAGGACAATATCTACTAGCGGTGGGTTTGGCTGTTACAGTTACTTAATCGCATTTTCTCTGAATTATCTGAATTTGAAACTGAGAATCATAATAACCATTCCTTCTTAACAACAGTATCAGTGCAAAAGGGGAAAAGTTTCTCAATTCTACCAGAGACGACTGTCAACTGCCTCTAGTTTTGCCGGTGACGAGCGAAATGATTGGTGAGAGTGGTGATGACAGTACATTAATTGAAGCTGGGAGAATGGAGAATTTGACTAAGAGTGGACTTTCAGAGGTTTGCATGCTAAGTTTGGTTCCTCGTAATTCTTATACCACGAGTTTCATCTTTCTTAAGAAAATATTTGAAAATTCCACAAACAAAAATAAGTTTTTGAAATTTCATTGATGATTGAAATTTACAGAAGGGATGTATAGTCCTTGGTGTTTACAAAAGACCTTCCCAATTTACAACGAGGGAGGTATAACTATAAGAAATAAAAATATTAGACAGTTTACATCAAGAGATAGCTTGGTAAACAACATTGTCGAAAGGTTTTGTGTAGGTCAGTGTCTTTTATGGAAATATTCTAAGATTTCGTTCTTTCCACATATCCCAAAGAAAGCCATGATGAGGTTTTTCCATAATAGGGCTTTTGCGTTCTTGAAAGGGTGGTACGTTAAGGCCATATCCAAAAATTCCTTTACCTCCCTAGGAAATATGAGATGCCATCCGAATATATTAAGAATCGTTGTCTACAAATTCTGAGTGTATGTGCATTGCATAAACAAGTGGCTTTGTGATTCGTTTTCTTTTTTGCATAATGAACACCAATTTGGAGAAAGAGTGATGTAAGACATTCCCAAAGGAAGAACTTCACCTTTTTAGGCTAATGTCCTTTCCATACTGTCTTTGCTAGCGTGGGATTTATTGCTTCTACTTTTTCCCCCATGTCCATCATCAAAGATTTTGTAGAAAAGACCCCGTCAGCGTTGGGGAGCCAAGTCAGTGAGTTTGCTTTGTTTGACAATACCACGGGGGCAAACTACTTTTAGTTTTCTAAGCTTGGCTTGAATTCGAAAACATTTGTCAAAAATAGATTACAAATAAAAGAATCTTAGAAGTGAAAGTAGTGTTTCTAAGCTTAATTTTAAAAAATCAAAACTAAAAACCAAATGGTTATCAAACGAACTTCAGATAATCATTCTTGTTTGATTTCTTTTTTCATTTTTAGCAATTCTTGGCTTGTTTTTCCTTTCTCATTTCAATTATATTTTGATCGGTTCGTTTCTATTTATTCGATCATTTCTATGCAGGCTGAAGCGAAACTCTTTCAAATGCTTTTAGACGAGAGAATGAAGCTTGCTCGAAGCGCGGGAACTGCCCCGTAGGTTCTATAAACGCGTCTAATCTGCTTATTGTGAAAACTGGCACTTTTCTCCATTTATTATGCATTTGTATGTAAGGAAAACATCTCTTTTCTTTTAACTTGACATACTTCTTATCTGCAGGTATGCCATATGTGGTGATCTAACAGTTAAAAAAATTGCATTAACTAGACCATCTACCAAGGCAAGATTAGCAAATATTGATGGTGTCAACCAGGTATACCATTCACGAGTAAAGACTACATATTCTTAATTTCTATGGACTTGAAGTTCTTAACATTGCATTTATATGTGATTATTCGACATGGATTTCTTTCTCGAAAGTCGGTAGTTTATACTGTGCTAGCTTTCTATAAAAGTACTTCGAATTTCAATGCATTTCTGTCCATATCCCACGCAAGGGCGTGTGAAGCCTTCGTTTCAGCTCCCGTCGCATGGATTCATCTTTGTTTGTGGTTTTCGGTCGTTCTGTATGCTTGGATTTGACACAACCTACTTCGTTTGTCTTTAGTTGTGTTATTTAGGAGTGTTCATATGACCCAATAATCCAAACAACCTACACTACCTAACCCAAACGGTAAGGGTTGGGTTGAATTTTTGGAAAAGCGAAAATTCGGTTTGGTTTGCGGGTTGGAAACTTTTTGGTTGAGTCAACCCGATCAATTCGAAAATAGGGTTCCCAACCCAACTCTACCCTACTTTTAAGATTATAATGAATATTAAAACCATTTGAAGTTTGCAATAGAGGTTAGTGATGCGTTGGGCCTTGTGAATATTTGATATTTGAGTTTTATGAGATTTTAGTTATTAATGTACAAGTATTGTTAATAAGTACGAGTATTAAAAGAAAAAATAAATCGAGCAACCCGAAGACTTAACCCGATCCAACCTTGAAAATAGAGGGTTAGGTTAGGAGCTCTATTCGGTTCATTAGGGTAGCCAACCTTACCAATCCGAAATTTCGGGTTGGTCCAGAAAAAATTTCCAACCCAACTCAACCCGTGTACAACTCCCTAGTTTTTTTTTTCCTGCCTTTGTGATAATGCTCGATTGCACATTCAAATTAAGAATTCAATTGGGAATGAGGTCATTGGCTTGGTCAATAATCACGTAGAAGATTTTGATATTTTATTACTTTTGTTGACGATTATTCTCGTATGACTGTTCATTGTCAAGCTCTAGAAATTCGATGATCGTCTCTAACGTTTGGCAGTCGTCTTTGATGTCATGACAATGTTATTACCTTTGAATTATGCTATGATTCAAGTGTTTAATGTTCTTCAATAATCCTATAGCACCTGCTAAAAATGCATGGAGATCTAATTCTTCAAGCAGTGAAGCATTTATCACAAGAAGTTGGTCTTTCACTGGATGGTGAATGTAAAGAAGATGGAAACGGACAATGTACGACAGCTCGAAAACTTTATACAGAATCCAATCAAGGGAGACCGTTGGCACCGGCAAAGTTCGAAGCATGGAAAATGTGGTATGAAGACGGTCTCTCAATCCCGAAAATCGCTGTAAGTAATCTTTCTTCCTCGAAGTTTTTTACGGAAAAAGTCGTATGACGATGAACATGGTAGTGTCGAAACTCGCCCCTCATGTATAAGCCTGATAAATAACTGTGAATCCATTAAAATGTCTTGAGCTGATCCTCTTTTCCCTTTGATTTACATTATTCTGATATCACTATTTATTTGGAACATAGAACTTCCCTGGTAGATCAGCACCTATCAAAGAAACTACTGTTTCTGGGTACATTCTTGATGCAGCTCAGGAAGGATATACAATTGATTGGACCAAATTTTGTGATGAGATTGGTCTTACATGTTCGATATTTTCCGATATTCAATCTGCTGTTTCGAAGGTCGGATCTACGGACAAGTTAAAAGCTATAAAAGATGAATTACCAGAGGAAGTGAGTTGGATATTGTAAAACATGTTTTCTTCTATTTCCTAGTTTTTGACGTCTGTACATTAGTCATCCATGCGTTTCTTGTCGTTTTTATGCTGGTTCTTGTTGATTTTATGCTTGTTCTTGTCGATTTTCTGCTTGTTCTTGTCGTTTTTCTGCTTGTTCTGGTCGATTTTATGCTTGTTTTTGTCGATTTTATGCTTGTTTTTTGTCGATTTTATGCTTGTTCTCGTCGTTTTTATGCTTGTTCTTGTTGATTTTATGCTTGTTCTTGTTGTTTTTATGCCTGTTCTTGTCGTTTTTAGGCTTGTTCTTGTTGATTTTATGCTTGTTTTTGTCGATTTTATGCTTGTTTTTTTGTCGATTTTATGCTTGTTCTCATCGTTTTTATGCTTGTTTTTGTTGATTTTATGCTTGTTGTCGTTTTTATGCTTGTTCTTGTTGATTTTATGCTTGTTCTTGTTGTTTTTATGCCTGTTTTTGTCGTTTTTAGGCTTGTTCTTGTTGATTTTATGCTTGTTTTTGTCGATTTTATGCTTGTTCTCGTCGTTGTTTTTATGCTTGTTCTTGTTGTTTTTATGCCTGTTGTCGTTTTTAGGCTTATTCTTGTCGATTTTATGCTTGTTCTTGTTGATTTTACGCTTGTTGTTGTCGTTTTTATGCTTGTTCCTTTCGATCTTATGCTTGTTCTTGTCGTTTTACTGCTTGTTCATGTTGATTTTTGGATGAATGCTCATTCATCAGCATATGACTACAAGTCGATATTTGGATGGCAGATTAGTTATGCACACATCAAGGCTTGTCTGTTAATGCAAAAATGTGGAATATCCCCCGAAAGTACGCTACCCCGAGACGAAAAAACCGACGAACCTATGAATGTTGTGCCAAAGTTTTCAGGGAGTCCAACCTCAAAGCAGCAAAAAGAAGAGCCTAATGTAGCTGCAGCTTGTAATCCTTCAACAGAGGAAATTCCCATCTCATTAAAGCGTCAAAAAGTCTGCGAATCGGACGAAGAAAATCGGATTCCAGTAAAAGCAACCGTGAGCTCGCTAGTAGAGTGGCTGAAGAACAATGACGGGGTACGTGAAACGAAGCAAACCTCTATGAACTTTACATTAACATGGTTTAAATGAAGAACGCAATATGGTTGAAAATGCAGGTTACACTTGACAATATGATGCAGAACTTTAAAGGCTCTGAAGAAGAATCTCTGGTTGCTATGCTAAATGCTCTTGAAGGTGATTTTGTGATATATAGAAAGAACAATGTTTACAAGCTCATGTAAGTAAGCCCCAAACCTTTGCTCTAAATGCTCTTAAGATTGCTATCATTTTTGTTCTTGATTCATGGGCTTCATAACTAGGGTGTACCTCCAACCGACTATTTGGATCAATTCAACCTGAATTATAAGGGTTGAGTTGGGTTATTTTTTCTAAACTCGAATTGATTCGGTTCGGTTTTGGATTCATAGGATAACTGAAATGGGCAACTTTGTCATCTTTTAGTTTAATCTCGCTTTCCTTTTCGGGTTTCTTCTCAAGGTCTTAAAACGTGTTTGTTAGGGAGAGGTTTCTACCATCTTATAAGGAATACTTCGTTCGTGTCTTCAATCGATATGAGATCTCACAATAATCGTCAACCGAGTATAGTTTAATAGATAAGACATTAATTATCATCTCACAATAATCGTCAACCGAGTATACTTCTAGATATTTTTTTTTGAATAAAATTATAATATCTTTTTTGATGATGAAAAGAAAAGAGAATGAAAGTACAAAGAATGAACCCAAAAGAAAGGAAAATATGATTGTAGTTTTGTTTTGAAGCCAAAATTGAAAGCCAAAACCATCAAAATGCATAGAATGGCTAATGGGTTTCCTTTTTGAGGTCTTTTCAATCCCTTTTGCTTTCATTTTGTTTGGGATAATTATTACATATTCTTCTCTCTTTGCCCAAAGGACAACCATTTTCTATGATCATTCAAACAATTCCATCAAAGCGAAACAACGAACGAATTGATTCATCTAGTTTGATGGGCGTCGACTCGTTATTATTTACGGGATTTCTGCTATTAAGACACTAGGGGTGTTCATATGACCTGATAACCTAATCAATCCCACTGTCCAACTCAAATCATAAAAATTTGTGTCGGGTTGAGTTGAATTTTTTAACAATTGAAAATTTGGTTTGGTTTGGTTTGGTTTTTGGGTCAATCATGGTAAATATTTGATATTTGAATTTTATGAGATTTTAGTTATTAATATAACACGTACGTATGGTATGATTTTTTAATATAATAATAAACGAAGAAGAACTCAATAATTCAACCCAATTCATAGAAAGTTAGGTTGCGAACTCTATTCAGATTGCTCAGGTCACCAACTTAACCAACCCGAAACTTTGAGTTAGTCCAAGAGATTTTTTCAACTCAACCCAACCTATATACACTCTTACACGAAAATGTTCTCACAACGATTTCTGATTTAGTCTGTAATATATAATCCGTATGTTTTTGACATATTTTATATTATATATAATGAGATCTTTGTTTTGGGGTAAAAAAAATATATGCCTAACTAAAATTAGAATTTAGGAAGATTTAATAGGGAGGAGATATAATTATTTAAATTCATCCTATTTTAATTTTGTATTAATAAATAAATATTAAAGCCCTTATTAGTAAACTTTTTATTTTCTTTATTTTCTAGCCATATAAAATTTAAAATAATCCCATAATGGGTTTAATTTAAATATTTTGTTAAATTTTAAGGATATTAATAAAACCTAAATATTATATGATGCAATTATTCAACTCCTACTGTGTAGGATCGTTTGTACCGTTTTTGGAAATAAATAAATAAATAAAGGAAAAAGTTGAGAATATTATTTTTAAATAAATAAAATAATAAAAGAAAAAAAAAACATTTCTGCAATATAAATTATTGATGTCTGAAATTAACCATTTTTTCCGACAGTGTTGTCTTTTCACATATTTTTGGAGACCATAAAGTTTAATTCATTAAAAAGTATCGAAAATATAAAAAAAAAAAAATTATATATATTCTTTTAAAACTAATTAGATTGATTAACAATTATTTAAATTTGGTTAAAGAGAAATAATTAAATCCAATATTTTAAAACCCAATCACTCTAAAAAAAATAACTTTCCATCAAAAGTAATTTATAAAAATATATATTGAAATTGAATTACGAAATTTAATTAAATATTTGAAAAATTAATATATATAAATTTAAATAAATAATTCAAATAACTTAACCATCCGGAATTGGGTTAATTTCATTATTTTATTATAATTAGAATATTTATGAACATAAATATCATTTTCCATTACCTTGACCCAGCACAAAACCACTATGATAACGAATTTGTCAAAATGATAAAATTCATTCCATACCCCAAAATTCCAAAAGGAAATTGCTTCAATTCCCTGCGTTTGAAGGTGTTGGTAGCTCATTTCTTGCTTCTTATAGGTCGTTAATGGCGTTTACTTCTTCTCTACCCTCAAAAGAGGGAAGAAAATTCCTTAGATCCTTTTGCAAAAATCCGCCATTGTTAGCGCTACAACAGTCAAATCCCACCGCTTGTTTCCCAATCCCCAAAACCAGGTTCCGCTTACCGCCAGTTTCCTCTTAATCTTAGGGGCGGCCACCCAACCCCTCTCCAAGCAGATTTCTCTCCCTTTCTTCGCTTTTCTCTTTATTTTATCCACTTTTTTATTCTCCCCCAGAATGAACAGTCATTCTAGCGAAGCAATTCCCCTGTTCTTCATGGCCCCTGGTTTTCCCCTTTTTAATCCTCTGTTCTTGTTTCTATATATTATTAATATCTTATCCCACTTCCTCTTACTGTTCTTGCATTCTCATTTTCTTCCTTTTCTTACCCGGATTTTCTGTTTTTGTACTTGTTCGTCTCTGGTTTCTTTGTTTTGGACGAACCCATTTTCGTTTTTTGATTCTTCTGCCTTATACACGACAACCCAGATCGCGTTTCTGCATCGTTCGACGTTTTTTGTATCTGGGTTTCTGATTTGGGATTGAATCGTTCTGTTTCTGTACTTGTTCGTCTCTGGTTTCTTGTTTTGGACGAACCCCATTTTCGTTTCTCTTAATTTTTTGATTCTTCTGCCTTATACACGACGCCCCAGATCGTGTTTCTGCATCTTTCGGCGTTTTTCGTGTCTGGGTTTCTGATTTGTTCGTCTCTGGTTTCTTGTTTTGGACGAACCCATTTTCGTTTCTCTTAATTTTTTGATTCTTCTGCCTATTACACGACGACCCAGATCGTGTTTCTGCATCGTTCATCGTTTTTCGTATCTGGGTTTCTGATTTGGGATTGAATCGTTCTGTTTTGTGGCTCATTCTTTGTCGCTGGGGAAGGTTTTTGAGGGGAAACAGAGGAGGGTTTTTGTTGTTGTGTTCTTATGACGACGGAAACGAGAGCGGTGGATCGAGGGAGTATTAGAATTGGGCATGTGAATAAGGTTCAGTATGTGAAAAGGGATATTAAGAAGAGGAAATGTAGAAGGATGAAGCGGTCTGTTCCAGTGGTTCCTATGGCGCTTCAGGAACTCTTTGTTTCTTGCAGGGATGTGTTCAAAGGCCCTGGAACCGTTCCATTGCCTTGTGATGTAGATAAGCTCTGTCGCATTCTTGGTATGTTTCAGATTCAATCTATTTCCATTTGATTCTTTTGTTGTTCTTGATTCTCTATGAACTTAGCTTAGTTGGGCCCAGTTGATTCTTTGATTTCCTTTTGTCTTTACATTCTTGTCTGAGAGACATGGTGTGGAAAGTTCTAGAAGCATTTCGAAACCTCTCCTTAACAAATACATTTTAAAACTGTGAGGTTGATGACAATATATAACCGGCCAAAACAGATAATATCTACTAGTGGCGGATATAGTCAGTTACAAATAAAAGCTAGACATTAGGCGATGTGCTAGCGAAGACACTGGGTCCCAATGAGGGTGGATTATAATGTCGCACGAACAAAACATTTCTTGTAGGGGTATGGAAACCTCTCATTATGAGGCTAACAACTATACGTAATAGAAATGACTTCCCTTTAGTGATTTGTTATATCAAATCATGCTTTTATGTTCATGTCAGCCCTATGCTCTTAGGATTCTTTATATTTAGACTTGACCCACCAAGAGAGGGAGGTAGAAACGACTTATTGTGTGAGATCCCACATCGATGGTAGAGGGGAACGAAACCTTTTTTTTATAAGGGTGTAGAAACCTCTCTCTAATAGACGCGTTTTTTAAACCGTGAGGCCGACGACCATACGTAATGGATAAAGGTGGACAATATCTACTAGCAGTGAGCTTGAATAGTATAGTGTTTTTTTACGTTGGGCTTTGTTGTGCGATGGGGGCACATGAACATCCTTTGATAATTATAATTTCTTTGTTTTTGGATGCTGCAGATAATATGAAGGCAGAAGACGTTGGACTTAGTAGTAATTTGCAGTTTTTTAATCCCAATGTTCAAGTCAAAGGATCATCCTCTAGAGTAACTTGCACTACCATATACAAGTGTGACAATTTCTCGGTAAGCTTAATGCAATGCCTTAACTAGTTTTGGGCTGCTTTTTGTTTAAAGCACGTGTTGTTATATACGCCTAGCTCTCACGAACAACCGAACCCTTGTTAGGACCATTTCCACTTTGCTTTGTTCTCAATGAAGTTACCTTTAGCTCCACCTTATTCTCGGAAAAACTAGCGATTTGCTAACAGTGCCACCACTCGGGTCACGTAAGGGAATGGCAAACAACCGACTCCTTGTTAAGACCATTTCCACTTTGTTCTCAATAGTTCTCACCTCTTGGGGGAGACAAGCTACCTTTAGCTCCACCTTATTCTCGAAAATGACTAGCAATTTGTTAGCAACGCCACCACTCGGTCACGTAAGGGAATGGTGAACACCCGAACCCTTTTTGAGACTGTTTCCACTTTGCTCTCACCCCTAGGGAGAGACAAGCTACCTTTAGTTTTACCTTATAGGGTTGGCCTAGGGGCTAATGTAGGGTTGTTCGTCATTCCTCTTGTCCGCTCAAGTTAACACCCGATTCCTTACTTATTAGTCGAGATCATACTGTTTTGGGTTTTCTTTGTTCAAATTTCTGATGGCATTTCCCCCACTTTTATGCAGTTATGCATCTTCTTCCTCCCAGCAACTGGTGTAATCCCTTTACACAACCATCCAGGAATGACTGTTTTCAGCAAACTTCTGTTGGGGAAAATGCACATCAAATCATATGATTGGGTCGATCCAACGAACACCGACGATCCTGCCCAACCTCGTCAAAGTGAGTGCCTCGAAACTTTCTTATTATAAACATGAATCTCTCGTGAAAATCAACCCGAAAGTGCTGATGGACTGTTTTGCTTTGCAGAAAGATTAGCAAAGCTGAAGGCCGACACTGTCTTCACCTCGCCCTGCAGTACCTCTGTTTTGTACCCAACAACAGGAGGCAACATCCACTCATTCACTGCTGTAACGCCATGTGCGGTGCTCGATGTAATCGGACCTCCTTATTCCATGGAGGACGGTCGAGATTGTTCATATTATAAGGAGCATCCCTATGCCTCGTTTCCAAGTAAGCACAATAGCTTTGTTTTCAAATGGATTCACAAGCTTTGTTGCATTGTTCTTATGGTAATAATGTTCTGACATGCAGATGGTGAGGTGGCACTGACAGAAGAAGAGGGTGAGGGATATGGATGGTTAGAAGAGATTGAGGTACCAGAAAACTCTCACATGGATGGAATAGAATACTTAGGACCTCAGATTATTGACACTTAATTAAGCCTCCTTTTTGACTGTAGTGTGTCTTCTCCAAAAGCTAAACTTGTATATAAAAATGGTTACAAAGTTGTGATATGTTTTTTTTTTTTTTTGTGTTCATTTGAGATGTTCATTCTCTTGTGTTCCTTAATTTTCACGAAAGTTCTTACCCCATTTTTCCTTAGAATTGTCCCATCTTTTGTTGTCTTCTTTTTGGATATGTCGAGGTTGTCTTATTGTTTATTGTGTTCCTTCAAAATCTATCGATTCTCGTGTTCTTTAATCTTCATCATTTTGTACCTGAAACTACCAAATGATCCCAAGGGGTTCACAACTCTTCAACGTGGTGACATAATCTAGTATTCAACAGTGAACAAGACATCAGACAACGTTTAATATTAGTTGACTACCTATGAAACACTACTGCGTACTGGTTTTCAAAGAGTTTCAAAGATGTCAGATTGTGAGCAAGCATAATTTTTTTAGGTCAATTTTGATTCATCTTAAACTAGTGGACGATTGCAACGAGCCGAGCCAAGTTACATACATAAAGGGCAAACTCGAGGCTAGACTTGACTTGATTTCGTTTGGGTGTCATCTTCCTTGCTCGTCATCCTATGTTGTTAGAACGACAATAATGGAGCTCCAGTGATGGATCTACGATGATGAAGCCCCTTTCGATGACGAGCAACAATGTCAAATATGAAACTATCTGATTCGATCCAATCCAAAAATTGAGAGAGAAAAGATCCTTACTAACGACCACACCTTTCCTGAGTCATCTATAATAGTCGACAATCGAAACCCAACACCGACTAAAGCGAAACCACATGAAATATTCTCCTAACTGATACCGATCATGGTGGACAATGCTCGAGCTAACAATGATGGACAATCTTCCACGAAAAAGTTAAAATAAATAAGTCGATCTTAATATATTCTAATAAATTTAAATAATAAATAATGTAAGCTTCCTAATATTATTTCAAATTTGAATTCATTATAATAATTAAGCCAAAGATTTTGATGCTTCATTAAAGAAAATTACCACTTTAGGTCTAAAGCTATAATATCACTACTTTTAGGTCTAAATTCAAAGCTAACTCTCCTCCACAAAACAAAGAGGTTTGGACAACTTGGAAGTGGGTTGCACGCCCACGGAGGGACATTTTGAGCTTTGGCACATGACCTTGCTCCACTAGTTTCCAAAAGTACCCCTATGTATCAACCATGTGTCATGCTCAACAAAGGGGCATTTTTGTCTTTTCATACCTTCAACTAGGTCTAAAGGTCCCTCTCATTACACATATAGGGCATAGGTCTTTTCTTTAGTCGGGTCCTCCTAAAACAACATTAATATTCCAACGAGCTCTTCTATGACACTTTTTTTCATAGATGTCATTAATATCTCTCCCGAGAATTTTGACATTTGGGAGTAAAAGTGAGGAAAAAATCAACTCTATGGATTAAATCTGAACCGATTGTAAATCTAAGTACCTTCGGTATCATAAATTTAATGGATAGTGTGAGGCTGGTTATCAAGAACATTAGATATTCTATCTATTTAACAATATAAAAAGGTGAAGTCATTCGTACAAACTTTAAAAAGATGCCTAAAACCATTAATATGAATGTTACAAAAGACGAAAGCTTAGCATTTGACATCTTTACCTTAAAGTAAATTGTGAGATTCTACATCGGCTGGAGATGGGAACAAGTACCAGGGGTAGATTGTGAGATCTCACATTGGTTGGAGACGGGAGCTAAGCATTCTTTATAAGGGCGCGGAAGCCTTCCCCTAACAGACGCGTTTTAAAAACCTTGAGGGGTATCCCAAAAGGGAAAGCTAAATAGAACAATTTCTACTAGTAGTGTGCTAGCGAGAACGATAAGCCCCGAAGGGGGGTGGACACTGGGCAGTGAGTCAGCGAGAACTTCTAGTCCTGAAGGGGGATGAATTGTGAGATTCCACAACAATTGGAGAGAGGAACGAATGTCAACAAAGACACTAAGCCTTGAAAGAGGGGTGGATTGTGAGGTCTCACATCGACAGAAGAGGGGAACGAGTACCAACGAGGACACTGCGCCCCGAAGGGAGTGGCCTTTTAAGGAGAAGTCCAAAAGGAGCGGTTACATAAACTCTCATCATTTTTTTTTCATTTGACATAGAAATCGAATGTCGTTTCGACATTGAGAGCATCATCAGTAGACTTCAAATCAAGAACTATTTGCTTTAAGCGAGACTCAAAAAAAAATAAAATTAAAATTAAAATTTCAAAGCTTTATTAAAAAAAAAAATATATATTTAAATCTTGTGGAAGGGTTATGAGTTCCAATTGTATGAGATAAAAGCGGGTAGAATGTCTCATTTCATTAGGTTGTTCTGCTAATTATATTAAAAAAATTATAAAAATAAAAACTTTATACTATTTTCATACAGCTTTGGTCGGACAATATATGTAATTTGATCTGTCACCAACATATTTAAGTCTATAATATTATTGGGGGAGGGAGGAAATTTTTTTAATTTTATGTTTATCATATGATTAATATCACATGCATTTCTACCTTTACTTAGCTCCCAATTTCCCTCTCTCTAAACACTAATCTCACATTAATGAGCAAATTATAAGTTTAAATCATATATGAATATTAATTTTAGTGTAAACCATTATATCTATAATTATGAGAAATTTGGGCATACTTTATTGTAAGAACATTGAAGCTTGGATTCGATTGTAAATATAGACGTTTTGTAAAAATGGGTAGCAACAGTGCGATGAAAATGGCAATGGGAGCAAAAGAAAGGCGGCAAAAGCAACAGATTTGGAAGCAAAGGGACCACCCACATTCCTCCATTTCCAAAATCTGACAAAAACCACAGAATTCTAAAGTTTCATCGCACCCATCAACGAAAGCGAGGCCTCACATTGCACTCTGTGCCAAAAATCATCGACCCACCTCCAGTTCTTATGCCATTCCAATCCTATTTCTTCTGAATTTAATATCTCTCCAAGTTCGATTATGTCGCATACAGGGAATAAAGACGACGTACTCTTTCTTTTTCTCTGCAGGAATCTTTCGCCTCCTTTTGCTTTTTCATCCCAGTCAGAGCTCGCCTTTTGTCTTTATGACTATCTCATGGATGATTATCATAAAGTTCATTCGTTATCATCTTGATTAACCGGAAATTTGAACTGGGTAAGATGAAATTTGTCGTGAAATTTCTAGAATGTGGAAGAACACCACTGGTGTGTCTGTTTCTGTGATTTCACTGTCTGTTTGTTCTTTTTGGCATCTGGGTTTTGAGGTATTTTGCTGAAACTATGTCACTGATTTGTCCTGGCATGTATTATGATAGAAACCGACTTATTTGAACGGGTTCTTCTGTAAATTGTGTCATAGGAGCTTCTTCTTGAGTGTTTTATGAATGTATGGCTCAAATTCCTTTTGTTTTGCCCAAATGGGTTATCTGCAAGACCTGTGGTGTTTTGGATTGAAATGAGCTTTCTGGGTTTTTTTTAATGATCGGCTTAGTCCACCACTGGCAGATATTTTCCTCTTTGGCTTTCCAACGCGTCTGCTAGAGAGAGGTTTCCACACTCTTATGAAGGGGGTTTCGTTCTTCTCCCCAACCGATGTGGGATCTCACATTTCTGCTGGGTTTGAACATTGCAAAATCTTTGATTGGTTATAGAACTGTGGCTTTGTTTGTTGAGGATCTTGGAGTTGTGTGATGAATAACTTCATATAGTTGTTTGTTCTTCATTTTCTATGAAGTTCTTGAGTGTAGATGAACTTACAACTCCTGGCTGTGCTTGATCTTTCTTTTTTCAGTTTAAAAGATTGTTTGTTGTCATGAGGAGTCTCTGATATTCACATTTGGCTTGTCAAGTTAAGGAGTTCTTGTTTCTAATTGAATGTTAACTCTGCTTGTTATCATATTCTGCTTTAGGGTAGTTCTAAGCAACGTCGTTTCCATTTGGAGCAGTGTCGATACGGTACAAGCTGCTCGAATTTACTGGCTTCTGAGATCTAGTTCACTGTCATTCATCACCTGGTTCTGTTCATAGGAACAATGGCTCAAGTAGTTCATAATTCTGTGCTTCTAGTTATCGTCATCCTTTTAGTCAGAATCGGTCTTTCACAGCAATCGTCGCAGACTCGGACGCTTCTAAGAATACAGCAGCTTCTGAACTTCCCAGCTGTGTTAAGTAACTGGAATAACAACATAGATTTTTGCAACTTGGAACCAGATTCTTCTGTGACTGTTGTATGCTATGAAGGAAACATGACCCAGTTGCATATAATTGGCAAGAAAGGAGCTGTTCTATTACCTCGTAACTTTTCGATGAACGCGTTCGTTAATACCCTTGTTAAGCTTCCAGATTTGAAAGTCCTTACATTAGTTTCTCTTGGTTTATGGGGTTCAATTCCTGGTAGGATAGCTCATTTATCATCTCTGGAAATACTAAACATGAGCTCGAACTTCCTATATGGTGGCATCCCTCAAGAGATATCGTTGCTATCAGGCCTTCGAACGCTTATACTCGATGGTAACATGCTTGCAGGCCAGCTTCCTGAATGGTTCCGTGCGCTTCCGCTGCTTACTGTTTTGAGCTTGAAACACAATGTTCTAAATGGATCTTTGCCCAATTCACTGAGTGAGCTGGAAAATCTTAGAGTTCTTTCACTTTCACATAACCATTTTTATGGGGAGTTGCCTGATCTTAGCACTTTGACGAACCTTCAAGTGCTTGAATTGGAAGACAATGGCTTTGGACCTCAATTCCCTCAGCTTGGAAATAAGCTAGTTACCCTTAAACTGAGTAGAAACAAGTTCAGATCGAGTATCCCTGCTGAAGTTAACTCGTTTTACCAGCTTCAATATCTCGACGTCTCTTTGAATTCGTTGGTTGGGCCGTTGCCACCGGTATTGTTTTCGCTACAGTCTCTTTCGTTTCTCAATATATCAAGGAACAAGCTCACAGGAATGGTTTTTGATAATATTTCTTGCAATGATGAACTTAAATTTGTGGATTTATCCTCAAATCTTTTGACTGGAAGCTTGCCAAAGTGTCTTCTAGCAGATAATAAGAACAGGGTTGTCTTGTATGCTAGGAATTGTCTTGTCACTGAAGAACAACAGCAGCATCCTGTTTCGTTTTGTCGAAACGAAGCGTTAGCTGTGGGCATTGTAGCTGAGGGAAAGAAGAAAGACCGATCTCGTAAGGCTGTTCTTGCCCTGAGTATCGTTGGCGGTGTCGTTGGAGTGATTGTGTTACTTGGCATTGGTTTCTTTGTAGTAAGAAGGAAAAATGAGAAGAATTCGACGAAAAAACCTCGAACGACTTTAATAATAGAGAATCCTTCTGCTGAATACACATCAAAGCTGTTCTCTGATGCAAGTAAGATCATTTTTGCTTATCTACTTTTAGTTTAGCTGCTTATTTCAAGAACAGGGTGTACTAGTTCTTGAGAGCGACGTTCTCTCTACCTGCACGTGCCTCCACAAGTTCGTGTGTGTAAAGAAACTATCTGATTTGAGTTTTTTAATGCTTACAAAAGTTTGACTCCAAATTTGCTCTTTCTTGCCTCACTTCCAGGGTATATATCTCAGACAATGAAGTTTGCGCCACTTGGCATTTCAACTTATAGAGTGCTCTCTTATGAAGAGATTGAGGAAGCTACTAATAACTTTGATTCTTCTGCTTTCATGGGTGAAGGTTCTCAAGGACAGGTATAACAAAATCTTGTTTATGATACCCAACTCTTTCATTTTGAATAATAGCATGATGTGGGATCTCACAATCCATCCCCTTTTGGGACCTAGCATCTTCGTTGACACTCGTTCCCTTCTCCAATCGATGTGGGATCCCCCAATCTACTCCTTCGGGGGGCCAAGCGTCTTTGCTGGCACACCACTTCATGTCCACCCCCCTTCAAGGTTCAGCCTCCTCGCTGGCACATCGCCTGGTGCCTAGCTTTGATGTCATTTGTAACGACCCAAGCCCATCGATAGCAGATATTGTCCTCTTTGGGTTTTCCCTTTCGAGCTTCCCCTCAAGGTTTTTAAAACACGTCATCTAGGGAGAGGTTTCCACACTCTTATAAAGAATGCTTCGTTCTCCTCCCCATCCGATGTAGGATCTCACAATCCACCTCCCTTCAGGGCCTAGCATCCTCGTTGACACTCGTTCCCTTCTCCAATCGATGTGGGACTCCCCAATCCACCCCCCTTCAGGGCCCAACATCCTTGCTGGCACATCGCCTTGTGTCCACCCCCCTTCGGGGTTTAGCCTCCTCGTTGGCACATTACCCGATGTCTGGCTCTGATACCATTTGTAACGTCCTAAGCTCACTGCTAGTAGATATTGTCCTCTTTGGGCTCTCTCTTTCGAGATTCCTCTCAAGGTTTTTAAAACGCGTCTTCTAGGGAGAGGTTTCCACACCCTTATAAATAATGCGCCGTTCTCCTCCCAAACCAATGTGAGATCTCACAATCTACCTCCCTTTGAGGCTTAACGCCCTCATTATCATTCGTTCTCTTCTTCAATCGATGTGAGACCCACAATCCACCCTCCTTCGAGGCCTAGCGTCCTTGCTGACACACCCCCTTGTGTCCACCCCTTAAGGGTTCAAACTCCTCGTTGGCACATCGCCCGATGTTTGGCTCTGATACCATTTGTAACAACTCAAGCCCTCCGCTAGCAGATATTGTTCTCTTGGGAATTTCTCTTTCGGGCTTCCCCTCAAGGCTTTTAGAACGCGTTTTCCAGGGAGAGGTTTCCACACCCTTATAAAGAATGTTTCGTTCTCCACCCCAACCGATGTTGGATTTCACACAGAAACTTCTCCTTGCTTCAGTTTCCATAGTTTCAATTTCAAACAAACAGTTTTAGATCATATATTCCTTTATATTGGTATGAAAACTTTGTTGTGGATGAAGTGCTTTTTGTACACTTGATATCTTGCATTGTCACTCTGATTAGTAAAGAAAAACTGCTCATCAAAGACTTTGTCCTTCCTTTTTTGTTATCAGATATACCGAGGTCAGCTGAAGGATGGTTCTTTTGTTGCCATTAGATGCCTTAAAATGAAAAGAAGATATAGCACCCAGAACTTCACGCATCATATCGACCTTATCTCGAAACTCAGACACCGTCATTTGGTTAGTGCTCTCGGACACTGCTTTGAGTTATATTTGGACGATTCAAGTGTCAGCAGAATATTTCTCGTCTTCGAATACGTGCCTAATGGCACTCTGAAAAGCTGGATATCTGGTACTTTATGAACATTAATAGTTTGCTTCTCATTATTTCTGCATTTTCACTATGCAAACTTAGTGCTAATGTATGCATTGCAGAAAGGCATTCGCGACGATCGCTTACTTGGACACAACGTATAGCAGCAGCGGTCGGAATAGCGAAAGGCCTCCAGTTTTTGCATACAGTTGCTGGTGTATATTCAAATAAAATTAAAATAACTGATGTATTACTGGATCAAAACCTTGTTGCAAAAATTAGCAGCTACAACCTTCCTCTAATGGCTGAGAGCATGGCCGAGGTACAACGAAGATGTTTTTTTTTCTGTTGGGCAGTCTATTCACCTCCTTGGCTTGTTTTGTTCGTTCTAGTTCGTAACGACCTGGTTAACTTCTCAGGTTAGTCGGGGAAAATCTTCCGGTGGATCGAAAGATCACAGTGACAATGAAAGGTTGATGGCACTCTAGCATAGTACAGCTGGACATGACATGAATTATCCAACAAAAACAGCTCTTCTATCCTCTTGTCTACCCCATACTGCGCTATGAAGTTGACTCTCTCTTTTGTTACTTCACAGGATCAATCAAGAAGCTCAAGCTGACATCTATGACTTTGGAGTAATATTATTAGAAATCATCCGTGGACGAGCCTTCAAATCGAAAGGCGAAATTAATGTGTTAAGAGAGAAGGTAATAGAGAATACGTTGCTTTTTGTGTACGTGCATGTGCGTGTGTGTCGCTCTATGAATGTGAGATTTTACATTGGTTGGAGAGGGGAACGAAGCATTCCTTGTAAGGGTGTGGAAACCTCTCCCTAGTAGATGCGTTTTTAAATCGTGAGGCTGACGGTGATACGTAATGGGTCAAAGCGGACAATATCTTCTAGCGGTGGGTTTGGGCTGTTACAAATGGTATAAGAGCCACACACTGAACGGTGTGCTAGTGAGAACGTTGGGCCCCCTTGTGAGATCCCGTATTGGTTGGAGGGGGGAACGAAGCATTCCTTATAAGGGTGTGGAAACCTCTCTCTAGTAGACGCGTTTTAAAATCGTGAGGCTGACGGCGATACGCAATGAACCAAAACAAACAATATTACTAGAGGTGGATTTGAGCTGTTACAAATGGTATCAGAGCTAGGCATTGAACGGTGTGCTAGTGAGAACGTTGGGTTCCAAGGGTGTGGATTGTGAGATCCCACATTGGTTGAAGAGGGGAACGAAGCATTCTTTCTAAGGGTGTGGAAACCTCTCCCTAGTAGACACATTTTAAAACTATAAGGCTGACGGCGATACGTAACGGTCCAAAGTGGGCAATATTTGCTAGCAGTAGGCTTGGACTGTTACATATAGTATCCGAGACAGGCACCAAAATGTGTGCTAGCAAGAACGCTGGGCTCCCAATGGGGTGGATTGTAAGATCCCATATTGGTTGGAGAGGGGAACGAAACATTCCTTACAAGGGTATGAAAACTTTTCCCTAGTAGACGCGTTTTAAAACCATGAGGTTAACGATGATACGTAACGGGTCAAAGCGTCCAATATCTACTAGCAGTGGGTGTTGGCTATTACAATAAAATTTCGAGGTTTATATGATCTCTTTATGGTGTTCTTTGATGCATACAGATACAAGAAGCCATTTCATCAGACATTGTCGCTCGAAAGAGCATAGTCGATCCCGGCGTTCAAAACGAATGCATAGACCAATCCTTGAAGACAATGATGGAAGTTTGTGTCAGGTGTCTGCTCAAGGATCCAATCACAAGACCTTCCATTGAAGATGTTCTCTGGAATTTGCAGTTTGCTGCTCAGGTTCAGGACGCTTGGTGCGGTGAATACCGAAGCAGCGAGGGGTCTCCCGTCTCACCGAAACTCTCCATCTGTTAACGATCACAAAGAGGTTCTTTTACTTTATCATCTCAACTCTTGGATCTTAACAGTTTGGTTGATAGTGTTGCCATTGTTGTTTATTCATCAAAATTAACAAAGTTTAGGTGTGCATATAGATATGTTTTTTTGTTCTAAATTTGTTGTTTTTAAGATTGTTTT
Organism: Cucurbita maxima; assembly: GCF_002738345.1. NCBI lineage: Eukaryota > Viridiplantae > Streptophyta > Magnoliopsida > Cucurbitales > Cucurbitaceae > Cucurbita > Cucurbita maxima. The sequence goes on from NW_019272046.1 coordinate 1,672,909, forward strand.
GTTGTAAAAAACAGTAAAGGTCCAAACTCTGTTTTTTTTTTTTTTTTGTAAATTGTGATTCCGTGGATCGAAAATCTAAGGGAAACAAATTTGTTATTGAACGAGCCTTCCCACTGTTACAGAAGAAGTATGTCTCCCCCGAAAGACTGCTCGAAGCGACCTGGTTATCTAGAATCACATCTTCTCATATCGGACTTGTTTATAAGTTAGTATTATTGAATACGAACGGTGAGAGCCCACGTTAGTTAGGGTGGAGAAAGAATGATAAGATAAGAAACCACTATAATAAGGGGAGTAAGATTCGGATCACCTTGTTGATCGAATATCTCAAGGTAAGAACATTGTTTGAGATTCGAATTACTCTACAAACAAGATCGATCATGTCTAGCTTGAATGATTCTTGTTGATCAAATATCTCAAACACTTGTTTGAGATTCGAATCACTCCACAAGCAAGATTGATCATGTCGAGCTTGAATGATTCTACATGTAATCTAAACTACATAGAATTGCAAAGAAACGTCATTGGCTAAAGAAGAACACAAATGTTTCTTTTTACTGTATCATGGCTTTATATAGCCTCAAAAGAAGAACACAAATGCTTCTTTTTACTGTATCATGGCTCTATATAGTCTCAAAATAAAACTAAAGGCATTTCAAGAGGTGTAACATCCATACTTAATGGTCTTAATTAACCATCATGTAATGTAATTATAACTTAAAGTAAATTAAAAGTCTTAAAGTAATTGTAACTTAAAGTAAATTAAAAGTCTTAAAATACATCAATGAAATACAATAACTCTAAATTACTTTAAATTGTACTCCAGTCAAAATTCAAAACATGAAACTTCATTATTCTTCAATGTGACATGAATTGAAATATCTTTTTGATAATTTCAACAATATTTTATTCTTCAATGTGACATGAATTAAAATATCTTTTTGATAATTTCAACAATATTTTCTTCACATCTTTATTGAAGCATATTGTATGATTGATGTCTCTTGGTTCATATCAGAGAAGCATTACTTATAAGGGTGTGGAAACTTCTCTATAGTACACGAGTTTTAAAAAATTTGAGGGGAAGCTCGGAAAGGAAAGTCAAAAGAGGATAATATCTGCTAGCGATGGGCTTGGGCTGTTACAAATGATATCAAAGGTAGACACGAGACGATGTGCTAGCGAGGAGGCTGAGCCCCGAAATGGGGTGGACACGAGGCAGTGTGTAAGCAAGAACGAAGCATTCTTTATAAGGGTGTGGAAACATCTCCCTAATAGACTCGTTTTAAAAACCTTGAGGAGAAGCCTATAAGGGAAAGTCCAAAAAGGACAATATCTACTAGTGGTGGGTTTGGACTGTTACACAAACGTCGGAATGATTATTTGACCCTTGTCCCCGTTTGTAATTTGGAATATGATAGCTAGTTTTGTGTATAAATATGATCTTTGATCTCTAGAACGATTGTTTTTTGTCAGTTTGATCTAAGCGTAAGGAGCTTGTGTAGTTGAGCCGATTGTTACTTTTGTATCATTTTTTTATTTTTGCATTGGTCCACGTTTTGATTATGAGTATTAATTTTTCATTTGAATGAAATTTTATGGTCCGATACAGTCATCGTAATGTTAGATTAGGTAGGGGTATACACGAGTCAAGTTACGTCGAGGAAATTTATTGGACCAATCCAAAATTTTAAATTGTTTAGGCGGGTAATCCAAGTAACTCGAAATTGTTATATTTATCCACAAATTATTCAATACCATCCTATAAGAAAACTATTAAAACGTTATAATAGTGATCACAATATGCTTCAAAACGACTCAAATCAATGCATAAACTTATTCTTTCTTATTATTTTACAATTTATTATTCAATTTATGATCATAAGGAATATTTATATATTTTTTAATTGCATTAAAATCATTTATTTAAAAATAATTATTGATATTAATGGTTAAACAAATAAACTGAATGTACTTATTTATTATATACTTATTAATGAATGAAAATTAAATTAAAATTTAAGGCATATTATTTTTTTATTAATAAATTATTATTCAATTTTGTCTCGAAAATACTCCAAATTAAAAAAAAATAAAAAATCTCAAAAATCCCGTTAAACTTATAAAAAATAATAATAATAAATATCATTACCGTTAATATTGGATAGAAACAGACTAATATTTTCTTTTAAAAATTACTCTGGTAACTTTTAAAGAGTTTAAAAAATAAAAAATTACTCTATTTTCTCCAGTCTTCTTTCACGAGCATTGACTTTGTGTTTGAATCATAACTGTTAGACGAACACGACTCTCCACAATGGTATGATATTGTCCACTTTGAACATAAGCTCTCATGGCTTTGCTTTGGGCTTCCCAAAAGGCCTCATACCAATGGAGAGTGTATTCTTAGATTATAAACCCATGACCATTCCCTAAATTAACCGATGTGGGACTTTCATCATCCAACACCTCCCCTCGAACAAAGCATGCCTCCCCTTAATCGAGGCTCGACTCTTTTGGAGTCTTAGTCATTTTTGACTGCCTTCGTACCTTCGAGGAGGCTTGACTCCTTTTAGAGTCCTTTGTTCGACATTTAAGGATTTGTCAATCTATTGACACGGCTAAGTTTAGGGCATGGCTCTGATACCATGTTAGACGAACACGACTCTCCACAATGGTATGATATTGTCCACTTTGAGCATAAGCTCTCATGCCTTTGCTTTGGGCTTCCCAAAAGGCCTCATACCAATGGAGAGTGTATTCTTAGATTATAAACCCATGACCATTCCCTAAATTAACCGATGTGGGACTTTCATCATCCAACACCTCCCCTCGAACAAAGCATGCCTCCCCTTAATCGAGGCTCGACTCCTTTGGAGTCTTAGTCATTTTTGACTGCCTTCGTACCTTCGAGGAGGCTTGACTCCTTTTAGAGTCCTTTGTTCGACATTTAAGGATTTGTCAATCTATTGACACGGCTAAGTTTAGGGCATGGCTCTGATACCATGTTAGACGAACACGACTCTCCACAATGGTATGATATTGTCCACTTTGAGCATAAGCTCTCATGGCTTTGCTTTGGGCTTCCCAAAAGGCCTCATACCAATGGAGAGTGTATTCTTAGATTATAAACTCATAATCATTCCTTAAATTAACCGATGTAGGACTTTCATCATCCAACAATAACGAGAATGATGAAAGAAATTCAACCGTTGCAAGAGTCGGAGAAAATATTTTTCTTCAGTGTAAGAATGCTCAACCATTCCAACACTTCGGCACGAAAGAAACATTCATTTCCAACATAGACTATTAGTGTCGCTATCTATTACACGAGTGTTGTTTTCTTGGTTGGATCTTAGGTTGTCAGTTGATACATTTTGTCCCAAATTTGTAATTTATAAATATATATATTTATTTAAAACGTCTTCTATGGAGCTGAACTATAAATACTCGCACGGTTTAAAGTAGAAAGGGTGGGGACTTTCCCGCTTACTTTTATAAAGCATTCTTGCACCCTTCTGTTCTGCAATTCTTTTGCTTTCCTCGTTCAAACAGATCATAAACCCTTCTCTTTCTCTCTCTCTATCTCTCGAAACCTCGGTTTGATCATCCATGGCGACCAATTACTGGTCGTTAGCATGCACTCGGTTTCAGAACAGCAGTAATCTGTTGCCGCGGCCTCATTATCCGTCCATGCCCAAATATCCGGCGGGGATTTCGCTACCGGAGAATAGGTTGCCGACGAATGAGTCGACGGCGTTCTTCTCCGTCATTGGAATGACCTGCTCTGCTTGTGCCGGCTCCGTTGAGAAGGCGATCAAACGACTCCCTGGGATTCGTGAAGCCGTTGTTGATGTTTTGAATGCCAAAGCTCGTGTCCAGTTTTACGCTAGCTTCGTTAATGTATGCATCTTCTCTGTCTCTCTGCTTTTCTCGCGCTTGGTTAAATTTGTTTTTGTTTTCGTTTTGGTCTCGTTTTGGATTCGCTTTCATGCGATTTTGTAATCAATATTTTGAATGATGGACTGTTAGACGTGCAAGCTTTGTATTCGCTGGCTTTCGTTGCGTGTTTTTTGAATCGAGATTGCGCCAAAAATTGTTAGGGATTATATTGTTTGTTTAATGCAAAAGGCTCGACCAGTCAACTCTAGAGAATTTAGTGGGATCCAAATAAATAGACGAAGCCTAAAACTCTTTCAACTCAACTTGATTTCATTTGTACTAACTTTATGGTTCTGGCAAAGTGAAGATCATTGACACTGACTGCCAGTTCTTGATCGCACAGAATTTAAGTTCTTTATTTTCTCTTGGCTATGCATACAGTTGGATCAAATATGTGAGGCAATTAACGATGTAGGCTTTGAAGCAAGTATAGTCAATGACGAAATGATTGAAAGATGTCGAATTCATATAATTGGAATGACTTGCACTTCTTGCTCCAAAACTTTGGAATCTACAATACAAGCAATTCGTGGAGTTCAAAACGCCCAAGTTGCATTAGCCACGGAAGAAGCAGAAGTTTGTTTCGATCCAAGAATTTTGAACTACAATCAACTTCTCCAAGCCATTGAAGAATCTGGATTCGAAGCTTTACTTATTAGCACAGAAGAAGATGTAAGCAAGATACTGCTCCAAGTTGATGGAGTGAGATCTGAGAATTCAATGAGAGTGATTGGGAGCTCTCTGGAAGCACTTCCTGGAGTTCTAGGTATTAATATTGACCCTGCACTCAGCAAACTTTCATTGTCTTACAAGCCAAATGTCACCGGACCTCGGAATATAATCCAAGTGATTGAATCAACTGGATCTGGTCGTTTTAGGGCAACAATATTCCCTGAAGAACAGGGCATAGAAGCCTATAAAAAGGAGGAAATTAAGCAATATTACCGATCATTCTTATGGAGTCTGATATTTACAATTCCAGTGTTTTTAAGCTCTATGGTATTCACTTATATACCTGGTATTAAGGATGTGCTAGATGCCGAAGTTGTCAATATGATGACTGTTGGGGAGCTGCTGAGGTGGGTGTTATCATCTCCCGTACAGTTCATTATTGGAAGGCGGTTCTATACAGGGTCTTACAAATCATTGCGTCATGGTTCTGCTAATATGGATGTTTTGATTGCTTTGGGGACTAATGCAGCATACTTTTATTCAGTCTACATGGTATTAAGATCTGCAACCTCAAGTGATTTTAAGGCCACAGACTTCTTTGAGACCAGTTCAATGCTTATATCATTCATCCTTCTCGGGAAATATCTTGAGGTCTTGGCTAAGGGAAAAACATCAGAGGCTATTATGAAGCTTATGAAGTTGGTGCCTGAAACAGCAACCTTGCTTACTTTTGATAATGATGGAAACGTCATTAGGGAAGAAGAAATTGATAGTCGGTTGATACAAAAGAATGATGTAATTAAAGTCATTCCAGGGGCAAAGGTTGCTTCCGATGGAGTTGTTGTTTGGGGACAAAGTCATGTCAGTGAAAGCATGATTACTGGGGAAGCCAAGCCAGTGGCAAAGAGAACGGATGATACGGTGATTGGAGGCACCTTGAATGAGAATGGTGTACTACATGTGAGGGCAACACACGTTGGATCTGAAAGCGCCCTTTCACAGATTGTGCGACTTGTTGAATCGGCTCAGATGGCCAAAGCTCCAGTTCAGAAAATTGCAGATCGTATCTCTAAGTTTTTTGTGCCAATGGTATGCAAGTCTTGCTCCAACTTTTCTTAATGATTTAATGCATTTTCATAGTTTCAATTAGGAAAACCTGCAAGATCTGATCATTGTCTGCGGTTATAGCTTGTGGATTTTGTAGTTTTCCTTTGAAACCATATATGTAAAACAGCGAGTTCAATTCTGATTTCTCTGCAGGTTATAGTCCTTTCATTGACAACATGGCTCGTCTGGTTTCTTACTGGGAAGTATGGTGGCTACCCAAAGTCCTGGATACCTTCTTCCATGGATAGCTGTGAGCTTGCTCTCCAGTTTGGCATTTCAGTTATGGTCATAGCATGCCCTTGTGCTTTGGGCCTGGCAACTCCAACTGCAGTCATGGTTGCAACAGGAGTTGGAGCCTCAAAAGGTGTTTTAATTAAAGGTGGCCAAGCATTAGAGAGTGCTCACAAGGTTATTAAATATTCCAGTCCTGCTTTAACTCTCTTTTGATATATTTTTTCCTTTTTCATTACTGCTTTGAAAATTCTGATTCATTTTGGCTTAATAAAATTGTGCCAAAGATGGGAGGACATGATTCATCATACAAATTTTGGCCAAATTTTGTAACGGCAAAGCCCGCCCACCGCTAGCGGATATTGTTCTCTTTAGGCTTTCATTTTGGGCTTCCCTCGAGGCTTTTAAAATGCGTCTGGTAGGGAGAGGTTTCTATACCTTATAAAGAATGTTTCGTTCTATTCCCCAATTGACATGGGAACTCACAATTCATTTCCCTTCGGGGCCCAGTGTCCTTCCTCGCACTCATTCCCTTCTCTATCGAAGAAGGACCCCCCCAATCCACCCTTCTTTGAGGCCCAACGTCCTTGTTAGCACATTGTCTTGTGTCCACCCGCCTTTGGGGTTCAACCTCCTTGCTGACACATAGTTCGGTGTCTGACTTCGATACCATTTATAATGACCCAAGCCCACTACTAACAAATATTGTTCTTTTTTGGGTTTTCCCTTTCGGGCTTCCTCTCAAAGTTTTTAAAATGCGTCGGTTACAAAAAGGTTTCTACACCCTCATAAAAAATGTTTCGTTCTCCTCCTCAACCGACATGGGATCTCACAAGTTATGAATAATGAATAGGTATGTCCTCTTCCTAGTTTCCATCTTTTCCCAGTAACACAATATAGGCTTAACAGAATGATTTAGTTAGCTTATTTACGTTCTACAAACTCATGAACGTTGATAGTCTTGAGGCCATTTTTCTTCTATGTTCTCTCGAGTATTTTAATATAATGCTGTGAATAATAATAAATTGTAGGTGAATTGCATTGTGTTCGACAAAACTGGAACTCTTACAGTCGGGAAGCCAGTTGTGGTGAACACAAAGCTACTAAAAAATATGGTTCTGAAAGAATTCTATGAACTAGTTGCCGCAACTGAGGTCGACTTGGTTACTTAAAATCTTCCTTCTACCAACGGAAACTATGTCAGAGATTGCATAACTCCACAACTTCTTTATTCTGCATTTGAATCAGGTAAACAGCGAGCATCCATTGGCCAAAGCCATTGTTGAATATGCTAAAAAGTTCAAAGAAGAGGACGATAACCAAACATGGCCTGAAGCACTAGATTTTATTTCCATTACTGGACATGGAGTAAAGGCCATCGTTCAAAACAAAGAAGTAGTTGCAGGCAACAAGAGTCTTATGTTAGATCAGAACATTTTCATACCCGTTGAAGCTGAAGAAATATTAAAAGAAATCGAAGAAATGGCTCAAACTGGAATTTTGGTATCCATTGATCGGAAATTGACCGGGGTTCTTGCCATATCCGATGCACTGAAACCAAGTGCTCGCGATGTCATTTCCATACTCGAAGCCATGAAAGTTAAATCCATCATGGTGACAGGTGATAATTGGGGGACAGCGAAGTCCATAGCCAATGAGGTTGGGATTGATGACATAATTGCATTAGCTAAACCCGACATGAAAGCTGAGGAAGTGAAGAGACTACAGGTACCTACGCTTTCTCCAACAGAAACTTAGTATAAATTATAACCACTTTATATTTGGGTACAACCAGATTCCCTTTTTGCCTTGAAAGTTGAAACTTAGTTGATAGAAGTATGAATTTGTTTATGTAACCGTCCAAGTCCACCGTTAACAAATATTGTCCGCTTTGGCCCGTTACGTATAGTCATTAGCCTCACAGTTTTAAAATGCTTCTATTAGGGACAGGTTTCCACACCCTTATAAGAAATGTTTCTTTCCTCTCTCCAACCGATGTGGGACCTCACAATCCACCCCCCTTAGGAGCTGATCCTCGCTGGCACACCACTCAGTGCCTGACTCTGATACCATTTGTAACCGTCCAAGCCCACCGCTAACAAATATTTTTCGCTTTGGCCCGTTATGTATCACCGTCAATCTCACGATTAAAAGACGTCTATTAGGGAGAGGATTCTACGCCTTTATAAGTAATGTTTCGTTCCTTTCTTCAACCGATGTGAGATCTCATAGTTTAACTAGGTAGATATTTGTTTGGAATATAAGAAATAAGATGCCTATAATATTGAAACTTTGTTGATAGAACGATAAGGCTTGTGGCTTGGTATAATTGAATCAATGCTTGTTTGGAATATAAGATGCTTACATGTAGTAAATAATATTGGTCAAGATTTTGCCACCCACACATCAATTAGAGAGGAGAGAGAGGGGAATGATGCCAATGAGTATGCTAGGTTCTGGTCGTGGAGGGGTGAATTGTAAGATCCCACATTGATTGAGAAGGAGAACGAAACATTCTTTATAAGGGTTTGGAAACTTCTCCTTAGTAGAAGCATTTTAAAAACCTTGAGGAGAGTTCGAAAGAGAAAGTTGAAAGAAGACAATATGTGCTAACGGTGGACTTGGCTGTTACAATGCAAATTGTATGGCTGATTATAGATGATTCTCCCCCACATTTGAGTTTCAATTATAAACTAGCACCAAAGTTTTGCACAAATTTAATAGTATTAATGCTGATTTTCTCCCTTTCTAACACCTTTACTAAGCATGGTTTTGAATTTTGACATCTAGTCTTTGGGTCGTACGGTGGCAATGGTAGGAGACGGGATCAACGACTCGCCAGCGCTTGTGGCTGCAGATGTTGGAATGGCAATTGGTGCAGGCACAGACATTGCAATTGAGGCAGCTGACATAGTCTTGATGAAAAGCAACTTGGAGGATGTCATAACCGCCATCGACCTTTCAAGAAAAACGTTCTCCAGGATCCGTCTGAACTACATTTGGGCACTTGGTTACAATCTCCTCAGCATCCCTATCGCAGCCGGAGTCCTTTTCCCGTCGACTCAGTTTCGGCTACCACCATGGATTGCAGGAGCAGCAATGGCAGCCTCTTCTGTTAGTGTTGTTTGTAGTTCTCTCCTGCTCAAGTATTACAAAAGGCCCAAGAAGCTTGATACCCTTGAGATACAAGGCATTAGAGTTGTGTGATTGAGGTTAAAGGTGAGTAAATCTTCTTGTTTTCTCCCCTTTTCCATGGCTTGCATGAATTGGTGCATGAATTTGTGGTATTCGTATTAGTTTGTGAGATATAATGGATGTTGCTTTGTAGATACCATCGTGAATAGTATGATCAATTGCAAAATAATTGTAGCATTGTAGAATTGTCAATGCCATTCAATGGTTAATTTTGGGTTTTCCTAGGTCTTGCTTCATCTCTCCCGTTCATGATTCTTGGCTGTTGATTTTGATTTCCGAGATATAGCATAGTCTCTGAATTTTTCAATTTTATCTCCGAAGAATTGTTCTATTTAAGATGTCTCAGAATAAGATGCTTGAGAATAAGATATCACATGTTGAATTTTTAATATTCCTATTGAATTTTTCAGTTTTATTTCTTTGAGTATGTCTAGGAATAAGATACTTAAAATACGAGGTCAAAAATAACTATAAATAATATAAAAAAATAATTATAAATAATATTTATGTTGAATTTATTAATTTTATCTCTTTTATATCTGAAAATAGGATACTTTTCAGAATATGACGTCAAACATAGCTATAAATAATATTTATGTTTGAGAGTATATTTAATTCACTAAAATAATAAATAAATATAATAAAAGTTTAATTTTAATTGAATAATTGATTATGATTTTAGTAAATAAGTTCGTTAATTGATACATCGATAAAAATGAATTAAATAAATATATTGTTATTTAATTAATCATAATTGATTATAAATTTAATTTTGATTCTAAATAACTCAGTTTTAAAATTATGATATATAAATAACGAATGAACTCATCCAAATCAGTCCCATTAAATAATTAATTGGTTAAATAGTAATAAGTAAATAGTCATAATGGTTGAAAATAATTTTTTAAACGTAATTTAACTCATCCTAATAAAGTAATTAAATATATTTAAGATACTTGTAGCTAATTAATTAATCATTTTAGTTCATAATTAATTCCACTCATTAAATAAGCTTTTATGGTATAAATGAATTAAATATACAATTATATAAATTATTGGTTTATTTATTCTAATTAATTAAGTATATTATAAAAATACATTTAATATGTACTAAGACTTCCTCTTACTCAGCCATCGAAACAGAAGCGGGTTCCTCAGCTATCGAAAGAGAAAGTATATTATCGAAAGTAAAGTATGAGCGTTTATATTTAAAAGTGGACGGTATTATACAATTGTTGAACTATGTTGTCTCTGTTAAGTGGTAAAGAAGTCGCGAATCTAGAATGTGTAATTATAGTATGATGTTTTTGACGTATGCATTACAAGATAGCTTCCTTTTTTAACTTCCTCGCCCCAATTTTTTCTAGCGTCAGGTGCACTCTCTCTTATTGGTTGAGCGGCCTCAACCTTCTGTTTTAATAAGATGTAAATATAGAAGTGGAACAGTAATAATAGAGATATATACAGGTTGTGTTAGGTTGGGTTAGTGACCCGAACAACCTAAATAGAGTTCACAACTTAACCCTCTATTTTCGAGCTAGGTCGGGTTGAGTTGTCGGTTTTTTTTTTAGTACTAAAAAATACTATTTATTTACAATATATGTTACATTAATTACTAAAATCTCGTAAAAATCAAATATCAAACATACACGACTCACAACTAATTACTAGTGTCGGTTATAAAAGTCAAATATTTTTAATTTTCATATTAATCTTAAGAGTAGGGTAGGGTCGTAACGCTATTTTTGAATTGATCAGGTTGACCGAACCAAAAAATGTCAACCTACTAATCGACTCGAATAATTAAAATATAATGTAACATGAATTGGGTTGTATAGTTTGAAGGGTCAGGTTATAAGATCATACGATGGTAAATAATAAACAAGAAAATAAAAAGGGAAATAAATAGGTTGGCGGGAATGTCCGAGGAAAAGAAAATGCGCACAGAATTCAAAAGCGTACGGAGGCCCAGGCCCAAACACTCACGAACTCCCTCCGCTTGGGCGAAGCGCGGCTGCTTGGCGCGGACGCCATCGGAGCTCTCGAAGACGCCCACATGACAAACCACGGAAGATGAAATTTCAAAGAAATTCAAATCCATAGACTGCCACAGTCTATTCGCAAGTTCAGCCAATTCCCCTAGCGATTATGGCCGCTCCATCCTCCGTTTCCATGACCCTTATTCTTTTTGTTTACTTCTCGTTTCTCCTTCTCGGCCATGCCGCTCATGACTCCGCCTTCAAGAGTATCTCTCTTACCCCTCTTAGTTTCAATGTTCGTTTTATTCTTTTTCAACTTCCTTACGAGATTTTGATGTTTATGGCTGGTTTTCTAGTTGTGGGGGAGGGTATTTCGCTTGTGCTTGTTGGTAATGCTTGATTTTGCGATTGGTTTGCTTTTTTATCCTTCTGGGGGCTTTCTCTTTGAGTTGGGATTTTGAATTGATGCCGGATTTGGGTTTGGTGTTTTTAGTGATTTGAATGTGGATTAGGGTTTGTATTTGCAGTTCGGTTCCTTAATTTTTTTTTTTTTCTTGTTTTGATTGAGTCGATTCGATTGTTGGCAGTTCTTTTAGAGACTAAAGATCGAGGGAAAACAAAGAATTAGTTGTTAGGGTCTATAAGTATGTCAATCGTACGTTATTTTCCTCAATGTGCCGTGGTTTAATCATCAAGACGTCTCTTTCTATGGCAATTTTTCAAAGTGCAGCGAGTGTATTATGTAATTTTACTTAAAAATGACGTGTATGCGAAGTGGGGATTGTCGATATAATGACAATATTTCCTCTAATTGTTATTTTGTGCAAATCGTATCTATTACGTGTTTGCTGATTTAAGGTTCTGATTTGGTATGAAATGGTTTGTGTAGTACAGTTTGATTAATGAAAATCCTGTGCGATAAATATATTGGGTTTATGGCCTTTTGTTGCACTTCTTTAGTTAATGTCAATGGATGTTATCTCAACGTTTCACTGGATAGGTATTGACCTCGGGCACCCAGCTGAAGATGTCTTTCCATCTTCACTTTCTGGAGCCAGTGATATGCAATGTGATCGTGTTTGGATTTCTGGTCTGTCAAGATTAAAACTTGGAAGTTTTGCCAGTGCTTTTCGAGTCACTGCAGTTCCATCTGTTGTTATTCCTGAAAGACAACATGCAAAAATTCAGGTTTGTTTTCACTGGTAAGTGGAGCATAGTCTGATATTCATTACTCACTAGCTTCTTCTAAACCAAACAATACATGAGTTTGGATGCTTCTTACAGTTTTCATTGTCCATGAGCGAGTCTCACGGGATATGTTTCTAAGTCTTTTTGAAACATTGAGTATTAATGCAACTACTAGTGAAAAAATGGAATCTTTTTCTTGTATGCAAACGCTTCTCCAAGACAACACTTCTAATACTTTTCTTCCTAAACCATGCAGGAACAATTCACTTGGATTGTGTCAGTGTGGAGATGATGAGTGGAAAACTTTTCAAAAGGGATTATGGAGCTCTACCATGTCTCCGTATGAAATCAGATATGTTGACGTTAAAGTTCTTAATGTCTCACCTCTAAGTGGTCCTGTCACAATTGCGATTGAAGAAGGTGTTTGTCGCATTGGCTTTTGATCCTCCTCAGTCTTAAGTTAGTCTAGTTTTATGTTAATTTGTTTTCCAACTTCTTGCAGAGTTTCAACAGTGGCGTCTTCTGTGTCTAGCATTGGGATTTATGTTGCTTCTTCTTGCTCCTGTTATCAGCAGCTGGGTTCCTTTTTACTACAGTAGTTCGATGGCCATTGGAATCTTCCTTGTTGTCTTGATTATTCTTTTTCAGGTACTAAAGATTAACAATCATTTTTAAACTCCTAGTATATGCAGGTAGTTTGTTTTAGTGTTTTGTTGTATATTAATTTTTTTTTATGGGAATTTTAGGTAGGGGTAGTGCAAAAAGTAATTGTTTGGCTTTAGAGAAAGATACATTTTTAGTCCCTGAGGTTTGGGTTTGGTTGTATTTGAGTCCATGAGTTTTCAAACTCAACAAATATACCTCTGAGTAAGGTTTGGTTGTATGTGCATATGTGTGCTTGTTTTCTAAATGAATTCTTGATTCTGCCTCTGCAGTTAGTTTCCTCTTTATGTGAATTTACATATTGAATGCACTCGTACTTGATTAACCACTCAAATTTAGTTTATTCATTTCTATATACTCCTTACCTTATGTAATATAATTACGAAGTTTAACATTGGTTGAGGAATTTTAAGACATGGTTGAGATTTATTTTTCAAAGATAACTGCACACAAGTAGTAAATACATTAGGAAGAGAGTGGACAATTTCACCCTACAAGATTTGGATAATGCAAAGTTCACAAGCAAGTATTCATAGATTATAATGATGCAAAGTCTGGGGTCATTTCATATGTTTGTCAATTTGATGGTTGATGAACCCTTCATGCTTGTATCTTATTTAGAAGCTTATATTACTTTCTTCCACTCACGGGTTTGTTAATTTTGTAGGGAATGAAGTTGTTGCCAACTGGAAGGAAGAATGTCTTTTATCTAGCTGTATATGGATCGGTGGTGAGTATGGCATTAAAATTTTGTCCCCTTATTTCAATTAAAGCATTCCTTGACAGTTGTCTCATCGTCTTTTCCAGCTTGGAGCAGGATCCTATCTTGCTCACCACTTTGCAATGTTTGTAAATTCGATTCTTCTCAGTTTCGGACTGAAAGAAGAGATGCATAATCCAGTAAGTCTAAGCTCCTCTTGCTCTTTTTATTACATTTCAAGTGAGATTCTTAACTTTACCTTGTAGAGAGAATGCTTAGAATATATTGGAGTTCCGTTCATCATATCTATATGGTTCTTGTTTTCTTTTCTTTTAAGCTATCATACTTATTATTATTTTTCTATTACGATCTTGTAGTGTTTGAAACCTTGAATCTATTATATAGCAAAAAAGGTATGTGGCACTTGTCTTGGTTCTCATTTTTAGAGGGATCATCTATTCATTTCTATAGAGGGAAAAGAATTGACAGACATTATATCTATCCAATCATATGCATGAGCTAGAAAAAATTGATCTGGGGTTAATATGAATGAACTCCCTTTTGGTCAAAGCCTTATTTCATTGAGATAAAATTTCCTGGATCTTGTATGTATGGCCTCACTGGATGCAGTAAGGAAGCTTCTTGGGGAAGACTTCTATTCATTCTTATTGGAAGGAGCCTTTGCATCTAGGGATAGATGAATTTCCTTTCCAAGGTTATTTTGTATGATTTTGATGCTTCTGTTTCTCCTTTGGGGAATTTCCCCCGTCAAGAGTAGGATGTTAGATATAAGATTGGTCGTGAATGCTGTCTCCAATGACATGGATGTCCTGGCCGTTGCAAGGAGGTTGGCCCCTGGCATGCCCTCAGCATTATTTTAGAAGTTGAGGGTGATATCATTTATTTCTAGTTTTTCCTCAGTTTTACTCTCCTTGTGTTTGAATGTGATTCAAAGGGCAATTTCTCAAGCATATTGTTTCATTTTGTTCAGTTTTTCAGATCCTTGGTTGGGTTGCTTTATTTATCCTTTGTCCTTTAGTGTTCTTTTGTGTAGTATGTATCCTTTAAGCATTAGTCTCTTCTCTTTTTATCACTAAAATGCTTTGTTTCTGGTTTAAAAAAAATGAAAAGAAAAAAGGAATGAGATGCTGCAACACACAAAAGAATGAAAGCGTTTCATTAAATCCATGATCAGCGACCATGATTCCAATCACAGTTTTCTTTTCTTTCTATAGATGTATGCGCTAATTCTTGATCCTTCTTTCTCATATTCTTAAGGTTGCCATCTTTTTACTTCTGGGGATTGTTCTTTCTGGAGCTGCATTGGGGTACTGGATCGTCAGGAAGTTTGTGATCTCAGAGGATGGAGATGTTGATGGTGGTGTGGCCCAGTTTGTAAAATGGGCAATGCGGATTATTGGAGCCACATCTATCTTTCAGGTGTGTCATGCTTATTTTTCCCCCTTTTTTGATAAGATGCTTTTGTGTCTTTGGATATGTGCCATTTTAAAACTTTGAATTATGTAGTTTTCTTTCATTAAATTATTGTGAAGTTGAGTTTTGGTGTACACTTTCCAAATATTTTGTTATGATTGTAGTTCTTTTCATCGGTTCCAGTTGGAGTAACTTCTACAATGCTTGAGTCACTTATCTGCAGTTTAAGTAATTAACTGTTATGTATCTTGAAACTTGAAAATAAAATAGTCAAGTGCTTCTGTGGTTCATTTATTTTACAGAGTTCTCCTGATGCTCCTTTAGCACTTGGCGCCTTTGTTTGTTGTTGGGCGGCCTGCTATCTTATCTCATCTCTGAAGCAGAGTTATACAATGTAAGTCATTTCCTGAAGTGCTGTAGTTTGGTGTGAGTTCAATATAACTTGCCTTTCTACTTCCTTAACATATTTGAAGCAAATATTTTTCAATTAAAGAAGTTTTATTTTTCTGCAACAATCTTAGTAAGTTTTGAACTCTGCTGCATCTATAACAATTAAAAGCTATCAGTGGCGTTATACGTAAGTCATTTTCTGAAGTGACGTGATTCGGTGCGAGTTCTATATTACTTGTCTTTTGTACTTCCTTGACATGTTTAAAGCAAATATTTTTCAATTAAAGAAGTATTCTTTTTCACCAACAATATTAGTATTTTTCTAGTCTGCTGCATCTATGACGATTATACGCTTTCACTTGTCATGCAAAACATTTAAATGTTGGATTTCATCCTAAATGTCATGCAAAACAAGCATGTCTGATGGATCTTGGGAACATTTCATCTCCTTTTGTGCCTTTTATCTTTTCATTAACAGTGGCTTCTTATCACTTCCCTAAAGAACAGGTTAAGTGTGTTCTGCTTTAGTCTAGTAGCTATTGGCAAAGGCTTCGTTAACTCATCTATTTGTACCAATGGTACTGTTTTCCTTATCTATTCATACTCTTGTATTAGTTGCCCTTGTCTGGTTCCCTTCTACCCAGCCTCTAGGTTGTTCTTTCTTTTGTGTGTGTTATGAAATATGGTGTCTGATATTATAAAAATCTACTGCTCAGGCCATCAGACCGCCTAAATTTCTTTCATGTTTGGTAGGAATCGATCATATTCTGAATCTGGCGGCCCTTGGCAAAGGCAGAATAATCAAATTATTGGAAACCGGACTCGTCCTGAATTCCTCAGCCGATCAAGCCCTCAAGACAGGAGATGGAGAGTTTCTGATAGCCACAGACCAGGATGGTCGAATTCACCTGTTCATGGTGCTGTTTGCTTTCATCGCCTCGTCCGTTTTTTTGTACATACGAGTCTTTCATACTCCCAATTGAGGTTCTGCCTCTTACCATTTTCATTGTTTGACGTGTTAATTGCAGCAGGTTTAATTTCACCATCCTCTGGAATGCAAAATCAGGACTACTACTCATCGTTCCACAAGACCCGCAATCGAAAGAAGTTCACGAAGAAAGCGTGGGACGATTTCACTAGAGATTCAACCCGACACGCGTTGGCAGAGTGGGCATCGTCCCCTGAATTCACGGATTGGATCATGGAGCACGCGGATAGAATTCAACTGCTCCCAAGTGAGAGTTCAGATGAAACTGTTGACAGTGAATCTCATTCAACCAACGAGAATGTTGTTGGTAGTGGCAGTAGGTTCAGCTTTCTAAACTGGTATGACTAGGTATCTGTATCTGTATCTGCTAACATAGATAAAGGATAGGATCTAGATTAGGTTCTTTCGAAATTTGATTCGTTGGTTGAACTGGGCGAATTTTCCGAACCCAAGTCTAACAGCTAGAGGTGTCTCATAGATGAGAAGTCGACTTAATCCGACGCTCCATCAGTATGTGACTTGTAGCGTGTCTTGTCGAACAATTTATTTGTCTCGAGTTCTTTGAATTGGACATGACATGCAATTGAGTCGATCCAAGATGCAACCACA
This sequence comes from Cucurbita maxima, assembly GCF_002738345.1. Taxonomy (NCBI): domain Eukaryota; kingdom Viridiplantae; phylum Streptophyta; class Magnoliopsida; order Cucurbitales; family Cucurbitaceae; genus Cucurbita; species Cucurbita maxima. The sequence continues at coordinate 1,690,007 of NW_019272046.1, forward strand.
ACTGAACGTGTTATATGATTCGGGATGATCCATGATTCAGCGCAGTCTACAACTCTGGCTCGACGTGGGAAGGAGGCTCATTCGACACCTCAACATAACTGATGATATTACATTTTTTAGGCATGGAGGTTGAAGTTACATACATTCCAAGTTGAGTTTCGTTACTGTCTGAATATATGGCGACGGATGATGTGTCTCCTCTGATGCCTTTAGGATAGCTGTCATTTTCAAGATATTCACATTGTTATCTTTGTTCCCTTTTAATATCTATTGTTTATAATCTCAAGCAGATTGTTTTGTTGAGACATTTGAAATTTTTATGGGAATGTAAATTTATGAAACTTGGAATATATATAGTTGAAAAGAAAGACATAAACTTCAAAATGTTCTCGTAAATTACGGGTAATACTATATATATATTTAAGCATTGATTTCGAAATCAAAAGTTTCATGGGCTCGAAGAATTAGAATAATCTAGACTATCCAACTCAAACCATAAATGTTAGGTCTAAGAGGGTTTATATGCACTCGAAAACTTGAACTACTCAATTTGGGTTAGAATTTTTTCGATTAATTAAAAAAAAAAAACAAAAAATTTGAGGGCAGATTGACATATTTGATATTAATGTAACCTGTGCAGGATCAACAAGACAACTCAACTTTAAAGTATTCATATGTTATTACATGTTTCAAAAATATTCATGAACTTTTCAAAGTAATATTAAAAGTTTGGAGATAATCAATGAAGCGTGGATAGACGGGTTTCAATCATATATTGATGAAAATAAATTAATTTTTTTTTAGGAACGTAAATAATGTTAATCCTACTCTTAAAACTCATAACCATTTTTTAAACATAGTACTAAAGAATAATAATGAAACTTTTTAAAATTTAAATGTATTTTTGAAACGGGTATGGGTAAAAACCTTTTATAAAAATTTAGAATTTTTTTTTATTAATTTCTGAAAAAAATTAAAATGATATATTTATATAGTAAGGGATTGATTGAAATTGCTTTTCCGTTCCCAGAAAGAGAGAGATAGTGAAGATTGAAAGCGAAGCGATCAGTCATTTTCGAAATCAAAATCCTTCTCTCCTCTCCCATTTCAGTTTGTTCTTCAAAATCTCCGGCGGAAGCTTAACAACTCCATTCCCTTTGCCCCATGCAGCCTTCAGATTTTCTCCTTTTCAGGTTCGTCCTCTGATTCCCCACCTAGGGTTTTAATTCCACCTTCAATCCCATGAGCATCTCTTTTGCGCTGCCATAACAAGATGCACTCGCCCAACAAGAGCCCTTTAGCTTCTCCGACCAGCTCCCGCTCTGTTACTGAGACTGTTAATGGCTCCCATAACTTTGTGATCAAGGGTTATTCTCTCGCCAAGGGGATCGGCGTGGGAAAGCATATTGCCAGCGAGAATTTTACCGTCGGAGGTTATCAGTGGGCCATATACTTCTATCCTGACGGCAAGAATCCTGAGGATAATTCGGCTTATGTGTCAGTGTTTATTGCCTTGGCGAGCGAGGGCACTGATGTGCGTGCCTTGTTTGAACTGACTTTGGTGGACCAGAGTGGTGATGGTAAGCACAAGGTGCATAGTCATTTCGATCGCTCCCTCGAGAGTGGGCCTTATACGCTCAAGTACAGAGGTAGCATGTGGTAAGAGTTCTCTTTGTGAATGCTTGAATTGTTTTCCTTTTTGTTTCCTGCGAATGAATTTAGAACCATGGCTGGCGGTTAGTCTCACGATGCTAGTGCAGTTTTCATTCTTTTTTATATCTTTAGGGGATGATTAACAAGTAAGAAATGGATGTTTTAGATTTTCAGATTGGGAGTATATGGGTAATGATTTTCCCCCTCTTTTATCTCAATATTGATAGCTAAGTGAAGCAATTAGGTTTTTCAACAATTATGATTATTATGTCACATACAGATGTTGTCAAATCACAATGATGAACTGGATAATTGATGGACCCATGGGATGTGCCTTGTTGCATACCCTGCAGTCTATGTGGTAAAGCACCTATCAAATCAACAAAACTATGTTTTTCTTACAAGAAAGAAAGAATTCATTTAACTGATGAAAAGAAACAAATGCTCAAAGATACAATCTCAGTGAGAAAAATAACAAGCAAACTAAGGAGGAGTTATAAAGAGTTACCAATTCATACAAATGTCTAATAAAGAAAAGTAAAAAAAAAATGGTATAGGAAGAGAACACCATTGTGATCCTTTTCATCTAGCTGCCACAAGCCGATTAAATCAATAATTTTACTTGTTTTAAAAACTCATTCGATTGCATTCCATCTACGTTTCATAATTAATGGCTTTAACTGCATTTACTCATAACAAATTATCTCTTGGAGGTAAGGATGATCCAAGAACGGGAAGAATATTGCTCTTAGAGCTATTTGAGAATACGTATCCAAAATTAAATATCCTTATCTATTGCTTTGGATGAAGGTTGGGATAAACCCTGTGCTGTCTTGTCAGTCTTAACTTTAATTCAGGGCTTGCTCAAGTTGCTGTTACTCAAGTTCTTTTTGTGATTTCTTCAATACCTCCACATCAATTATGAATGAATTGAAGTATTTCTTTTGACCAAAGGTTGCTATCATTTAGTCATTATCATGATTGGCTAGATTAGTGTGGTGGAGCTGATTCATTCTAAAGGTTCTTTGGAAGTGGTTTGGTAGGTAGTATTAGTTGCAGCAATCGATCATTTCGGGAGGGTTGGTGGCTCTTTGGTGAAGGGTGGGGCTTGGTCGATCTTTGTATGCTTCACAGGGGTATTCAGAGATGAGGGAGACAAAAGTAAACCAGCCAATATTGCCCCCTCCTGACAGGATAAGAAGTCTACTTCTTCCTCTTTTATTGCCTAGTTGTGATGGCCTCATGCCACAAAACGTTAGGTTTCTGTGCCTCAATTATTTAGCTAACAAAGCCACATTCCGATGTCTCATGTTCTAATCCCCAAACCCTGAACTCCAATGGCCATGAGACCATTGCCTATTTAACTTATTGAGACCCTCTCCCCCATCACCTTTCCCAAAAGAAATCCCATCAGGAAGACTGATTCTTATGTCGTAGGTTGTGAGTAGGGGTATTATTGCCTTTTTACTTCACCTGATCGATGTGTGGCTTCATTATTCAAAGTTACATGTAGGACCGAAAGCCCAACAATTTTAGGGTTTCATCTAGAGCTAGTCAAATGCCTATAAAAGACTTCTTATTCTTTGTATTTTTTAAAACTTAATTTTAATAAAAAAAATCATTTTGCTGTGAGCATCACATCCCCATTTCAAACTCTTGCTTTAAGAATTACATACTCAGAACATTCAAGTTTGGTTGATCCATCGACTTGTGGTGTGCTCTAATCCTAGGCAAGGAACTAGTTTTTCAATCTTGGATAGTTGGTTCTCATGATAATTCACAACTATTCTTCCCCCTGGGGTTAAAACCAAAATGATTTGTAGTTTTTGGTGGTAAGTTAACAGTCCTAGTCACTCTTGGGTGTTTGCTTCTATTCATCAATGGATTCACATCAGTTTTTCCAAAGATCTTCCTCGTGCATTTTAAGGCCCTAATGATGTGTTCTTTTCAAGTAATTGTTGCATCAAGGACAAGGCTATAGATTTTGACTCATTTTTAGATCATTCAACTTACATTGCTCTATCTTGGTGTAAATTCTCCCCTTATTTTAGCGATTATAGTCTTACATCTCTTATAGCCCAATGGAAATGTTTTTTGTAATTCCTTTCGCATGGTTTGCCTTGTTTTTTTAATTTCATCTCATCAATGCGAAATCCTTGTTTCTTTGAAAGTAAACATTTGAGCATTTTGACCACATCCTTCGGAAATATTCTTTCTCCCAAAAAATTGGAAGCTGGCACTTGGGGTTGCCTTGGCTCTTCAGTTCACAGGCTACAATGGATGAGGCCCTTGTCCCTCGTTGTGATTGAGGTAGATTTTTTTGGTGTCTCAGATTCTTATGAATGTGGTGTATTTGGTCAAAGAGAGGAAATTTTTTACAGGTGTAGAGGGGTCTTGGGATGTGGAGTTTGGCTTATTTCAATGCCTCTTTGTGGGCGTTTCTGACTTGTTATTTTTGTAATATTTCTTTTTCTAGTTAACAACTTGAGTTCCCTACTACTAGCTTGTTGTCGTCTTATTCATTTGGTGGCTTGTTTATTTGTCTAGCTTAGTTTTTGTCGGTGTTCTTTCAAACTCATTATGAAAATGGGCTTCCTATTAGCTACTTTAAAGAATTGGAAGCATTTGATATATATGTGTGCAGGTTAGATATTGGTGGTTTGTTGGAAGAAAGTAATTCTGTGGTTTCTCCATATTGGATTCCATCAGAATTGATTAACCACCCTTTTATCTGGTTTTTTTTTTTTTTTTCTAAAGTTGTGGACCAAGTTTTCCCCCCTTCCTATTTAAAGAGTATTGGCTTTTCTAAAGGATTTTTATTATTTGTTGACTGGGGTATAAGGGCGTTGGGATGGGTCTGTTTTTGGTCATAATCAATACCAGAATGACCTATTATTTAAAAAAAAAAAAACTGGAAAAAAGATGTTGAAATTAATTTTTATGAAAATCAAAAAACTGGAAGTACTCACTCTGGAAGTGAGATGGCTGACTGGATTCTATTATGCTTGACAAGTCTTTGACATTTGTTCAAATATGCATCCAAATTGTTCAACAACAATATAATAAGCTTTTATTGTGCTTTATAAGTATCCCATCCATGTCCAACAAGTGTCGTAGTGCTTGATTAGTGTTTGGACTTTAGTTTTATTGGTTATTCACAAACTCTGACATCTTTAACCTATGAGGCTACCAAATGACTAAGTGATTCTTTGACATTTTTGCTCTCGTTGCTGCCTAATATTATGGTGACTGGTGACAAGTTGATTGTATGGGTGGTGAATTCTAGCATATGAACTGCAACTAGCTTTTTTGTTTTCATATTCCAGCCCTTGAGCATCTTAAAAGAAAGTGACTTGACTAGTTATTTAATTTTCTCCATGTACAATTTTACTTGAATAGGATCTGTTTTATGGGTTTTACACTGTTTCCTGAGTTGTAAAGTCTTTAATCTTCTACATAAGCTTCTTCTTCACTTGTCTCTTGGTAACCCTCTTCTTGCTATTGATTTGTGATAACATGCATGACCTTTATAGCCTGAAGTCTGAAATCAAATTTTGAGGTGGCATAAATACATTAAAGATTTTGTGTTTGTGTCGGGCTTTTCACCTTTTCCTTTCTTTCAGTGGAATTGTATGCAAGCTTGTTTTATGGTTTATGTAGTATTAATTATAAATTAATGTATTTTTTGCTTTGGTTTTAGGGGCTACAAGCGCTTCTTCAGAAGGACTTCACTTGAAACATCGGTTTTCCTGAAGGATGATTGCTTGAAAATAAATTGCACTGTTGGTGTTGTTGTGTCTGGAATAGACAGCTCAAGACTACACTCCATTCATGTCCCTGAATCTGATATTGGAGATCATTTTGGCACATTGCTGGAAAATGAGGAGGGTTCAGATGTCACCTTCATTGTCTCTGGGGAAAAGTTTTGTGCTCACAAGCTAGTATTGGCTGCTCGTTCTCCTGTTTTCGAGAATGATTTTGTCAACATGATGGAAGAGGATAATGATGAAATTCTTATAACAGAAATGGAACCTAGGGTTTTTAAGGTGGAGTCTCTAAAGAACTAGTACTTTGTAACTTCCAATATTTAATCTGTTTAACTTGTAGTACGTCCAATTTGCTTCCCACCTGCTGACAGTTTCTTGCATTTCGTCTAAGCAGGCTTTGCTGCATTTCATTTATAGGGATACTCTCCCAGAAGATGATGAATTCTTGGAAGCAAGCTCATCTTCAGTTCCGTCCCTATCTGATTCATTGCCTGCAAAATTGTTGGCTGCTGCTGATAAATATGATTTGCCGAGACTCAGATTGATGTGTGAATCTGTACTCTGCAAGGACATATCCGTGAACTCTGTATCCCATATTCTGGCCCTTGCTGACCTCTATCATGCTGCTGATTTGAAGTCTGTTTGCCTAAAATTTACTGCAGAAAACCTAGTCGGTATGTTTTTTTAGTTGTTTTTCATTGTAGAATTACCATTCTATGGATAGCAATTTCAGCAGCTATTCATATTCCATATCACGGAGTAGAATTATAACATTGTTCTTTCCGGTAACCTTCCTTACATTTGACATGCCTAATATACATATGTTCAGGTGATCTGGTTGAAATTTGTGTATGTCAGCATTTGTCTCTATGAACTAGTCTGCTGAATATTTGTCTTTTAGGTGACATGGGCGACATTTTACGTCTCTAATTCCAGGATTGTGCCAGTGTGCTCAGCTGTTTTATCTTTGTCACATCTTACAATCAGTTGAAGACACTTGTGATTGTTGGTGTGCATCTTCTTGAATAAAATACTACAGATGGTTGCTTGATGAATGAAACCACAGTTTTTTTTTTGTTTGTGTTTTTCTACTTTCTAGAACTCGTTAATAATATAGGATTTGAACTGATGATTGGATTTTAGAATGCAGTGTTGTCCGCCTAAATTTTTGCCTTTTATGTAAGGAAATCACAGGTTACTGCTGGATTTTTGCTTCATAATTAGACTAAGAATCTCAAGAAATTAGGATCTTTGTTCTTTTTCCATGCTAAGACTTAGATTTGTGGATAAACTATTTTCCAAAAGCAAGTATTATAGGCTCCCAGTCCATTATACATACTCCCGGAGGAAGAATTGCAAACATAATCTAGGGTAGTCACATGGCTGTCATATAATTAGAGACTTTATGTAGATAGGGCCATCAGGCTGGTGCGCTATGTGTGGTCTGGGATGCTTACTATGTAATTCTGTTAGACTGTTATCATAATTAGGGAACATCCAAAGACATGGCAGTTTTTGGCAAAGGCGGGTGCGCTATGTGTGGTCGGGGAGAGTTCTTGGGCTTCTCAAACGCGGGATAGGGCTGTAATCTGTTCTTCTTTCAGTTAAGATAGTGGATACCATTATGGCTGTGCTCTTTTCATACTACATGCCCATGATATGCATTGTTTGGAGATATCTTTTTTTCTTTCTTGGATGTCTACAAAGTCTCTTTTTCCATTTCTCATTGTCCAAAGGTTTGATGCAGCCGTAATGCAATCTGATGGGTTTGAGTTTCTCAAAGAAAACTGCCCGCTGCTGCAGTCAGAGCTTTTGAAGACTGTTGCCGGGTGCGAGGATGAGGAGCTTAGCGGAGGAGGAAAGAGTCGAAGCGTGTGGGCGCAATTCTCCGACGGCGGGGATACAAACGACAGGAGCATGAGGCAACAGACATGGGAAAACGGAGAAAGGAGTCGAAGCCTGTGGGTGCAGCATTCTGACGGTGGCGACGCCTGCATCCGGAGTCCAAGGCGAGAAGGCTAACGCATAATTGGTAACTTACTATCGTGGTCTGTATAATAACATTTTATGAAATGATCTCCAGAACTACCGAGTAAAAGAGAATATGTGTAGCCATAGAGAATGTAAAGGGAAATCATCATTGCTCTTGTTACCTGTTGTATGTTGAATCAGAAGATTGGCATTTGTGCTTTTGACTAAATTGGTTTAGCAAGATGTCATAATCTTTGTAATGGAATGTTTGCCTTGACTGAATAAAGCTTTCTTATTCAGGACAAAATTCTTGTTGTTGTGAAATCTACACTTTTTTTGTTTTATTGTCATGTTGTGAAGTTGTAGATCTGACGTTTACGCTATGACGTTGTGAGAACGATGTTAAAAACAATTTTTTTTTTTAAGGCTTTTTCGAGAAACTTTAGTTTAAATGTGTCGATTCATAAAATGCATGGCAATATTTCGCATGAAGATATTGTTGTTGATGATATGGCGACAAGTAAAGACAGTGTGCAAGTATATGTTGCTTCTTGTCTACGAGAGAAAATGTTAAGTGAAAAAGAGGGTGAGAAAGAAATATTGAAAGAAACGTTATTGGCCACTAACCACTCGCTCTTTGGCTGCTCGGGCTCCATGTTTTAAGTTCGTTATTTGAACAATCTCATCTCATCTGCTCCACTAGGAACCTTTTCTCTTCTTTAATCTTATTTACAGCGTTGCTCTTGAACTCTGTATAGATCAAGCTGCTTGTTGTAATGGCTTGGGTGACTCGCACCTTGGATGATGGGGCTTAGCTAACCATAGCCAATTCTTCGTTGTACCAAAAGAGAGATTTGATTTAAATGATGAGGTACAAAATAACGAGAGCACTTAAACTAAATGTATTTACTTTTTCTGTTGAATTATTGCAAGAGATAAAAATGCTCATTGAGAAGCAGGATTCAATGATTGATTCAAATAAAAGCCAATGTTGAACTCGGTGGGAAATAAAAGATCAATGGCCTATACACGAAGCGACGCCCCTTTTTCACTTCTACATCCATCCATGACCTAAAGACAAAAGTGAGGAGCTCGAGAAGATCAAGACTACGATATACAAATAATTTCAAGTTCGCATTACAAAGAAATCGTTTAGATTCAAGAACGAATTCTCTTGAAGAGAGGAAGAACGATACAAACTAAGGCGTCTTAATATGCCACAAGAACTTCAAGGTGGATGACGACTACATATTGTTCTAAGATGACAACAAAACATAATTGCATTTGACGAATTCAATTGCAATTCATGTTCATTAAAGACAAGTCAAGTTTTTTTTTGTGGAATCACTATCCCAAGCCCACTGCTAGCCGATATTGTCCGTTTTTGCCCACTACGTATAGCCATCAGCCTCACGGTTTTTAAAATGCATTTGTTAGGGAGAATTTTTCACATATTTATAAAGAATGATTCGTTATCCTCTCCAACCGATATAGGATCTCATATAAAGCATACTGCAACAATCTGTCACAATAGGATACATTAATCAAGTTGATGTTTCAAATCATTTTGAACTTAAACGAACACTATTTTTCCAAAACAAAATCGAACAATTCCAATAAGAAAAGTAAAACAAAAACATCAAAAGTAAACAAATAAATTATGCATAAGAACCAATGTCTTGTGAACTTGAACGTTCCTTAGTGAATACGTATCGAATTTACCGAATAAATAGGAAGATCAAACCCTACAACTATTTATCTCATTGGTGAATCGAGATAACGCACATGAGATGCAACTCATGTTTTTGGAGCCGTTCAACTTGTTCTCTATATCAATAGTTATAATCTCCGATTTTACCGTAAAACGTGTTATATATTTTTCTAAAAGTTTTAAAAGTAATAGATTCACTCACTTATATATTCTCCCTTTTCATCAATGATTATGTTTCAAACACAATTTAATTATTGTTTTATCCAATCCATTAATCACAAATCTCAATAAGCCAAATAATATTTTTCTATTAAAATTATTATTATTATTATTTAATCCGTTTTGATAAATAAAAAAACACCTCTAAAATATAATAGTTATAGTCTACCACCAGTAAATATTGTCTATTTTGGTCCGCAATTTATCGTCATTAATAAAGAATGTTTCATTCGATCTTACAGTTCACCCCCTTGAAATTCTACCGTCCTCGCTAGCACACTGATCAGTGTCTAGTTTTGATACCATTTGTAACTGTTTAAAATGGAACGAAACATTATTTATAAATTAAATTAAATTATTTAGTTGTACAAAATAATTTATAATATTATTTAGATAATAATTTGAAGCTGAATAAAAAAATAAAATAGAAAAGATAAGGTGTAATTTTCAAGGGAGGTATGCATAATTTGAGATTCCCAAAGCATAAAGTCCCTATTTTTTTTATAAATTATTTTTCATATAATCATAACTCATAAAGTGTTATATTTAATGGTTTTGATTTACCATTGGACCAAATTTCCCACTACTTTTTCTACCTAAAATATTACCCATTGGTTCGTGTATCTCATTTCAACCAAACTATAATCAGATTCAATAATCTCGAACTATCTGCTCTTGACTTAACTTAGCATTTGAGGGTGGTAAAGATCGATATTCGAAGCTTCGACCCTAAGAAAAAGTATATCTTTTAGCAATTGAGTTATACTCATGTTGGTTCATAAAATTAACGAGTTTTGAAAGTTTTTTACTGTTAAAATTCATAGACGAATTCGATTGAATATATGGTAAAAAATGCAGAGCTTATGTAAGTTCGAGGTTAAAAATTTGAATTATGTTCGATATTTTTTAATATATTTAATTTTTAAGTTGTTTTTTTTTCTATAAAAAAAAATTATATTTTAAGAAAAACATCTCCTTAATCTCGGGAATGGGTCCCATGTTCTTTTTCTCTCTCTCAAATTATTATTATTATTATTATTTTTTGTAATTTAGTCGAGAGGGACTAGAAGCTAGATGATGCCATGTGGACTCCACAACATCCACATCTTTTAATCACAGCCGTTCATCTTGATTACATCTTCCAATCAGATGGTAGACTGGTGCCTGGGTCCCACCAATAATTAAATTTTATCTGTATATGCATGGGCAATTAAAAAAAAAAAAATAGAAAAAGGGCAGAAAATCTTTAGAAAATAATTAAATATATTCCATATTAAATTTATTATCAAAATATCTAAAGAAAACATAATAGAAGGATGATAACTTATGGTTAAACGGATCACGACTCCACAATGATATGATATTGTCCATTTTGAGTATAAACTCTCATGATTTTGCTTTGGACTCCCCAAAAAGTCTCCTCTGTATGGAGAGAGTATTCGTTTATTATAAACCTATGATCATTCTCTAAATTAGTAGATGTGGGACTTTTATCAACAGAGTTGAGTTCATTATTTGATACGAGTTCAACGTGTAAAAATATTCCATAACTTATTCTAGTAAACTTATAAATCCGCTAATATAAATTAAATATTTTTTGAAATTAAATAATTTGATAGATAAAAAAATTTAAAAATTAAAATTTATCCATAGGGATAATTTAATGGGAAATTTCATTTTCTCAACCAAATAAAGAAAAAAAAGAAAAAGAAAAAGGCTGACACACCGACCCGCCATCCTTGGAAGGCGGCAAGTTGGATTCCCGTTCCACATTGTTGACAATCTCTGCCCCATCTACCCGCGGGCAGCAGATCAACCAATGGGCCGTCAGCATCCGAGTGGGGGCCTCCTCCACACGCAACATTAATTTTTCATGATTCAAATTCAGTACAATTGAATCGATTTCCTTGAATCCGCAGCCACCACACAAGGAAAGGGTCACCCTTCTTCTTATATTCTCAAATTTTGTTCAATCTGGGAGACCAACACAGAAATAGAGAAGAGGAGGGGTGTTTTTTTCTATCGGAATCTGCCCGCTCCCCGCTTTAATCCAAGAAAAACCAGTGGGAATTTCTTCTGGGGTTTCTTTTTTCCCAATTTGGGAATGCGGGTAGGTTTGGGTTTAGCTTATTTCAACAAATATGTATTGAGTTATTGGCTCTAGCGCCCACACTTCGTGGATAATTATTGTAATCTTAAGCTTGGGTTGAAAAACAGCAACGAAAAAAGAGAAGAAAAACGGATTTTCTGGATGGGTTTCTTGGGTGATTCTATAGAGGAAAGTGGAAGGGGTGGAAGGAGTTCAAGGGTTGGTTTCAAAGCATTGATAAGGAGGAAACAGGTTGATTCTGCCCATTCTTCATCCTCATCAGGGCATCATCAGTTAGCCAGAGAGTTATCTATTCCTCATCTTATTTCAATTGGTACCCATGTTGTTCTTTGTTCTTGTTTTTTGTTCTTTTAATTTTGTTTTGATTTTGGTAGCCATGTCCTCTAACTCCTAGAAACCTTTATTCTGTCTGTGTTTGATGTTGCTCTTGTTGGTATTAGTTCTTGGGATTAAGTTTTTATACTGTTAGTTGTCTCTCTGAAGTTGATGGTGAAGATTGTTTGGTTTTTCCTACTATTTGCCACTCCCCAAAATCTGATGAATATTGATCTTCTGGTAGTTCAGCTGTTCTTGTGCGGATCTCAAGTATATGGGCCTCTTAGCCCGTCTGATATGACCCACGATCGAAATATATCGAAACAAATAAAGGAAAAAAAAGAATTTGAGGGAAGAAAGCTTCTGAACAGAGGAACTTTAAGCACTTAGCTTTTTAATTCTCTTGTTGTTGTGAAAAGAGCATACATCTCTTGTGTATTTACTGTGGAGAAAGCATGACTAGTTTTCCTAAACTTTCTCTTGGAGTTAAAATCGCTAACAATTCTCCTAGATAAATCGTTAACTATTTCCTAAACTTATTCGAGTTAATAACTATTTTTACCGAGTCAAGTTTAATGACTCATAATTTCTGTGTAGGGGTTGGTGCTACTATTGGAGCTGGAGTGTATATTCTTGTTGGAACTGTTGCCAGAGAGCATTCAGGACCAACCCTTGCCATCTCCTTCCTTATTGCTGGAATAGCTGCAGCTCTTTCCGCATTTTGCTATGCGGAGCTTGCAAGTCGTTGCCCGTCTGCTGGAAGTGCGTATCACTATTCATACATATGTGTTGGAGAAGGGTAATTTCATGTGACTTTACTTTGCAGATTATGATTGTTAATGTTAAGTCATTTTTCTGGATTGTGAGTCGAGTGCTTGATTGAGGTTTCGAAGCAGAGAAGTATGTCGTATCACAGTGGAAATGGCTATCAATTTGTTTGTCATTTTTTTTTGGGGACCTGGATGTGTATATTGTATGATGAACTTTCTTGAAACTGATGGGAAATCGCTGATTTTGAATTTCATTGCCCCATCCAGAAAACTTGTTTGCAACTAGACCGATAACTATCGATGTAGTTTAGGATTTTTTTTTATTATACGACTATGTAGTTAATCTTCACATCACGTTTCACCTACCTGTTAGTGATTTTCCATTGCTATTGCTTTTCAGTGTTGCTTGGTTGATTGGTTGGGCTTTGATACTGGAATATACGCTTGGTGGCTCGACTGTTGCACGTGGAATATCTCCAAATTTGGTATTGTCGCCTTCTAACTTTTCACTTGAATTCAATAATAAAATTGAAACAAACTCTTTTTTGTGTCAAGTCATGTGAGATCCCACGTCGTTGGAGAGGGGAACAGAACATTCCTTATAAAGGTGTGGAAGTCTCTCCCCAGTAGATGCGTTTTAAAACTGTGAGACTGTTACATGACGGGCCAAAGCGAACAATAATTGTTAGTGGTGGGTTTGGGCTGTTACAAATGGTATAAGAGCCAGACACCGGACGGTGTGCCAGAGAAGACGTTGGGCCCCAAGGGGGGTGGATTGTGATATCCCACATCGGTTGGAGAGGGGAATGAAGCATTTCTTATAGGGTGTGGAAACCTCTCCCGAGTAGACGCGTTTTAAAACCTTGAGACTGTCACGTAACGTACCGAAGCGAACAATATTTACTAGTAGTGGTTTTGGACTTGGACTGTTACTAGTCATGTTATAGTGCCATGATTTAGAGACAACTTTGAAACTCTGACCCCTTGGTAGTTCTCACTTTATCTGTTTTATCCTTTCACTCCGACAGGCCATGTTGTTTGGTGGAAATGATCATTTGCCTTCCTTTCTAGCTCGGCAAACACTACCTGGACTCAATATTGTTGTTGATCCATGTGCAGCTATCTTAGTTTTGATTGTCACTGCACTTTTATGTATGGGAATCAAGGAGGTATACTAGTGTTTTTTTTCAGAATAATTTCTATCTCATGTATGATAAATAGATATTGTTGTTATTAATTTGTTAATTGTCTTACAGAGTATTGCGGCACAAGCTGTTGTGACAGGTGTAAATATATGTGCATTGATGTTTGTCATTGTTGCTGGCTCGTATATCGGTTTCAAGACGGGATGGGTTGGATATGAACTTCCTACAGGGTACTTCAAATTTTTTACTCTGTACTTTGTTCCTCTATAATTTAGTGTCATCTATGATGTGTATTTATGAATGTCAACTCTGCAACATAACAGGTATTTTCCCTATGGAGTTGATGGGATGCTTGCCGGGTCTGCTACCGTCTTCTTCGCCTATATTGGTTTTGATTCCGTGGCGAGTACTGCTGAAGAGGTAAGCATATTGTGCCAGCATCTGTTATCTCAGGAACTTCTTGAAAAGTAAATTAGAGATCTCCTAATGAAGACCATGTTCTTCCCTGTTCTTTCTTCTTAATTTACTTCTTTAATCCATACAAAAATAACAAATCAATTTGATGAATCTAAATCATTTGTAATTGACACATGGGTAAGATTTATGTGAGATCCCACATCGGTTGGGAAGGAGAACGAAGCATTCTTTATTAGTTGTGGCCTCTCCCTAGCAGACACGTTTTAAAAACCTTGAGGGTAAGCCCGAAAGGGAAAGTCCAAAGAAGACAATATCTGCTAGCGGAAGGCTTGGACTATTACAAATGGTATCAGAGCAAGACACCGAGCGATGTGCCAGCAAGGAGGCTGAACCCCGAAGGAGGTGGACACGAGGCGGTGTGCCAGCAAGGAGGCTGAACCCCGAAGGAGGTGGACACGAGGCGGTGTGCCAGCAAGGAGGATGGGTCCCAAAGGGGGGTGGATTGAGGGGTCCCACATCGATTGGAGAAGGGAACGAGTGCCAACGAGGACGCTAGGCCCTGAAGGGGGGTGGATTGTGAGATCCCACATTAGTTGGGGAAGAGAACGAAACATTTTTTATAAGGGTGTGGAAACCTCTCCCTAGAATACGTGTTTTAAGAACCTTGAGGGTAAGCCCTAAAGAGAAAGCCCAAAGAAGACAATATCTGCTAGCGGTGGGCTTGGGTTGTTACAATTTATGTTCCTTTTCTATTCAATCAACTAATTTCATTTAAGCATACATGAATGTTTATCAACAAATATGCAACAAAGATACTAATTTGTGGCAGCATTGACTTACTATGATTATTTTCAATAGGTGAAAAATCCTCAACGAGATTTGCCACTGGGGATCGCATCTTCATTATCGCTATGCTGTGCCCTGTATATGATGGTCTCGATCGTCATTGTTGGTCTCGTGCCTTATTATGAGATGGATCCTGATACCCCCATTTCCTCTGCATTCTCTCAGCATGGAATGCATTGGGCAGCGTAAGTGTGTACTCGTACGCTTTCATTTTCGAGTTATAGGGGGCGTACCACAAGTTGTGTTGTCCGTAGTTTCCGGGGTAAATTGGGTAGATTGTCTCAGCTGATGATGTTATCTTTATGCTTCCAGGTATGTGGTGAGTGCTGGAGCTGTTACTGCACTCTGCTCAACATTGCTGGGTTCTATTCTCCCTCAGGTACCTATATGAGCTCTTTGAGGTGTCTCTTAACCAGCTCAAAGTTACTTGCTTGCAGTTTTGTTCTATCACCAAATAATCTTGATTGTTCGTGTAGATTACATTTTACGCTTTGCGTCGATGATACAAGGAATAAGACCCCTTGGATGTTATGAATGTTGGAACTCTTATTTGCCTTTCAATTTCTTGGCTCATTGCTCATTGTAGAATATGTATTTTTGTTTATTAATTAGCTTAGATGTTGCGTTGCTTTTTTGGTATATATGAATCCTAATCAAGAAAAAACGTTCTTCTTCTCTCTCTTTCTTTGTGAGATCCCACATCGGTTTGGGAGGAGAACAAAACATTCTTTATAAGGGTGTGGAAACCTCTCCCTAGTAGACGCGTTTTAAAAACCTTGAGGGAAAGCCCAAAGAAGACATTATTTGCTAGCGGTGGGCTTGGGCTGTTACAAATGATATCAGAGCCAGACACTGAGCGATATGCCAGCGAAGAGGCTAAGCTCCGGAGGAGGGTGGACACGAGGCAGTGTGCTAGCAAGGATGCTAGGCTCCGAAGGGAGGTGGATTGTGGGATTCCACATCGATTGGAGAAGGGAATGAGTGCCAGTGAGGATGCTGGGCCCTAAAGGGGGTGGATTGTGGGATTCCACATTGGTTGGGGAGGAGAACGAAGCATTCTTTATAAGAGTGTGGAAACCTCTTCCTAGCATCTTCCTAGCAGACACATTAAAAACCTTGAGGGAAAACCCGAAAGAGGATAATATTTGCTAGGCTTGAGCTCGAGCTTGGGCTTGGGCGGTTACATTTTCTTTCTAACATTTTGCATCTTCTTATACATGAATTCTGTTCTTGACAAGTCTTCTTGGCTTTCCAGCCCCGAATCTTGATGGCAATGGCGAGAGATGGGTTGCTGCCATCTTTCTTCTCGGATGTTAATAAACATACTCAAGTTCCTGTCAAGAGCACCATAGCAAGTGGTGTTGGTGCTGCAAGCCTGGCCTTTTTCATGGATGTTTCAGAGTTAGCAGGAATGGTAAGTTGACTCTATCTAGTTTTTCTCTAGTTTTATAGAATTGATGTTAAAGGTGAAAACGTTCGGTCAAGATGTTCGTAGCCAAAAGAAACCTTCCAATTCAATCTGAGATTTTTTGCTATCTTAAGTCGTCTCACCAAGTTCGACAATGTTCCAATTCGCCGCATCTATCTTTTCCTATTAGCATTGTATATTACGTTTATACCTTGTTGTGTATGCTCGTGAGTAATGTACATTTTGATGTTCTTATTCTCATAAACGTCTTTATTTCATAGAGTTTAGTTATTAAGACGATGAACATGTGATACACAATTGAATTTGACATCTTGATTGGATTGTGAGATTCCACATCGGTTGGAGAGGCGAATGAAACATTCTCTATAAGGATGTGGAAACCTCTCCCTAGCAGACATGTTTTAAAAACCTTGAGGGGAAACCCAAAAAGAAAAGCCTAAAGAGGACAATATCTGCTAGCAGTGGAGCTATCAATTCTTTTTCGTATTGTTTTGATTATGTGGGAGAATTGGTTGAACATGTTTTTCTCTTTGTACAGGTGAGTGTTGGTACCCTTCTTGCATTTACCACAGTGGCTGTATCAGTGTTGATTCTCAGATACATTCCACCCAATGAGGTGCCATTGCCACCATCTCTTCAGGACTCGGTCGACCCACTGTCCCTATCGTACCGTAGGAGTGCCGATGATGTTGATGAAAAAGACCCCGAGATCAGTTCTGCTAAGGACAGTTCTAGACCCTTGCTCGAGAAAGCGGATTCATCAGTTGACATCCCCATGATTGGGAGCTATCTAGCTCGACGTGGCTGTAAGTTTCATAGTCACTCTTACGCATTTTGCTTGTTACAATGAGGTTGATCCACTGTGTTCTTGTGTTTAATTGCTGCAGACGTTCTAAACGAGAAGAATCGACGAAAAGTTGCGGGGTGGATCATCTTGTTAACATGTATAGGGGCTCTACTTCTTACATATGCAGCTACAAACTTGAGGCTTCCAAGGTTCGTTGTTATTACGACTTCTATTTTCTTCGAGTAAGGCGTAGAGATTACTGTTTGTTAACATCTGCAAATGTCTGCTGAATGATTTTGAAACCTATGGAGAAAAGAAGAGCAATGATCCAAATAAGAATAGTAACAACTCAAGCCCATGACAGACATTATCTGTTAGTGATGAGCTTGGACTGTTATAAATAGTATTAGAACCAGACACTGGGCGATGCGCCAGTGAAGGGCTGAGCTCTGAAGGGGGTGGGTGGACATGAAGCGGTATGCCAGCAAAAACGCTGGGCCCCAAAGGGGGTGGATTGGGGAGTCCCACATCGATTGGAGAAGGGAGTGAGTGCTAGCGAGGACGCTGGGTCCTGAAGGGGGTGGATTGAGAGATCCCAAATCGGTTGAGGAGGAAAACGAAGCATTGTTTATAAGGGTGTGGAAACCTCTTCCTAGCAAACACATATTAAAAAGCTTGAGTGGTAGCCCGAAAGGGAAAGCCCAAAGAGGATAATATCTGCTAGCGGTGGGCTTGGGCAGCTTCTAAGATTCACGTTCTTGACATGTTTTTTAGTGGTGGAACTCGTATAATTACGTTAAAACGTTTCTGTTCGTCTTTTAATTGTTTTTGCTCGATGTGTTCGATGTTTCCACCAGCTATGTTCGATACTCAGTTAGCGGAATCGGTATATTGCTTCTGTTATCTGCTTTGGTCGTGCTCTCGTGTATCGACCAAGATGATGCAAGGCACAGCTTTGGGCACTCAGGAGGTGAGACATTACTCTTTCTCTCTCGCTCGCTCGACTCCCGTTTTTGTATTTGCCATTTACTTATTCTTGGCGCTCAAATATCTCGATAACCGATTTAGGATCGAACTACCTATCCTTAAATATAATTGTAGAGACTGCTAACCGAACTCGCCCTCTACCAGGTTAATTAGTTTTTAGTTTCTAGCATCATTGATTCCAAGGAAAGATAGAACAACCCCTGCATATTCTTGTGTTCGAGTCCTACGATAACGAACTTACGCTTGCCTTGTACTGATTTTCGAGTCATATCGTTTCGAGATTCGAGTCTAGAGATGAACAGTGTATATTCTTGGTTAATGTATGAAAACACTGATCCATTGCATTTTCTCCTATTGTCTTCTCAGGTTTCACCTGTCCATTTGTTCCTCTGATACCAATCGTGTGTATTGTCATCAACACCTATTTGCTCATCAATCTCAGGCAACGACCCTTTCATCTTTGCTTGTTCGTTTACATTAATTCGTAGTGTTACTTTCCTTTCTCGATATCGAATCGTAGATATAACTTAACATTCACCCGAATGCTCTCATGTTCATTTCTCTTACCCCAAAATAATGATCCCTTTCTCGTATCCTTTCAGTGCTGGTACATGGGCTCGTGTGTCAATATGGCTACTTATTGGAGTGATCGTTTACGCAGTCTACGGTCGAACCCACAGCTCTCTACGAGATGTAATCTATGTGCCAGCCGCCCGTGCCGAGAAGAGAAACAAGTACTCGAGGGAGGTGGTAGCATGAATCAGTTGGTACAAAGAGTAGAAGGCAAAAACTTTGGTACATTGCTTAGGACTATATTTTTATCCATGGAGATTAATCTATCTCCTTGTAATATAGGGTTGGTTATTGAATTTCCTTCAAACCAAATAATGTAAATATAAAGCACATTTCAATTTTATTTGTCGGTTATTATTCAGTTATCGAGATTTCGGTTTATTTAGTCCTCGAGATTTCAAAAGGAATACCTTATTTTACGAGGTTTAAAAATTAAGTTGACCATCATTGACCAATAAAAAAATCGATGATATTAATGAGGTAGATAATATATGAATTTTTTTAATAGATGTGACCTTTTAAGAACGTCATTAGAGATGTCCACTGGGAAGGGATGGGAAGCCTTATGAGCCTTCCCGTCTTCGCTACCTATTTCATTTCACATTTATTTTTTTTACAGAAATTAGAGAGAATATTAAAAAAAAAAAAAAAAAAAATTGATGGAGGAATTTTTAGAAATAAATGTTTGAAAAAAAAAATCAAATTGAGTTTATTATTAAATTGAAAATAATTTAAAAAATATTGAAAAAATTTGTTTTCACATGTTTTTTTTAATAAAAAAAATTAAAAATTAGAAAATTTGTAAAATAGTATTTATTGATTTAATAAGAAAAATTGTAAAATAGTATTTATTGAAAAAGTTTATTTATGGAAATAAATTAATTTAAGAATATTATACTCAAAAAAATATATTGGTAGGTAATAATGAATCTTCCTTTTCTAAAAGTATTAAATAAATATTTGTTTTATTAATTTCAGTTTGAAAAATACTCGTAAAATTAAAATATCTGTAGATAATTGATGAGGTGTCGATGGACGGTATTGGTTCGGTAAAAGTTCTTTATATAAGTAAAACCATACTTTTAATATTTTATGGGTATTTTTTAAATATAATAGTAATGATCAATTATTTTTAAAAAGAGTATTAATCGAACTTTTAAATTTAAATATATTTCGAAGAATATATATATAAGAGAAGAGGTGGAAATTCTATAAAGGCATACAAGAATAAAAACAAATTAACAATGGTCTCAATGAGTTCTAAAAGTTTTAGAGCTTGTGTTCTTATTCTCTTAGCGTTTCATTTTACTATCCTCATAATACATGCTACAAGAATTGGTGTGTTCGACGGAGATCTGAAGCTTACGGGCTTCGAGAAAGGATCGTAGGTCAACTTTGGGATGCGAGTACCTATTCCTCCCTCTCAGCGAAATCCCACGACAATGTTCCCAATTCCGCTGCTACCACCCTCGTTCACCCTTTCAAAAAATGAATCAAAGCTCGAGTTTGAAAGTACCTTTTCCTCCATCATCGAATTTCCCATCTCCTCCCTTTCCACCTTCAAATCACTCAATCGAAGCTTAACTATGGAGTTAAAGGAGTAACTATTCCTCCTTCAGGCCCGAATCCGACCACATCAGACCCTCCTCCATCACCTCCTTCTGGATCGAGTAAAAGAGCATCGAATTCACGTACTCCTCCTTTACCCTCTTCGTTCACTATTATAATATAAGTGTAAAGGTATAAATACTCTATATATTTAAATATAATTATTATACTTGGAAAATTTTATTGGAATACTTACTAATATATTTGAGATAATTAGGAAATATTAGAAAAATTATAATTTAAATTATTAAAATAAGGATGATTTCTTAAATTTTTTAAAATAATTAAAAAAAATTATCTTTATTCTATTAATAAATAATTCAGATAATTAAGGAATATTTAATACCAATTTTTTTCAACAATACTTTGAACCTTATATGGTTTAAATTTTAAACTCATTTCTTTATAAAATATATTTTAAAATTTTAAAAATTCATTTTTTTATAAGATATATTTTAAAATTTTAGGAGTATTTTTTAAATATAATAATATTTTTTAATTTTTTAACGAAAATATTGATTGAAAATGAACATTAGAATTAAAAAAAAAAAATGCTATATAAAAGAAAGCCATGGAAGAACGAAGAAACAGCAACAATGGTGAGAATGAGTTCTAAAACACTCTCGAAAGCTTGTGTTCTTATTCTCTTACTGTTTCATTTTATTGCTCTCATGATACACGCTACAAGAACTGGTGTGTCTCGAAGGAGATTTGAAACTGGTTGGTTCTAAGAAAGGATCGTAGGTCAACTTCGAGATACGAGTACCTATTTCTCCGTCTCAGTGAAATCCCACAACAACGTTCTCAATTCCACCGCTACCACCCTCATCCACTATTTCAAAAAATGAATCAAAGCCCAACTTTGGAATGTATCCGAAAGTACCTATTCCACTATCTTGGCCGAGTCCAAGGACACCGGATTCCCCATCTCCTCCTCCTCCACCACCTTCATTCTAGTAGCGACGAACACAATGTTTTTTTAAATAACGGAACGTTAGATATATACTCTTAAAGAACTTTCGTCCTTGAAAGTTTCGAACTCTTATACTAATTCGGGGTATTTTTCTCTTATTTCATTCTCACGCTCCCATGTGACTTTCTCAATGTGATGGTTTCGCCACAACACCTTAATGAACCCATGAGATGAAAACATGAGTTCCTCGTTATGAATCGAATGATATATACATATATGTATGTAGATACATTTATATCTATTTCTACATACTCACAGTCGCTACTAACGTCTTATGGTCATCTCTTATGTGTAAATATAACTCTTAAAAGAAAATATCATCTATAGTATAAATGACTTAGACTAACCTATATTCTATTAAATGCAATTACACACCAACCTATACTAAACTATGGTATTAAATGCAATTCAATCTATACTAACCTATACTATTAAATGCAAATATAATTCAACATGTACCAACCTATACTATCAAATTTAAATACAATTCAACCTATACTAATCTATACTATTAAATTTGAAATGCAAATCTATCCTATGAATGTGCCATGATCCCGGAGTTTTGCGATACCTCCGTCAACTTTACAGGAGCGCCTTGTCTTTATCTGAAAAATGTAGTAGCATGAGACTTGAGTATTTTGAGAATACTCAGTAAGTGACCCCCTATCGGAGTTATGCAACAAGAACATGCGAATGCAATGACGAGACCTATCATATCGGTTTATTTTCCTACGGTACTATCCTAACGGGCCAGCATGGACTCACCAGTCGGTTCGCACTACCTCAGAAGGGATTGCAGCTCAATTTCGAGATGTACCTAAAACGAGTACCTAATCCTCTGTCTGAGCGAAATTCCAGCTCATCGTACTCACATCCGCCGCCACCACCCTCGTCTACCATTTTAGAAAATGAATAAAAAATCAACTTTGAGATGTATCCAAAAGGAGTAACTATTCCTCCATTTGGGCTGAATCCCTCCGAGAAGGGATTGCAGCTCAACTTCAGGATGCCCTGGAACGAGTACCTATTCCTCCGTTTGAGTGGAATCCTAGATCATTGTACTTGCCTCCGTTGCCACCACCCTCGTCCACTATTTTAGAAAATGAATCAAAATTCAATTTTATGATGTATTCGAAAGAGTACCTATTCCTCAATCTTAGCTGAATCCCTCTAAGAAGGGATCGCAACTCAACTCTAGGATGCTTATGGAACAAAGTACTTGTTCCTCCATCTGAGCGGAATCCTAGGTCATTGTACTCACCTTTGCCGCCACCACCCTCGTCCACCATTTTAAAAAATGAATCAAAACTCAACTTTGGGATGTATCCGAAATGAGTACCTATTCCTACATTTAGGTCAATTCCCACCTACAAAGGGTTGCAGCTCAACTTCGAGATGCACCTGGAACGTGTACATGTTCCTCCGTCTAAGCGAAATCTTAGATCATCGTACTTACCTTCATTGCCACCACCCTCGTCCACCATTTTAGAAAATGAAACAAAACTCAACTTTGGGATTTATCTGAAAGAGTATCTATTCCTCCATCTTGGCCGAATCCCTCCGAGAATGGATCGTAACTCAACTTCGAGATGCATCTAGAACAAGTACTTGTTCCTCCATCTGAGCGGAATTCCAGGTCATCGTACTCACCTCCGTCCCCACCCTCGTCCACCATTTTAGAAAACTAATCGAAACTCAACTTTGGGATGTATTCGAAAGGAGTACCTATTCCTCCATCTAGGCCGAATCCCTTCGAGAAGGGATCGCAACTCAACTTCGAGATGCACCTAGATTGAGTACTTGTTCCTCCGTCTAACCGGAATACCAAATCATTGTACTTGTTTCTCGAGAAGGAATTGCAGCTCAACTCCAGGATATACTTGGAACGAGTACTTGTTTCTTCGTCTAAGCAGAATCCTGGATCATCGTACTCACCTCCACCGTTGTAATGAACCTAAATTTTTACTTATCTAGAGTCGCTACCGTCATCATCATCTATACTCATATGCGAAATTAAACATTTAAAACTTCATTTTAAAACACTTTCTTCATCATTGTACTCACCTCAAGAAAAGAATAATTTATTTATTGATCTATTTATGTTATTCTCATTTTAATTATATTACAACATTTTTTTTGCACTTAAAATATTTTTTAAGACCGGCAAATTATACCAAATATAAAGTAAGCTTAAAAAGAAGTCTAAAAAATATTTATTATACTCTAACTGGAGGTAAACGGTTAATATTTTGAAAATTACTTTTACCATTAATACCACCTTTACAAAATACTTATAAATTTTTAAAAATAATATTAAAAATTTTGGAGATAATATATGAAATGTAATAAATGGATTTTGTATTTATTGACGGTAATAATATTTTGAATTTTTTTTTTATATTAAAGATAAAGGAAGAAATCTACTTTTTAAATTTGATGAATATATTTTAAATATACTTATTTTATTTTAAGAATATTTTTTTTTAACATTATTGTATTTTTTAAATATTATTAAAATTTTAAAGATTTTTTTTTAAAGGAAACTACAACCATTTTCATCCAATAAAGTATGGAATTGAATAAGAAAATAAATCATTGAATTATCCTATTTGCGTTCCATTTTTCTACCCTGAGGGCACACGCTACAAGGACTAATGTGTTGAATGGGGATCTGAAACTCACTGGCTTAGAGGAGGGAACACAGCTCAACTTCGGGATGCACTTCCAACGAGCACCTGGTCCTCCGTCTGGGTTGAATCCTGGGTCATCGTTCTCACCTCCGCTGCCACCACTCGAGAAAGAATCGCAGCTCAACTTTAGAATGCACTTAGAACGAGTACTTGTTCCTCCGTCTGGGCGAAACCCTGGGCCATCGTACTCACCTCCACCACCACCATTCGAGAAGGGATCGTAGCTCAACTCTGGGATGCATCTAGAATGAATACTTGTTCCTCCGTCTGAGCGGAATCCTGGGACATCATACTCACCCCTACCACCATTCGTTTACTATTATAGCATAAGATTAAAACTACATACTCTATTATAATAGTCGCGCAAAAATGCTATCAAATGTTCTCATCAATAAATAGTCTTGGAGATTTAATAACGTTGGCTATCATGAACTAGGAAGAACTATATCGTATACATTATTTCTTGTGATGTGTTTTAGCTAAATTATAATAGTGTCGTATAATAGTATGATGACGTTATTTAATGACGATATGATGATGGTGATGATGGTGATGATGATGACGACGACTTATGATGTTATGATAATGTAGTCGATGATGATGATGATATAGTGATGATGATGTATGATGTTATTTGATGATGATATGATGACATACATGATAATGATGACATAGTAATGATGATGTATGTTAATATGATGATGTATAATTGTATGATGATGAGATGGATTAGCATGACATTATTCGATATCAAGATGATGTGCATGTATTGAATGTCATGATGTATTCTAAGTAGACACAATCGTAAGTAAATGTAATAGCGAAAAATAAATAAATAAATAAACAATAATAATAAAATAAAATAAAAAAGATTTGGAAGAATCAAATTAAAATACTCCTAGCAAATCAAATGAAAGAAAAAGGAAAAACGGGATAAGCCCGGTAATACTGTCAACAAAATATATTATTAAACTATAGTATCTAATAAATGGTACGTTTAGTAATCATTGTATTGTTAGACATATTTATATCTCAAGAAATCTTAAACCTAAATTCAAAGATTAAGAAATGGTTAAATACTCGATAAAATTTAGGAACTAGAATTTCGGAAAGAATTTGGTGAACATTTTTAATAGGGTGAAGCGCCTTGGCATAACTGAGAACGAATTCGAGGGACGAAAGCAAGCTAATTTGGAGTTAGATAGAACTTCAGCTAAGGTCATCCAAGTAAGTGGTCTTACTATCGATATGGTTATATTTGATGTTGACATATGTCTCATGGTTCTGCACGTGTCATATATATTGATATGTGTGAATTGTTTATGAATCGATATGATTATGGTATAATATGTATATGTTACGAAACATGAATTGTATGATAATACTTACGGTACGATGCGTTCAATGATATGTTGAGATAGAATACGATACGGTTAAGTATAGAAAACGCTATTGTTATGATAGATTGATAAAACGATACAAGAAAGTTATGTGCAAAAAACGTTTTGGCTATGATAGTTTGGTAAAACAATATGATAAGGTTATGTATAGAAAACGTTATTGTTATGATAGTTTGATAAGACGATAAGATAAAGTTATATATAGGAAATGTTATAGTTATGATAGATATAAAACAATACGATAAGGTTATGTATAGAAAACGTTATAGTTATGATAGATTAATAAAACGATACGATAAGGTTATGTATAGAAAACGTTATAGTTATTGTTAAGGATATTTAGTAATAAATTATAGTTTACCATATATATTATATTTGATATTTTATTATAAGGCAAATATCTAATATTTGTTTTATTATCATAGGTATCTTTCCATTTATTGTTATTTCCATTTATTACTATTTCCATATCCTTGTAATTCATTTGATTATAAATAAGATAACTTTCACACCATTTAGGTGTGGTGGATTAATCAAACATTCACATGGTATCAGAGCCCTCTCGGTTTAACAAGCCCGATCCTTTCTTTTCAATGGCTTTTGAATCCTCTAATCTTCTTCTCCACCACCCCTGCTGGTTTTGACGCCGCAGGGGCAGTCTTCATGGCTGCCGTAGTCGGAGCCGATTGATTACTCTTCGGTTCCACCCTATTGACCTCCAAATCACCTTTCGTCATACTCTGTACATACAACCTCACCTTTTCCAACCCAATCGGTTTTCCCCTTGGCCAATATAGTCTCTCTCATTTTCTTCCCAATCAACTTTCATCCTTTACATAAACCCTAACCTAAACCTATCAACCTTTTGCAGAGATTTACCTTCGGAATCTGGATGCCGCACTGGCCTATTCGCCAACCAAGTTGCCGCCGCCATTCCTGCCAAAATTGGCTTCTTCGCCCGATGAGGCGACTCTTCCGACTGCCCTTCTCGCCAAAATTGGCTCCTTCGCCCAATGTGGCGACTCTTCCGGCTTCAACATTGTCTTTGTCCCTTACTCTAGGTTTCCCCTTCTACTTTTTGGGGTTATAAATATTCTCACCAGAGCCAAGGCAGCATCGTCGCTAAGCGACAATCCTTCTTCATGGGTTAGACATATTCTCGCCGAAGCCAAGGCATCATCGCCGCTGAGCGGCGATCCCTCTGCAAATTTTTGATGGCCAAGAACCGGGTTGTTAGCATCTTCATGAAAAGTGTTTCTCAACCTCTTTGAATTTTTAGATTCAAGCTTCACGTTCGTTTAATCCGACGCTTAGCTTGCGGTGGGGTGTTAAGGATATATAGTAATAAATTATAGTTTACCATATATATTATATTTGATATTTTATTATAAGGCAAATATCTAATATTTGCTTTATTATCATAGGTATCTTTCCATTTATTGTTATTTCCATTTATTACTATTTCCATATCCTTGTAATTCATTTGATTATAAATAAGATAACTTTCACACCATTTAGGTGTGGTGGATTAATCAAACATTCACAGTTATAATAAATTGATAAAATGATACAAGAAGATTATGTATATAAAACATTATTGTTATGATAGTTTGACAAAACGATACGATAAGATTATGTATTGAAAACGTTATAGTTATAAAATATTTGATAAAACGATACGATGAGGTTATATATAGAAAACGTTATGATTATGATAGACTGATAAAATGATATGATAAGTTATGAATAGGAAACGATATGGTCATGATCGATTGATGAAACGATATGGTTAGGTTGGATAGAAAAGGATAGGATTAGGATATATTGATATAACGTATGCTATAAAGATGATGGTCATACCTCGCATGACAATCAGGGGTCGGCTGACATTCGAACGTCACTACGGAAAGCTAGCTCGACTATGATAGGTCTAAGGGGGTGTGAACTGCATGTGTGGATCATGCGTAGGGAAGTACTGTACATCCAATGTAGTACGGACTGGAGGCACCCCTATGATGATTTTCAAACATGTCTAAGTCCATGACAATGTTTTAAGATAAAGTTTATGTTTTATGGTAAAATTTTAAATGTTTAATTCCGCATATGAGTATAGATAATGACACGGTTTACTAAGAAAATTTGAAAATATAACATTTTTATTATAAAATTAAGAAGGCGGTAACCGCTTTCATCTAAATAAACCTTTTAATTCTAAAAAAACAACCCCACAATTTAATGGCTAATAAATTAAGAAAATGGAAACTAAATTAAGAAGCACATGTTATATATAAAGGAAGTCATGTAAGAAGGAAAATTACAGCAAAAATGGTCTCAATCAATTCTAAAACGCTTTTAGGAGCTTGTGTTCTTATCCTCTTAGCGTTTCATTTTCTTGCCTCCATGACACACGCTACAAGAATTGGTGTGTTCAACGGGGATCTGAAATTTGCCAGCTTTGAAAAGGTATCGCAACTCAACTTTGAGATGTACCACCTAGAACGGGTACCTGTTCCTCCGTCTGGGCGAAATCCTAGGTCATGGTACTCACCTCCGCCGCCACCACCACTCGAGAAGGGATTCCAGCTCAACTCTAGAATGCAGTTGGAACGAGTACCTGTTCCTCCATCTGGGCGGAATCCCAGATCATCGTTTTTACCTCCGCCACTACCACCCAAGAAGGGATTGCAGCTCAACTCCGAGATGCACCTGGAACGAGTACCTGTTCCTCCGTCTGGGCGGAATCCTAGATCATCGTTCTTACCTCCGCCACTACCACCCAAGAAGGGATTGCAGCTCAACTCCAAGATGCACCTGGAACGAGTACCTGTTCCTCCGTCTGGGCGGAATCTTAGATCATCGTTCTTACCTCCACCACTACCACCCAAGAAGGGATTGCAGCTCAACTCCGAGATGCACCTGGAACGAGTACCTATTCCTCCGTCTGGGCGGAATCCTAGATCATCGTTCTTACCTCCGCCACTACCACCCAAGAAGGGATTGCAGCTCAACTCCGAGATGCATCTGGAACGAGTACCTGTTCCTCCGTCTGGGCAGAATCCTAGATCATCGTTCGTACCTCCGCCACTACCACCCAAGAAGGGATTGCAACTCAACTCCAAGATGCACCTGGAACGAGTACCTGTTCCTCCGTCTGAGCGGAATCCCAGGTCATCGTACTCACCTTTGCCACCACCACTCAAAAAGGGATTGCAACTCAAATACGGGATGCACCTAGAACGAGCACCTGTTCCTCCATCTGGGCAGAATCCCAGATCATCGTTCTTACCTCCGCCGTTACCACCCAAGAAGGGATTGCAGCTCAACTATGGGATGCACCTGGAATGAGTACCTGTTCCTCCATCAAAACGGAATTCCAGGTCATGGTTCTCACCTCCGCCGCCATCGTCTTTGTAAACTCTATTACAATAGAATTGCACAAAAATGCTATCAAATGTTTTCATCAATAAAAAGTCTCTCAACAATGAATAACTAAGGGTTGCCAGTTGAGTTTGATTGTTAGCTTAAACTAATCATTTAATTTAGCGTAGTACGAAGTTGAACACGTAAGAGTTGGGTTGAGCAAGGAGTTTAGAAATAAAGCGGTAATAGCGCAAAAAAATATATAATAAATAAATAAAAATAATTATAAACCATTTATGTTTAAATAATAATAATAATAAATAAATAAATAAGATTACGTACAAAAAAATAAAAAATTTACTCACTCCCCTCCACTGACCTCTCTTCCTATCTCATATTTGAGCGTTACAAGAAATCAAGTTAGAATTAGATAAAGAAAATTGGCCAAAAATACATAAGAACCCTATGAACCAATTTAAAAAATAAAATAGAATAAATAAAATAAAGGAGAGGAGGTGTCGGGCCGAGACAAGATTGTCATTTTAAAGGTGTTTTCAAAACACGTAAGTTCATAGCTGTGTTTTAACATATTTTATGCTAGAATTGAAATAGATTTGAATTCCTCTAACGAATACTCCTATTTAGAAGTTCATGATGATGGTCGGGACAGGTTAAAGAGAACTATCGCTCGCTAATAAGATGAAATACAAGTGCAACGCTTAAGTAATATTTAGAGTTTACATATTAAATTCTAAAGGATTCTCTAAATCCAAACATATATGGTATAGTCTGTCTGTTAAGGATATTTAGTAATAAATTATAGTTTATCATATATATTATATTTGATATTTTATTATAAGGCAAATATCTAATATTTGATTTATTATCATAGGTATCTTTCCATTTATTGTTATTTCCATTTATTACTATTTCCATATTCTTGTAATTCATTTGATTATAAATAAGATAACTTTCATACCAAGTGTGGTGAATTAATCAAACATTCACATGGTATCAGAGCCCTTTCGGTTTAACAACCCTCATCCTTTTTTTTCAATGGCTTTTGAATCCTCTAATCTTCTTCTCCACCACCCCTGTTGGTTTTGACGCCGCAGGGGCAGTCTTCATGGCTGCCGTAGTCGGAGCCGATTGATTACTCTTTGGCTCCACCCTATTGACCTCCAAATCACCTTTCGTCATACTCTGTACATACAACCTCACCTTTTCCAACCAAATCGGTTTTCCCCTTGGCCAATATAGTCTCTCTCATTTTCTTCCCAATCAACCTTCATCCTTCACATAAACCCTAACCTAAACCTATCAACCTTTTGCATTTTCTTCCCAATCAACCTTCATCCTTCACATAAACCCTAACCTAAACCTATCAACCTTTTGGAGAGATTTACCTTCGAAACCTGGGTGCCACACTAGCCTATTCGCCAACCAAGTTCCCGCCGCCCTTCCTGCCAAAATTGGCTTCTTCGCCCGATGAGGCGACTCTTCCAACTGCCCTTCTCGCCAAAATTGGCTCCTTCGCCCAATGTGGCGACTCTTCCGGCTTCAACATTGTCTTTGTCCCTTGCTCTAGGTTTCCCCTTCTACTTCTTGGGGTTAGAAATATTCTCACCAGAGCCAAGGCAGCATCATCGCTAAGCGACAATCCCTCTTCATGGGTTAGACATATTCTCGCCGAAGCCAAGGCAGCATCGCCGCTGAGCGGCGATCCCTCTGCAAATTTTTGATGGCCAAGAACCGGGTTGTTAGCATCTTCATGAAAAGTGTTTCTCAACCTCTTTGAATTTTTCAGATTCAAGGTTCACGTTCGTTTAAATCCGACTCTTTTCATTTATTGTTATTTTCATTTATTACTATTTTCATATCCTTGTAATTTATTTGATTATAAATAAGATAACTTTCACACTATTTAGGTGTGGTGAATTAATCAAACGTTCACACTGTCCAACAAAAAAAAAATTTGTAGCATGATTAAGACATCTTATTTTATAACACTCCATTTAAAAAATTTTAATTTAGTCCTTCGAAATTTAACATTTTTCAATTATACCCCGTTAACATATCTGCATTAGAATTGAATAATAAATTATTATAAATTTAATAATTCATTTCAAGGATAAAATGTATCATTTTAAAATTTAGGGACTAAAAAAAAACTAAACTCGAAGTCAAGGGTAAAAATGTAATTTTTGAAACTGAAGTATTAAATAGAAAAATACTAAGTTTTTTTTTTCTCTTTCGCTCGAGTATTAGTAGAACACATAATTAAAAAAATTTAAAATTAGGAGATCAAATTTTTATCTTTTGGTCCTTGAACTTTCATAAAATAACAATTTAGACTCTAAACATAAATATAATAACGATTTAATCCCTATCGTAAAAATTATTATTAAGATTATAAATCAATAAATTGGTTAGTGAGCCGATGTATTTATAAGCTACAAAGTTTAAATCATTGAAAAATAAAAATCTACATTTAATTTATCGTTAAAAAAAATTTAAAATACAAGAGCTGAATTTTATTATTAAAGTCCGTGGATTAAATGATTATAAAATTAAAATTACATTGATTAAATTGTTGTCAAATTTTTAGTTTATTATTATCCAATTTGACATCTGCAATTCGTTAACAACAAGAGAAATTACACAATCTCCAAGCTCACCCGAAGTAAGCAATTATATTGGCGATTTCTTCGAGAAAATCTTCGATTCGAGCTTCAATTTTCGTTTTCGCGCTTGGTTAGGAGACCAATTTGATTGGAGATTCCCATCTTTCGTGCGCAATGGATTCTGCTACATTAGCCGTGTCATCGTCCGTCATTGTGCGTAGTTCG
Organism: Cucurbita maxima; assembly: GCF_002738345.1. Lineage (NCBI taxonomy): Eukaryota > Viridiplantae > Streptophyta > Magnoliopsida > Cucurbitales > Cucurbitaceae > Cucurbita > Cucurbita maxima. The sequence continues at coordinate 1,721,587 of NW_019272046.1, forward strand.
TCGCTAAAATCGTTTTCGAGTAGAAGTATTCAAGCAGAGTTGTGGTTTGAAAGGAGAAAGTTCTCCAAGATCTTCGCGGTCTATCCTAATGGCTCTGCTTCTAGGGTTGGTACTTTTGAAATTGGTTATGTGATTCTCTTTTTCTTTTCTTTTTTTTTTTTTTTTTTTTTTTTTTTNTTTTTTTTTTTTTTTTTTTTTTTTTTTTTTTTTTTTTTTTTTTGGGAAATTACTTGAAAGTTATTTATTCAATGAATGAATCTGGGGCTGAGTTCATTGCAGTGGAATTTATTATTCATCCATTTTCGTGCATTTGGCTTGGTTGTTTGATGCATATGTAGTATTATTATAATTGGCTCCTTTAAGCTGTGTTTTTCTGATAGAGGCTGAGCATCTTGGTTATAAGTTATTGATCTGTTGGTTATTTTTATTCTGTGGTATAATTCCTTAGCATGAAACTTCTGGACGTAGTTGATTGAAACTTGCAAGAACATTTGTTTTTTATTTTTGATAAGTAGTCCTTTGCCTTCGGAGACATTCGATAAAACTGGAGTGATTTTTTGAAAGTAAAACAATCATTTGTGACAAATTCCCTAGTAAGATTATGTCAATCTGACGTTCTCTTTAATGAAATTTTCTGCAATCAATATTTAATTTCATGAGCATTTGGCAAGGGTAACTTGTGAGATCCCACATTGATTGGAGGAACGAGTACCAGCAGGGCTACGAAGGGGGTGGACTGTGAGATCTCGCATCGGTTGGAGAGGGGATCAAAGTATTTTTATAAGGGTGTGAAAACCTCTCCCTAGCAAACGAGTTTTAAAAACCTTCTGGGGAAGCCCGAAAGGGTAAGCCCAAAGAGGACAATATTTGTTAGCGGTGAGCTTGGGCTGTTACAAATGGTATTAGAGCCAGACACCAGACAGTGAGCCAGCAAGGACTCTGAGCCCCAAAGGGGGTGGACACCGAGCAATGTGCAAGCGAGGACGCTGGGCCTCAAAGGAGGGTGGATTGTGAGATCGCACATCGATTGAAGAGGGAAAAGAGTACCAACAAGGATGCTGGGTCCCAAAGGATGGTGGATTGTGAGATCCCACATCGGTTGGAGAGGGTAACGAAACATTTTTTATAAGGATGTGAAAATCTCTCCCTAGCAAATGCATTTTAGAAACCTTGAGGGAAAACCCGAAAGGGAAATCCCAAAGAGGACAATATTTATTAGCAGTGGGATCGGGCTGTTACATAACTAGACGTCAAACATAAACTCTTTAAATGATTTGCCATTTCTGTCATATGCTGGTCTACATATTTGTAATTGTTTATTGAATCATATGCTTCCAAGTGTATAGTTCTGCATTCATAGTTGCCATAGATTATGGATTTGAGAGTATTGTCAAAATTTCTGGATGTGGCAGGGGGATTCTTCAGGTGCAGATGTTCATAGACGAAGAAGTACTTCTGAAACTCTGTTTTGCTATGATAAGGCTATCCCAGAGGAAAGAATCGAGACGCCAGTTGGAATATCTCTGGCCGAGAAAATGATTGGAGATAATCCTCGATGCACCGAATGCCATGCTAAAGGTGCTGTTCTTTGCACAACTTGCTCCGGTTCGGGTTTGTATGTTGACTCAATATTGGAGAGCCAGGGAATCATTGTGAAAGTTCGTTGCCTGGGTAAATTACATTCCTTATTGAACTATTAGTATTAGCATTACTTTGAATGATTTTGACCTTATCCGATTGTTACATACCTATGTTGGACAATGTATTGTGTTTATTATGTTGAACTTATGCTCTTTTGACTCTCATGGATGTGATGTTTAACTTCAAACGCAGAAAAGAAGAAAATGGGATATGGATATTGTATCTTCCTGTAATCGTTTCGATATATTTTGTTTTCGTAAAAACAAATCGATGCTGGGAAGCTTTCAAAATGATTAGCCATGCTTTTTATGACGTACATTTGATTCAAATATACTTATTGATGAAGGAATTTTTTGTGTTCCATCTCTGTTAGTTGTCTGTATGTTTAGTTATCACAATACTTACTGAAAAGTTTCTGTCCCAACTCTGTAATCATCGTCTTGTAGGTTGTGGTGGAACTGGCAATACCATGTGTTCGGAATGCGGTGGGCTTGGTCACCTGGAATCTAAATGAGTCGCAAAGACTCCTTTCCAATGAATTCTTCTTGAACTATCCCCAGCTCTAATATTTGGACTTTGATCATGCAATGATGAGATATATATTAATCTTGCAATTTAGCAAAGATCTATAGTGTACATTTTTCATTTTAGGCAGTTTGTGGGATGTCCTTATCGAAGTTTGGCAAAATTGTTCTTGATTCAGTTCAAATCATTTCCAGTGTTCCCTTCCCACAGCATTTGTACTTGTAAGTCGAATCGACAAGCCTTTTTTCGAACTAAAAGTTATGGAATGCATGAATTATGAAGTCAGAAATATATGTTCTTCTTTTAGTAGGTATGAAGTTTTATTATGTGCCTGAACAAAAGTTCTTCCCTGAACTTTTTATTGAACTCTTGAACAAAATCCGAAAGAATACAAGATTTGCAGGGAAAGAGAAGAAAAGAAGATCAAAACTGCGATTTTTGTTTCAGTAGATTCCTCGGAAGACATTTATTTTTATCATGCCAGATTTGAGGAATGGTCTAAATCTGCTTCTTTACTTGTTTTCAAGTTTATGGTTTGATTAACTTTGCAATCTCCGCCGAAGGTCTCGAATCTGCTCTGGCACGGTGGAGTCGAACCGAGGATGCTGGGGATTGTCTGCATAAGCCACATAGTAGGCAGAAATACATGCTTGTGGCCACGCCATTCCTATCCGGCACTGCAATTACAGAAGCCATGAACATTGTCATCCAGAAGTAAAATTGCTCTCAGGTATTCGTTAACTTCAATTAAAGTTTAGAATAGTTCTTTTTTTTTTTTTTTTTTTTCCTATAATATCTTAGCTCATTACCAGACAATAGCCTATCAGGAAGGCATATATTGCTAATTCTGTTGCATAGCTCTTGTGTATTACGAGTGCCCAGATGCCACTTATAATGCTGCAGATTGCACCACCAGAAAGCCCGCAGAGAAAGCAGAAAGACACGGTGAGATCGGAGTTTATAACAATTTCCAAATCCGCCCTCTTGAATGCCTCCCAGGTATCATATGAAGCCTCCACTATCCCTTTATTGTAGACACCAACATGGACGAAACCCCACCGGTTTCCACGGCTTCTCAGCATTGAAGCGATCGCCGAGTAGCAGTGTGCACAAGAGAAAAGGAACTCATCTTGTTCTCCTGCTGCCAATCTCATGGCACGGGCAGATCCCTGAATGAAGCTGATAAGGGGGTTGATGGCAGAGCCAAGAGCAATAGTTCCAATCAAATGCTTCATTGTTCTGTAGAAAGCTTCTCGTATGTCATTTTCGCGTCCCCAAGCTAAATTCAAGTACTTTATGCGTGAGATTGTTACTTGCACTATGTTCTTAATGACCTGCAGAGTCCAGGTTAGGCTCAACAGTATCGCTGCTATGAACAATGCTTTAAATCCAGACTTGATAGCAATTGCTCCACCAATGCCGATGACCAAGAAAGAGGCGTAAAGAATGCCAATGACGATCGATCCAATGACCAAGATTTGAGTGTGCGACGGAGGGTATTTAGTAGAAACTGATAAAAGTTGAATCGCATAGTTCAACCGATGATTGATCCAACAGAGATATACCGACAGGCACAGGGAAAAAACTACGAGGATCACTCCTGCTGCTAAACCACCAGCAGATCCAACAATGACAAAGAAAATGCCAGAAGCGAGTAATAGCACGGGGCTGAACCATAAGGCTGTCTTGAAGGCCATTGAAGGGGAGAAGCCAGTGAAGGCCTGCCATGAAAAGGCAATGATTCCAGAGCTGCCAATAGAAGCCAACAATGGCGGATACCACTTCTCTGGGAGAAAATGATGGGTTTTAGAAGCCGACTGAAGTCCCCGAACTGTCAAAACAATCACCAACACAGCAACCAGGCATAAATGGACGTTGAAAACTATGCTAGAAAGCCACCTGAAAATTTTCCATCCCACTGTAGGCTCTATCGAAAGATTCGGTTCTTGAATCTGCAGCAACAGCCAACAAGATTCATTCAAATACATGTAAGTCAACCTCCATACTACATAGATTTTGACATGAATATGAAAATGAAATGCTTTCTTGATGGTGAAAAGAATGATAACAATACCCTGATGGGGGTTGAAGACGAAACTCTTCTTTCTTGAACTTGTTGGGAGTTGTTCTGCAATGCACTTTGTGGTGTGCTGATTTCCATTATTTCGTTGCAGGGAGTTGTTCTGTTATGTTCTTGAAGTTCTTTAATTTGGATTGGTTGAGGAGAAAGTTTCTTGGAAATTCTTGGCTTTCAAGATTCAACCTCAACCAAATTCAATGCTCTGAGATTTAAACTTTCATAGTCTTCTTCTTAAGCTAGTCATTGTATTCTCATGTATTTGTGTGGAAATTATGGTGTAGGTTTATGTCATGCTGATGCGGCGTGATGACGTGGCTGCACGAGGTAATGGTGACGTGGAGCACAGGAGGTCTTCCTGGTTTGTCTTTGCCCTTTTGTTACTGTTCTTGTGATCCACCTCTCTTCATAAAGGAAAAAGGGACTCTGCTTTCTGTGATCTTTTTGTTGTTTTTTGTTCTTGTTTTCAATGAACTCAAAGTTGAACAAGTTATAACTAAAACCTTTTCTTTTCTTGTTCGTTTATTTGAGGTAGCTTGTGAGATAAGATTAGAGAGCTGTGAGGGAGAAACTATGACTGCCAAATCCACAAACGCCAAGTGGCAGTCAGATAGGTGGATTTGCCCTTGAGCGTTTTCTCATGCTATGTCCTAGATATTAATGATAGACCTTCCCCCCAAAAGGGAAATTGAATTGTCGGGTTAAAATATATGTCTTAATCAGTTGAGTTATATAATTTATTTGGACAAATTTAACGTATTTTAGTTCGAGATAAATTAACTTCGATTTTCTTACAAGAATCCCTAACTAAATGCTATAATTCCATATTTACCGACATTTCGTAGAGAAAGAAGGAATTGGAAAATATATGCAAATTTATGAGGTAAGCTTAGCCGTGAGAGAAGGAATTTTCTTGGTTTATAGTGAAGCTCGAGTAGGTAGCCACTCCCTTATTAGGGAATCGTACATGAGACTTCTGCACATCATAAGGCTCCTTTCGATATTACATATCAAGGGGACGTTGACTTAATATTTTTGCCAAATAAATTATGGCTAAGTTAGCGTGATATGGTAGACAATGAGATATATTCGTAAATATGTTGGTCGTCTTATTATTTTATTGGTTAGATAAATAACGTTACTAAATAGAAATATACTTTTCTTTTTGGAAAATATTTTATTATTTTATTTTAAAAAGTCGTTTTCTTGAGTATTTATATAAATGGAAAATATTTTAAAAGGAGAGATTCCATTTAGTCAACCAAACCAAAGATATTATTATTATTGGAAGAATTAGTCAATATTAAATCAACAATTTGATTTTAAATATGCTTGACGTGTAATTATAGATAAATATATTTTTATTTATTTAACGTTAGTTGCCATTTATATGTAAATAAATAATTTATCATTTTAATATATTAAATTGGAAGCTTTTAAGCTTTTAAAATTTACTCTTATAAAGTCAAATATTTGTTTTAAATTAATTCATAGAAAGTTGACTCGTCATTAAATTATTATTTTATTGAAGTACTTAGACAATTAGCATACCATTTGATAGAAATCTTGTCTACGAGGAGGCTGAACTATTCCATTCCTATTGTAGGAGAAGTGGCTCTAGTCTATCTTCAATCAAGTCAGATAGATTCACTCTCACCCTCCTTCGATACACATAATCCATTTTGACCATGGAATCAGATCGTTTTCAGATCGATCACAGATTCTCGTCCTTTTGAGTTTTTTAGAAGAGTTGTTATTTGACGAGCATCGTTCAATAATGAACATGTAATTCACCTTTTTCAAACAATTCTTCAACCTAGGACTTAGGATGACATCACGAAGTATGTAGTCCGTGTTATTAGCGACAAGATCAAGTTGAAGACTTGGGTTAGAATAAAGGCAAGTCACGTAGAGTCACAATCAAGTGAACATGCATGTATGGAAAACAAAAACCCTAATTTTCACATAACTTCAAGATGAATAGAGGTTTTTTTTAAGTCCGTTGAGAGCTAAGGTTTTTTATTTACAAATTTTTCTATTTTTAAACTTACAAACGTTTTAATGGTGTTGATCAAATCTCTGGTGGAGTGATTCGAATTACGAGTTTTGTTTACACATTATTTTAATCATCAAGATTCAAGATAATCCGTTCTAAAACTTTTCATTGGATTGATTATCCATTCTAATCCGTTCTAAATTAGTAAGAAAATATACCAAATAATTTTTTAAAAAAATTATATTTGTAAAAATTAGATCTTGAGGTAACATAAATGGGCCAATTTCTTGTGGAATTGAGGCCCATTTAAATTTAAAGTTCCGAAAGTTGGGCCAGAATTGCAGTTTTGAAGCACAAATGGGCCCATTATTAAATCTCTTATAAAAGCAAGTGAGACCTACATGGTTGATTATTATTTAGTTAAAAGTGTCTTTGAACCCTAACTGAGTCGAGCTCAGGTTAAAACAAATTGTTACCGGTAAATTTGAATTAAGGTGGAAAATATTATATTATTGTGGAGAGTCGTAATTCCTAATACTATTAAAAATATTATAATAAATTTAATAACTAAACATTTAAATTATTTTTTTAAAATAAACTTATAGTAAAATAAATGTTAAATATGAATAAAAGTGATTAAAATAATTTTGCCAAACATTTGAATTTATTTTTAAAATTTAGAAAATCTTAAATTAAGCTTTATTTTAATTTCATATGAATTAATAAATATTTTTAAAAAGCAAGTTTTGAAGTCTATTAATTATTTAGAAAATAGGTTTTTTCTTTTTCCAGCAACGGTCACTCTTCGTGGTCGGCGCCGGGCGGTGTATACTGCTGTAAAGATAGCACCATCCAACGGTAACCTTCTCCACCCCATTTTAAAATCATGATAAATAAACAAATAATAATTATTATTATTATTAAGGATAATCAATAAAAATACATTTCTATTTATCTCAAAAATACTTTTAAATTTTAAAATATAATTAGTTGGAATAAAAATGGTTAATACTCTATTCCAAAAATAATATTATTAACTTTTATCAAAATATTTCAAAAATACTTTTTGGCTTCGAAAAGTATTACAAAAATACTTTAAAATAATTTAAAGATATTAATGAAATAAAATTTGAGTGATATTTTTAAAACAAAATTTCATTTAAAATTAATAATTAAGATATTTTTTAGATTTTGATTTAAAGCTTTTGTAGCCAATTATTTACCACTATTTTGAGTTTTGGTGAAATTTTGATTTCCATGGAAGAATAAACAAACTAATTAATATAATTAATAAACCAGTAACCAATACATAATCATAATTAACCCCCCAAAAAAGAGGTTAAACGACAAATAATAATCGACTAACAACATCATCAGATAATCTGATCGGAAAGCGACGGCAGCCGTCGGAAAAAGTTAGCCGGAACCGACGGCATGTCGTCGCGAAACCTGGGATGGCGGAGGTAATATAATCCAAAGCCCAACAAAAACACCTTAAACGGCACCGCATAGAATAACAGCGATGCCGCCAAGCACAACACCACAAAAATCCCTGTGGCTCTCGGGTCCCTCCAGTTAAACAGCGCCTCCAATCGTTCCCCTTGCGCCGCCACGTCACCCAGCAGCACCTGGGCCCTACCACCCAGCGCCCTCAGCCTGTCGTATCTGATCCGAATTTGGTCCCCAGATCGTGTGGTGGGGAATCCATCGAACTCCTCGTCGAGCTCATCGGCGCTGACGAAGTCCACGTACGACAATCTGGGGTCCATGTTGTGTGAATGCCGGTGCCGGTAACGGAAACGGAGCGTGAGAATTAGAAACGCGTACATGAAGACGGTGGGGAGGATGAGATTGGGGCACAGCACGACGGCGATGAGGAGCACGTGGACGAGGATGGAGGTCGGAGGGTGGATCCACGTGCGAATCCCGTCGAACCAGCGGGCTAGAGAGACGGCGCGTGAGAGACAACCGACGACGCGGAACCAATTGGCTTTGCTTCTTCGCATGCTCCACACGTGTGTGTCCGAGTCGAGCATGTACTGAACCACTTCCTGACCCATGGCCGGTTCGGACCGGGAAAGCCGGGTAGTTACGATTCTCATGGCGGTGTGGCGGAGGATGTCTTGTTGGGCCGGACCCAATGGGCGGATGTAGTGCATTCTTGGGAGCATTGGGGTTGAATAGGACTGGATTAGACTTAGCCACGAGGAGCAGGTGAACCGGACGGCGATTTCGAGGTCTCCCATTTTCTTGGCGCCGGTCGGGAGTAACACCGTAAGGGAGTATGAGGTTGAGTACACCTGATTAGCGTCCAGTGTCGACAGTCGGATTCGGACCTTACCGATCCGTAGGTCTTTTCCGGGTTGTTTCAAACCGGCGTCGTTTTCACGGTTGTATCTGCCGTTATCGAAGACGCCGATCGTGAGGACGGTGCAAGGGTCGTAGACGTCCCACGTGTACTGCTCGTTCCAGCGTGGATTAAAGCGGTCGAGGATTGTGCGGGTTCGGACCCACTTCGGTCCGTATTTGGCGACCACGTAAGCGTCGATAGTGCCACGTGTACCGTCTTTTGTTTTCACTGGGAGGAGATTTGTGGCGCCGCGGATTCCGACTTCGAGGAGTCCGATCGGTGGTTTCGTCAGCTGTTTTGCGGCGGCTCTGACGTCGCTGATCACGTGTGCGGCTTCGTCAAGCACGTGATATCCGCCTTCTAAGCAGATTCGGAGGTGGATTCTCCCGGTGTAAGGGTGGTTTTCGTCTCCAACAAGATTGAACCATCGGGATTTTGTGTCCGTCCAATCGTCGGTCCTTTTCTCGATGCTTGCCATCTGGATTTTCGCCTGGCCCACTGACTGTCCGTTTGTCAGATCTTCTACGGTCACAACCAAAAACGGCTCAAACGGCTCGGCTGCTACGAACACCAAATCCTCGTTCCATGTTGGATTAGCCGAGCCGGGTGAAGCCGAGCCGACTGAGGTTCTTCCCGTTTTGAAAACTTGTGGCCCAAGCTGACCTTTGACATAAAGCTCGAGGTTCCTAGCCTTAGGCTCGGACTTCGAAGCAAACTGCAAATCCTGGGTTTGGATGACCGTTAATCTCAAGTACCACAGCTTCGGAGAGAGGTAAACTTTGGCTCGGGTCTCCGGAATCAACCCCCCGGAGTCCGACTGCCAAGCTTCTTGAAACGCCTCGTCGGCCTGAGTCCCCAACCAAACGGCGAGCATGACGTCATTTCCCGGTGACTTCTCCGATTCTAGAGAGTACCACTGCGGAGCCAGAGGACTGTCCGGTGGGACTCTTTTCGGAACCTCCTGCAGATCAAACGACACCGTTCCCAAACAATTTTCGGTTAACTGATCTTCGTTCTCTTTCTTCTCCTCCGCCCAAACGGAAACTTCCAGAGACGTTGAGTTCAATCCTTCTTTGTCGAATGCGAACACTTGATCCCAATCTTTCTCGCTCTGGCTCTTCGTTTTGATACTGTGAGTTCCGATCACAAGCTTTGCGTAAATGGAGGATCCACCTTCTGTAGATTCACGTTTTGCTTTAACGACGCGTACGTAGAGGAACGGCATTCGATCGACAAGATCGTACGCGCTGCGGCTTCGATCATTCGACAGAGAGCGAAGTTCGAGACCTTTTACGCTTAGATCGCCTCTTTTTTCCGCTTCCGATTTCGCCTTCTGCATCTTCATTGGCTTTTCCGTATGTGCAATTGGCGGATTCTCCACTTCTGCAGGCTTCTCTGGTTCAACAGCAGGGGATTCCTCTGGTTTCGAATTTTCCGGCGGATTTTCACTAGACTTCTCCTCTTCTTTTGGTTCTTCCTTCGGCTTCTCTTCTTCTTTCTTCTCCTCCTCCTTGACTTCCGCTACTTTTCCCTCCTGATTCTCCGGTGGCTTCTCCTCGGCTACTGAAGTAACAGCCTCCGGTTTCTGATCAGATTCAGAAACACCACCAGCAGGTGGATCTTCATCGATATAATAAATTTTTAGCCCTAACTCTCCCTTGATCTGAGAGAACACGCTACGTTTCTCTAAAGGATAATAAACAAGCGTTTCAGATCCAGATTTCGCAAAAGTACTTCCGGCGAGTTTAACCTTACCGAGAAACGTGCTTCTCTTCCCCATCTTCTTATCGTTGTACAAATTGACCTCCAAAATCTCCGACTCCATAGTCTCCGTGTCGTGAACAAGAAACTCATGCTTCTCGTCCCACTGTGGATTCAGATCTCGGAATTTAGTCTTCGTCCGCCTCCGCTGCCCGTCGAAATCCACAATCGCGTAAGCACTAGCCGTTCCTTGACCGTCTTTCGGCATCAAGTTCTTGGCGTTACAGATCTCGACGAAGAGCTTTCGAACGCAATTCTCCGCCATTTTTAACCTCGAACGGATCTGAAACTTCTCGATTCAAGAACAGAGAAAGAAATTTAGAGAGATCAATGAAATTTTGGAAGAGATTCTTTCACTACTTTTTTTCTTCAATACCCAGTGACTTCGCAAAATGGAAAATGAAAGAGTAAAGCCCCCTCTCAAGGGTTTTTAAAAGAAGGGGGGAAAGTTGAGAGGGCGCCTGGGGCCACGTCATGAGTGACACGTAAGACAAATTGCCACGTGGAAGATCATGAAGATTGTGGAGTCCACACAATGAATCGTTACAACGGGGATCGTACCAATTTTCCTTCCTCGCTCATAATGCGACTTTTTGACTGGACTTCTCATTTATGATTACGGTTAAAATTTCCATTCTAATCTCTTTTTTCGTGTATTTTAATCCAACGGATAAAAATAAAATTTTGATTATAAATTTGTTTTTATGTTATAAAAATTTACCATTTAATCCTCGCTATAAAAATTTACAATTTATAGGTCTCGAACGATTCAGACTACTCTAACCCTTAGTAATAAGGGTTAAATTGAGCTGTAATTTTTTTTTCGATTTGGATTAAATTGAAATTCGGTTCGGTTTGCAGATTGACTCTTTTATCGGGTTAATCCGACCCACCAACAAAATAGAGTTCACAATCCAGTCTTACACTTATTTCGAATATGAAAAATAAATTTAATTAAAAAAAAATAGTAAAATAAGAGGGAGGTAAATTAATAATTAAAAGTTTGTTGGTCCAACGTCTCTATGGCTCTGACTTCCTTGTTGCCGGTCTAAATTTAAACGTATTTAAATAAAATAAAATAAAATAATAAATAAATATAAAAGTGAGTTAAAAGTTAAAACTACTCGAAAAGGGAATCTTTTTTTTTTTTTTTTTGGTTTTATCTTAATATTTAATTTAATCTGATTTTTTTTATTTTTTTATTTCGGCTAGACGAAGATTTTGTCAGATGATTTTTTACATTAAAATAATAATAATAAAAAGTTAAAACATTTTATTTTTTTAAAACATAATTTTTAATTTATTAGGACGAATGGATTTATGAATACGTAAAGACTACATTCAAATGAGATGGTTAGAATATGTAAGGTACAATTTTATCTCGAGTGACTGAATCGTAAAAACTTTAAAATTATGTGTGTTTGACTCCTTTGCTCCGAAGATTGAAAAAGGGAGCTAAAAAAAATCCCGATTATAATTCCTTTTTTTACAATCAAGTGGCTCGAATACAATGAAAGAAAATCGAGAAAAAGATTGTCCGCAAACATCTTTCTTTTCACGAGGGTTGAGCTCCTAAACTGAATAATGAATGATTCAATGTGGGTTCAGTATTCGGTTGCAATAATGTTTTTTCAAAAGATGAGTAGTTTAAAACTAGGGCTCTTCGATCTCTGCCCTCAAGATCAATTGTGTCAGCGGACTCTTTCTCGTCCCTCCTCATAAAGAGGGTTCGTACTGTCTCCCGATTTATGGAAGAACCAACTTGCACATTTAAAAGCGACGAAAAGTTTACATTTTGAACTATACTCGAGTTGACTCAGTTTTGTATTTTATTTTTTTAATAATAGATTATAATATAAAATGCAAGTGGTTGTCTTTTTTGTGGTTGTTTGTGAAGTGTTTGGGATGTTTTCTTTTTCTGCCAAAATGAACGTTGCACTGTTAGGTCTGAGTCAGCGCCCCCTCATGAACGTTGGGACCTAATTACTTCCCTTAACATTAATGCACCACGTGTCACTCTGCCTCTCACGTGCCAAAAAAAGCTACTCATCGCACGTGCCATGACTGTGCCTATGCTTGTCTTTCTTCCTGTCGACATTACTCTTCATTGAAATTAGCATCTTAGATTTTCAATCATATCCTTGCATTTTTAAATAAATAATTTTGAAAGAAAATTAAAATACATTTCTTGTAAATCATTAATATTTTTAAAAATAGGATCGAGATTAATCTTTAAATTGTATTTTACAATTTTTTTTTTTAAAAAAAAGGGGTTAGAGACGTCGGTAGAGTCTGCCTAAAAAAGTAAAGGTCGAGCTCTAGGCCGAGTTGGTGGCATACTGAGCGCTTTGTCCTACTCCTACGCCTACCATGAACGACGAATCGTCATGTAGCTGTTGAAGTAATCTAATCGATAAACCAACTCTCAAGAAATGACTTAATTTTCTTCTTGAGAATAAATATAATGTTTGAACAAGTTTCGATTATAAGGAGAGGTGGAAGAAAAGTCTCGGGATTGATTTAGGAGTTTTTGTGCGAGCCAATTGATGCAGACAGTGCATAAAAATGTCTTATCTAGATTGGAACTACATAGTCTCACAATTCCATTGTTTGATTAATTATTTTATTTCCAACAGAAGGAGCGTGAGACTTTCTTGAGGAACCACATCTTTCCAACCCAGTTCATCCGACTTTTGAGAATAAATATTAGACCGATTTCTAGATTAATTATTTTACCTCACTGCTTGCATGCATATGAAATGATTCTGCTAGGGTCATGCCCTAACAATATAAGTTTGTATGCAAGGTCACTCCTTGTATATATATGATGTGATATCCTACTTGGGTCGTGCCCTGAACAGTATGAAAATATTATACGGCACAGTTGTTCTCCTACAGTTAGAATTACCAGTTTAAGATTCATAAATGAAACGATTACAAGGTTACACCTTACCTTCATTTATGAATGATTAAGATACGCTCATATGGACTAGCTAATGTGGTACCAATGATTGAAATAAGCTTAAAAGAGGTAGATATTGTGAATTCAAATATTGAAATAAGCTCAGATGAACTATGTAATTTGAACCCGACCCATTAAGCTAAAAGAAACTAAAAATGTAAACCACTCAAAGGAGTTAGGTCATATCAGGTCATGATCTAACAAAGAATGTCGTCAGTGATTTTTCACTCGAGCTAAGAATGTTGCCCAACATACTTCTGTAGAAAAGTAGGGAAGTTCATATGATTAAAGTATTGGACAAATTCGAACTATCCAACTCAAATACTATAAAGATTGAGCTGAGTTAGATTTTCTGTCAAGTCTGTTTAACCCAACTAACTCAAAAATAGGGTTACAATCCAACCAAACTCTATCAATTATTCTGAACATTAATAATGTTTGACAGGTAACGGAGGTTAATAATAGTTGTTAATGTAACATGTATTATGAATAAATATAATTTTTTTAAAAAGTAATTAGAAAAAAAATTAATCCAACAACGAAACCAAATTGAATGTTTCGAAAATTAAAAATTTGGGACGATATTTTTTGGTCGGGTCAACCTATCTAACCTGAGAATAGGGTTACAACTCAATTCAATTGTATCAATTATTACGAAGATTAATAATATTTAATATTTATAATTGATGATATAAATATTATTTTTTTTATAATGATATAAAAAAAAAAGTTAATTTTATTAGACTGAGCCTATAACAAGGTCTAAGAGAAGTGGCCATGGCACCGCCACGATGTCCTTTTTGCCGCGAACCTAACTTTCTTCCCAGAAGCCAGAGTTTCGATTCCATTCCATGGAAGCTCCTCGACTCCAGCATTTCCTGAAGAAGAAGCGATTCCCATCGTCGTCAATTCCATTTCTTGAAGGATTCATCTCCCGCCGCTGTAATTGTGAACGGAGAGAATAATCGGCCATGGATGTTCGCGATCACTACAAGGTACTGGGCTTGAACAGAAGCGCGACGAAGGAAGAAGTCAAGGAGGCATTCAGGAAGCTGGCGAAGGAATTTCACCCTGATAAGCACTCCCAATCGCCGAAGGCCGTTAGGGACTCCGCTACTTTGAGATTCAAACAGGTTTCGGAAGCGTATGAGATTCTTGGCGATGATTGTAAGCGTGCTGATTATAATATTCGATCTCGTTGTGCTTCTGGTCCATATGTTAATCAACATTATTACTCTTCGTATAATTCCTATGCTAATGCGAGTGGACCTCGATATGGATATGGTTCTTCCTCTGGATTTGCCTCTCGCTCTGGTTCTAATGTCGATGGCTTGTTCACGAATTTTCATATGCTGCTCCGGTTTCTCACCACGCGTGCGTTTCTTCTCAATTTGGCTTTCGCCGGGTATTCATTCGTTACCCTAATATTTTCTTCCAATACGATTTATGTTTTGAATTCTGATAGCAACTTGCTTCGACGCTTACTTTCGCTAGAGAAATGCTCCTCTTTCCATGTCTAAATTTCCGTTTCGGAAACAAGTGTATATCTGTTGAAAGAAAGCGTAAATGTATCTGCACTTCTGCAATCCTGAATCTTGATTTTGCATCCGTTTTTCCAATTAGTTGATTGGATATATTTGTCACCGTTGATTGGCTCTTCACTTTTTCAATTCAAGCTTTTGGATTATATCCTGGTGCTTCTTCATCTACGCTGTTTTCAGCCCAAAATTTATTCCCCGATTCTCCACTTAAGCTTCAGTGTTCGTTATAATTTAGTATGTGAATTTGCTCGATGATGATACTGCAATACTTCATGTAAAACCATTAATTCTTTTAAACGTTTTTGAATTCTTGTATCATTTTTACCCTTCCAGAGATCATATAAACTCCTTCTAAATAGTTGATACCTTAACTAAATTATACACAGAATAGTGTGTATTTGATGGACAACATGTGAATATTCTTAGCTAAACCCCTTGGTTCAATAGTAGCAAGAATTTCTTGGAACATTTGATTTGTGGGGAGGATTTTTGTTCCCTGGATAAGGTTGACAAACCAGTTCTTACTGTCATATGAATCTTCTTTTTCTCCCGAAACAATTGAATCTGAAAGTTGCCCCAAGTAGAAATTTGAGATTGGACAAAAGGTTGGCTGCTCACTAGAGAGGAACGGGACTGAAAACAAAACAAACCAGGGGAACCAAAAATTGGACAATTCTTGAACCGTGACTGAACGTTTCAAAAATTACATTTTTAGCTTTCAAAATTTGGCTTGATTTTTGGTATATGTAAAATGTAGATAATTAAAGAAACGAACTTATTAGTGGAAGTAGTGTTTATAAGCTTAATTTTCAAAACCAAATAAATATAGTTATCAGACGGACCTTATACTATTTTATTTTCTTGCATTAGACATGGTCGTTGGTTTCATAGTCAAGCTGTGAATATGAACTCTGCTGTATGATTTGGTTATTATATGTAAAATTGAGAATAATATATGAGTTTGAGTTTATCTTGGAGCCTTCTTCAACCCCAATTATTCTCTTCCAATGTTTACAATGTCTGAGTTTATTGAGCCTGGGCTCTCTGACTGGGAATTATTACATATTTGTGCAGTGTTTTAGTTGGTGGCATTTTTGCAATTGACACAAGCGGGGAGGCCTTGTGGAAGATGCACAATTCTGGGGTATGTAATTATTTGTTCTCTTCCCACCCTCGCTCCCAATTTACCCCTACCAAAATGGCACATTTCCAGTGATGAAATATCCTGCTCTTTTGCAGATTTTGCGAATCATACTTGTATGTTCTTATTAATAGTTTTGAGCATAGTTATGACTTTGGTCTCTGAACTTTCATACTTGTCTTGACCTTTACGTTTTCAAATATTATGTTTTATTCTCTAAACCTTGCATAAAAAACTTGAATCATACTTGTATGTTATTATTAATAGTTTGTCCCTGAATTTTCATACTTGTCTTGGCCAATATTATGTTTTATTCTCTAAACCTTGCATAAAAAACTCAAATCATACATGTATGCTTATTAATAGTTTTGAGCATAGTTGCGACTTTGGTTCCTGAATTTTCATACTTGTCTTGGCCTTTGTGTTTTCAAATATTATGTTTTATTCTCTAAACCTTGCATAAAAAACTTGAATCGTACTTCAATCATACTTGTATTTCTTATTAATAGTTTTGAGCATTGTTACGACTTTGGTCCTGAATTTTCATACTTGTCTTGGCCTTTACGCTTTCAAATATTATGTTTTATTCTCCAAACCTTGCATAAAAAACTCGAATCATACTTGTATGTTCTTATTAATAGTTTTGAGCATAGCTACGTCTTTGGTCCCTGAATTTTCATAATTGTCTTGACCTTTACGTTTTCAAATATTATGTTTATTCTCTAAACCTTGCATAAAAAACTTGAATCATACTTGTATGTTCTTATTAATAGTTTTGAGCATAGTTACGACTTTGGTCCATGAACTTTCATACTTGTCTTGGCCTTTACACTTTCAAATATTATGTTTTATTCTCTATAACTTGCATAAAAAACTCGAATCATACTTGTATGTTCTTATTAATAGTTTTGAGCATAGCTACGATTTTGGTCCCTGAATTTTCATGCTTGTCTTGGCCTGTACGTTTTCAAATATTATGTTTTATTCTCTAAACCTTGCATAAAAAACTCGAATCATACTTGTATGTTCTTATTAATAGTTTTGAGCATAGTTACGACTTTGGTCCCTGAATTTTCATGCTTTTCTTGGCATTTGCGTTTTCAAATATTATGTTTTATTCCCTAGACCTTGCATAAAAAACTAGCCTTCGTCATTGAACTTTTGATCCTTTGACAAAAAACTTAATTAATTTGGAAACTTAGACACTTGACCTACTATGAGGATTTGAACAATTGTCCATGTAGACACATGTTGATGAGATAATAAAAAGTGTGCCATTGTCCGAATGATTCGTGGAGTAAAACATAATGTTTAAAAGCTTATAAACCAAAATAGAATAAGCACAAATATGTTATTAGTAGACTCTTAAACCGTATAGGCGTTTAAAATTACTTTTAAAACAAAGTATATTATTCATAGATTTTACAAACCGTGACAGAGAACCACGTCAATTAGGGAGAAGAATGAAGCATTCTTTATAAGGGTGTGGAAATCTCTCCCTAGCAGCCACGTTTTAAAAATCTTGAGGGGAAGCCCGAAAAGGAAAACCCAAAGAGAACAATATCAACTAGCGATGAATTTGTGCCGTTACATAACGACTAACTGCTGCGAACTATTCAAGCAATGTTTGTGTTTATTGAATGCTTTCTGTGACTGGAAATGTTTGTTTTCCTTACAGAAATCGTTTGAAGAAGCCATGGCATCAATCGATAAAGCCAAAACACAAGAAGATGCTTAAAGGGCTTGCATTGGAAAGTCATTTCCCTACCACCGGATGGCGTTTTCATGTCTTCTTCCTGTGGGGATCACATTTCTCAATGTAAGTGAAGTTGAAACTGACTGGACTGTACAAAGAATCGGAGAGCTGCATGAAATGTACATATACTAATCTTTTTCTTAACCCCTCCTGCTTCATGTCATTATAGATATATAGATTTTATGAAACTTTTTTTAAGTGTTATCTGCATTTTCATGCGCCTCATGGGGCGCAGTGTTGTCTGGTGTGACAAATTTCGCCACGAATTCGAGCATACTCTAGTGGATAAGGTATCGATTACGATGTATTGCAAGGTAGGGGTTGTATTTTAGAAGAAAAATAAAAACTGTGTTCATTATGGTCTTATATAACGACAATTATTTA
The DNA here is from genome assembly GCF_002738345.1 of Cucurbita maxima. Lineage (NCBI taxonomy): Eukaryota > Viridiplantae > Streptophyta > Magnoliopsida > Cucurbitales > Cucurbitaceae > Cucurbita > Cucurbita maxima. The sequence continues at coordinate 1,739,721 of NW_019272046.1, forward strand.
AATATGTTTGCATGGTCGGAAAAGCCAAAGGATCTAACGTATCAGTTACTTGAAATGTGTTTGGATAACGTCTTTTTTTTTTGGATTGGGGGATAGGGAGGAGAAGCAGAATGATATTTCTGTAGGATTTGTGTATTAAAAGATGGGCTTTTTGGGACTATTATTGTCTGTCATTTTCAATTTTGTCTCTATTTTTTTTCTTTAAAAAATTATTCTAATTTTCTCTTCATGTATTAATTCTTTTAATCAAACTATACTTTGGAAAAAATGGGTTTATGAGATATTTCATCTAGCCTTGTGTTTTCTTATTTAAAAAAAAAAATTGCAAATATTGAAGATTATTTGATTTTTTCTTTTTTTTTTTTGTTGAATTTTTCGTTTATTTAATCATTTTTCAAAAACGAGTTTCTATCTTTTCTGAGAAATATTTGATTTGGTTTTTATTAGTCAAATTGTAAAAACAAAATATATATATATATATATATATATATATATATATTTGAATAATAAAATTAACAAAATAAGGAAATTTATAAGGCTTCATTTTTAAATCTAAAAGATAAAAAATTAAATATTTATCAAACGAGTTCTTATATAATATATCACAATGGTTTTGGTTTTGTATACGATATATACACGAATGCGTGTATATATTCCGTAAAAATATGTTAGGGATTGGTAAAAATTACTTCGAAATATATTGTTAATTAATTAATTAACAAAATTAACTTTAGTGATTTTACCCTTTTAGACCTGAATTTGTTCTATTTCCCTTTTTCTTTCTTTTTAAACTATACATTAATTACAAAATAATTTTAGGGATACATAAGTAATTTCAAGCCAATTCTGGACTTCAAAATTGAAATTTTTTATACAATATGGTCGTTTATGTAAATTGATTAAATTAGAAGTTTCAAAAATTTTATTATAGTGTCATAATTGTGTTGTTAAAGAGTTTTTTTAATTCTCGACTCCAACCTTTTTGGAGTAAAAAATAATAATAATAATAATAAATAAATTACTTTGGTAGTTATTTAAATTCTAAATTAATAAATATATTATAAACTTTATATTAATATTCCTAAACTTTTAAATTTTTTCAATAATACTCTATTTAACTTTAAACAAAAACAAAATTAACACTCAAAACAAAAAATGCATTAAAAGTTAAAAAATATCCTTATAATTAATATGGTATTTAAAAAATATTCATGAAATTTTAAAATTAGCATCAACACCTCTGCCTTAAGTTAAGTATTTTTTAGTTTTTTTTTAAAATTTATTATTTTAAGTTGATGAATGAATAAAAATCGACAAAAAAAAAAAATTGCTATTTTTTTTTTATCAAGTAGTTCATCGCCTTAATGATCAATGACACGTTCATTATTATCAATAGTTCATAGCACTAAGGATCAACCTAACATGGAAATCAATCAACAACTAATTAGGATAAACGAATGCAACAATTATTTTTCGAACGATCTCAAACAGAATCTATTGCTCTACAAGCCCTCCCTATGATTTCCATGGTCTTCGTTGCATCCGCCGTCAACCGTACATGGGAGCCTTAGACCTGAAAATATAGGTAACACGTGGCTTAAATATTTTACAAAATAACTAGTAAGTTGCCCCACTGTTGGGGTTAGGCATGCAATACACATTCATGACACATATGCAGGTCACATACAACACGCAAAAGCACAAACACAAGCACAAAAGAGAAAAAAAGAACGTGAGGGGGACCTGTCTTCCATTCCTTTACATGGCCTTATGCCCTTGTTTATTTGGGCAGGTGGATGTATTGTACTTCTCCACACATGGTCCATGTATGTAACCGTGGGCCCACCAGGCAGGTTCGCATGCAAACCCCCTGGGCCTGCCTTGGTCGGGTATGCATGACATACGTTATTGGACACCACGAAAAAGGAGGGGTCTGCTTGATATCATAGCGAGCATAATATTGAACGTATGCGTCCGTACCATCATTAACATAACGAGGAAGTAACCCTATGCACATGACACACAACATGCATGAGGTCCCTAAAACTTACCTCCATGGCATTATGCATACAACGTTCCATCCCCTCGCCGCATTACATAGCATGACTTGGTTAAACATCACGTAAATATATCGTAGTACGCCAGTCATCACATTCATGGCATGCAAAGTTCTCATTACAATCATGACATGTCAATCAATTTCATGACATGTCAATCAATTTCATGAGTTCAGGGTAACAATTCATGACAAAAAACATCACATACACACAACAAGAAAACACATGGCAAAGCATACATCAACAACACACATGGTGCATGCAAGGGCCACAGGGCACGCACCGTCATAAATAAATAACTAACGCTAACAGTAAGGTTACTTACCTCCCTGACCTTGACCGAAGTCACTCGCGATATGCTAACTCCAACGCCTAACTACTCCCTATAAAACCACATTATACACTTAGAGCCCCTTCACAGTTAACTTTATGCCCAACCATCAAGATAAGCTCCTATCATAACCTGTTTCTATCAAAGTGGAGTTATACTGACCAGATGGCCGGAACAAGGGTGGGAATGGCTCAGGAAGGGTTGAAAACCTAGGAGCCGAGCCGAGCCGCCGACGGAGCCGACAAGTCGAGAAGGTCACTGGCGACGCTCGGCTTCTGGACGAGGGCTGGTGTCGCTGTTCTTGGGCCGGGATTGATAACGGCCCAGCGTCGGTGTCTGAGCGCGGGCTGCAAGGCACGGGCCGTACGCTGGCTGAGGCGAACTCACGGGACAGTGGAAGAACCGACCCGCGATCCGCCGCTCCGTCTTCCTCACCCGAGGGTCCCGACGAACCCTAATCGCGGAAACAGACTGCTGTCGCCTTTGAGACCGCCGCCGTCCGGTTGTCCTTAACGGTGCGTCTGTCCCTCTTGTTAAGAATACCCCGGTGCTGGTTCGTTCCCACCTAAGAAGCCGCATTTAACTAACAAGCCGCACAGATGGGTTTTTATTGTTTTAGCTTATTGGATTTACGCTGATTTTTGCTTTTCTTGTTCAGCTAAGCAGACCAGTATAACTTATACCGTCACAACTCTATTTTCACGCACTCTCTTCATTATGACATCAGAGGGATCTGAATCAAAGGTATGAATGTTCTTCAACCTCCCTCTCTGAAAAATGTTTCAGGATATTATGAGATGTTTGTGTAAATAAAATGTTCAGAAACTAGAGGATTGTAAGGATAACGACGTGCAGTAAGGGCTAGGCATAGTAGTTTAAAGTAGAAGATGGGTCAATGGAGCCATGTTTGTAAGGTTAGGCATAGGTTGAGTCTCTTTCTTATATTGAGCCCAAAAACGCAATTCTGCCTCTAGTCCATATTCTTGCAATTCACTTCAAATCAACTAGAGGAGAGTGGCTACAATTTCTCAAGCCATTGTAGAATAAGTTGATTTCCAGGGTGAAGTAAAAAGCCTATATGGGTATAAACAAGGCGGTGAATGACATGGAGCATGAAACATGGGTAATTTGACATATTTTATGTATGTTAGAAGAAAGAAAGGGGCGCGAAGGTAGCAGTTGAATGGTTAGTTTGTTGGACAAGCGTAACTCGACACTTACGCCCATGGAAGTAATGTGTGCTTGAGTATTGAAAGAAGGTAGTGAGATTCTTATTGTTGGTAGGGGCGATGGATAGTCGGAACCTTTGACCATTGTAGACAACGGTGATCTTCCTAATAATGAGTTTGTTGTAATTTTTTATGCTTAGTATTACTCCCGTTGGATTTGTGGCTGTCCACTTGCTTTAGTCTTTATTACGTGCAGTACAAATTTTTTGCGGTAGTCTAACAAAATTTCATGAATCAAGAGTCTTAAGGGAAATTATTTCTAGTATAATTGGAAATTAACAAAATTTCCAATTATACTAGAAATAATTAATTTCCTGTTTGAGAATTTATGATTAAGGTCTAAAGTTTCTTTGGTTTGGACATTTGGTAAGTTTAATATGGTATTCCTTCCCTCTCCAATTCATTTTATAATTGTATCTCTATGTAATTAATGCCGATTGGATTGGGTTTTCTGAGCTCTGGGATCACTTTCCTCTCTTTTTTATATTTGTCTTGTCTATATCAGTGAGAAGTTACGACCTTACTCGAACATGATTTATTCTATAGGTTGTAAACATCGTTGAGAAGTTTTTTTTTTTTTTTTTTCTTTTCTTAATAGACTATTCTTAATCTGTGGAATATATGACTACTTGGATAAGGATCCAAGAGCCTTTTACACTATATTCAATACTCATGGTTAACTAATGATTGTTGTTGGATTGATACCTTTAGTAAGTTTTTCTTTGAAGGAAGAAGGAAGTCCGGGATTGCCGCTTCCCTTTATCTCTTAGTGTGGCACATTGTGTGTTACATTGTGTGTTACAACCTATTTATGCATGTAACGTCCATGTTCAGGATAAAACAGCCAGTAATAAACTTTTGGATGATTTGAAGTACAATGTTGAAGTGGCAGAAAACGTTGCTAAAGAGGCGCAGGTGTGATATCATCTATAGTTTTCACATCACATCACATCTCATCTCATCTACCTCTCCCTCTCTCAATGAAGTTTAAATTTGAATTTCCTCTGTGATTTAACACTAAATCCAATTATTTCCTGTTAGCGTTTGCCAATATCGGAGGCAACACCATTGTATGAGCAACTGCTGACGGTGTATCCCACTGCTGTGAGTTTCTTACATATTTCAATATCTTTTTTTTGTCTATTGTCACTTAGAGTATCTCCATTTTGAAACTTAAATCTTGCTTATTGTTGAGCTTGTGAGCAGCAATAGAGTAACTATTTCATAGGCTTAGTTAATGCTGGTTAGTACTTCTCATATTTTGCATATGATGATTATTCTGTTGACATTTTGTATTCCTTTAAAAATTCAAGGAACAACGAATTATTGATAATTAAATAGATTTGAGAGTAATCAACTTTAATATCAACAATTGTAACTTGCAACAATACCAAATTACTAATTTTGCTTCTATCGGAATAATTATTTTTGAAACCAAGAATGGTGTATACGACAGAGTGGGGCAAGGTTGGGTATCCACTTCCTCTAAATTCAAATAAGAATCTATTATAATGAAGATCTCTAACTGGCTTGAATTAGGAAAAGGAAATAATTTTAAGAAGGATCTAGACAAGGACTGCCATATGGCAGGAAGGAAGTACACTAACTCTTCATTTTCTATTGCCTGCCTAGCGACTCAGCACGTAAGCATCTTTGCCCATCGTGCTTTGGAATGATTGCAAATTGGTAGGTTGTAATAGGGGAAAGAAGTTTTAAAGGATCACTATAGGATGATGGATGACAGAGAATGTTTCTTACCATAGTCTTAGATAGAAATTGGTTAGTATGGTCAAGACGTTGTAGTTTAAAAGGATATTTATAGACTTCATAATGTGGATAGAATCATGGAACATGAACATCGTTGATTTAGTTTTGCCTGTCTCTAAGTTTGGATTGAAGAAGTGAGTACTATGTCATATTAATGAAAAGCTCATGATTTTCCTGTTATTGAGGATGCATAAATCTACCAATACTATGGTTCATGTTCTTTGTGTCTGTCTATGCGTATATGTTTTCCTACTTGATTACCTCATCTATTAGTTTCTCAGCTTATTGTCTCACACATGCACGGGTAAAAGTAGTTTTTTCTTTTTAGTTGGATGTAGCTTTATATATTTTAGATTCTATCTTTATACTATCCACTTTTCTTCAGGCTAAATATTGGAAGCAATATGTGGAGGCACACATGATTATTAATAATGATGATGCTACAAAACAGATATTTAGTCGGTGCTTATTGACCTGTCTTCACATTCCTCTTTGGTATGATCTTTGTTTCACCTATTAGTTATTTATGCATGATCCACAAGAACCTCACCTACAGGCAACATATAAAGTGTTACATTACTTGAAAGGGACTTTAGGAAAAAGAATCTTATTTAAAATAGAACAATTTCCTTGGCACCGATGCTGACTATGCTAAATTAATAGTAAACAGAAGATCTATGATGGGGCATTGTACTTTTGTCAGAGGTAATTTAGTGACATGAAATGGTAAAAAGAAAAATGTGGTGGCTAGATCATATGTTGAATCGGAGTTTCGTGCTATTGCGCAAGAGCCATGTGAGCTCTTATGATTGAAGAAAATTCTTGATGATTTATAGATTAAGGGAAAAGGTTCAATATAGTTGTATTGCAACAACAAATCATCTCTTACCATTGCACATAATCCTATCCAATATGATAGGACAAAGAATATTGAAATTGATCAACATTTTATCAATGAGAAATTGGAGAATGGAATAGTATATATTAGTTATGTATCCTCACAACATCAATTGGGAGATTTACTAACGAAAGGACTTTATTAGCTCAATGTTTCATGAGTTCGGATTCAAGCTGGGAATGGATGATATCTATTCCTACACTTGAGGGGGAGTGTTCAAGGAATAACCTTAATTTAAAGAATATTTGTGTAAGTCCTAGCCTTAATTTAAGGAATATTTATGTAATCCCATTAAATAAGATAATTAGTTAACCTCTCTTTTTTTCTGTAGTGTTACCTAATATCTAGGATCTATTTTTCTGTATTGTTACCTAGTATTTAAGGATTTAGTTAGCCTTTCTAGATGAGTAAGGCACTTATATTTAAGGGAGTAATAATAATTTACACTTGCAACACATCCAAAATTTTATTGAGAAGCCTGAAGGTAAATTTAAAAAATTTGGAATTTTAGGCGACGGCTATTCTTAAAATTGGCCTTTTGTTGTTTTCAGAGCTGCTTTTGAGAACCATTTTTGGTGACTGATAAACGTAATGCTTATTGTGCACGTGAAATTGTTATGTAATCTCACAATTTCACAAGGGCAAACTATGAAAAAATGAAAAAAAAAAAACCAAAAATGGTTTTCTAAGTATGTTTTTCACTGAATTTTTGGCTACATTTTTAACCATGCTGTCATGGTCAAATTTTTCTGAAAGAGTATACAGCATGTTTATCTTTGCACGTGTTGACGCTGTTAATAGTCTGGAACTGATTGTGTTAATTTTTTTTATCTAAAGGAACTAACTGTCCTGGGTAATTGTTCTGGTTAATTTTATCTATATACTATGGTTAATTAAAAATATATGGATTTTGGATGGACAAATGCTATACTTAGATAGCTAAATATCATAAATAACTGTGCCGATTTGTTTAATTGTTTATTACTGTGGGTTTAAGTTGCCTGTTTTGTCCCCATAAATCCATTTAAACAGTTAAACGGTACATACGCATGATTTAGATTTTAATCATTTTTACTGAGTGAAGTTTGGTAGCTTGAATACATTGGTGTTCCTTTTTTCATGTTCATGGCCTTTTTAGTGGAAAGACCTTTTGTTTCTGTCAGCTTCCTTTTAGTGGCTAAATTGAAGAATTTACTTCTGCTACTTTCGTTATTCAGGCGTTGCTACATCCGATTCATTAAGAAGGTCAATGAAAGGAAAGGAATGGAAGGCCAGGAGGAAACCAGAAAAGCTTTTGATTTTATGCTTAGTTATCTTGGTGATCATCTACACTTGATATTTTTTTTACCTTCTCTTTAAAGCTCTGCTGGTTTCACATTATGCTTTCAATTATATCTTAGTTCTCTAACAGAACCCAGTAGAACCAAATAGAACTAGAATATTGTTGAAATGTAAAAAGTAAAACAGAACAAAAACCTAAAAGTAATTTGAGGTTAATGGACCTTACATCTTGAAATCACTCGAGCCTTAACCTGTCGAACAATTGCCAACTTTCCTCTTCTCCCGCTCACTCTATTTATAATCAACTCCTAATGAGAATAATTGATGGACAATGGTAAATTTAAGTTTATATCAATACTTAACTCTCCTCTTCACTTGTGAGTTCAGAAATTAATTGAATATTAATTGGGGAGGAAATGATTATAGGGTTCAAACATGTGACCTATTTGGATACCAAAACGAACTTCTACTATTTCTTCCTTATTTAAATACAATATTAAAAAACTAACCAAAAAAGTAAAACTGATAATATAATAAAAACCCGTCAAACTTTAGGCCTCAAATATTATAAATTAAACAGAAAAAGATAATTTTTGAGTTGATAGTTAAGAATGTCCTAACTTTGACATTAATTTTAACCATTACGAATGCGTCAGATTATAACTGTAACTACTGCATTTGCTACTAGGTGTTGACATATCATCTGGCCCCGTGTGGATGGAATACATTGCCTTCTTGAAGTCACTTCCGGTTTGTTGGACTCTTTATATCATATATTTCTTATCACCTTTTAATAATGAGTTTGGTGGTTCGTTAATATTATAGATAATCGTTGTTCAGTTCGTGCCACCATTATAGGCTCTAAGCTCACAGGAGGAGTCACAGCGTATGACTGCTATGCGGAAGGTCTACCAGAGAGCTATTATCACTCCTACCCATCACATTGAGCAACTATGGAGGGATTATGAAAATTTTGAGAATTCTGTCAGCCGTCAACTGGCAAGTAACCTTCATCTTTGGTTTTAGTCATGTTTTCTTTCGTTGATCTCAGCAGCAAATGTGCTGGATTCATGGACTTATGTTCCAGATGAATGAAAAACTAACTACATTCGCGCATGTGTATGTTAAATCTATATATATATATATGTATGTATGTATGTATATGTATGTATATGTATGTATGTATGTATGTATGTTTTCTTTGTGTAATAAAGACAATTGGTGTTATTTTCTGGAGCAGGCAAAGGGACTAATATCTGAATATCAACCAAAATTTAATAGTGCTCGGGCAGTCTATAGGGAGAGGAAGAAGTACGTGGATGAGATTGATGACAACATGCTTGCTGTACCACCAACTGGCTCCCCGAAGGCAATTTTTTTCCTCCTTTCTATGATATGTGATTGGTGGCCATATATTTCTGTTGTTCAAGCATGTGACTGATACATGTGATTGTGCGTTTAAGGAAGCTGTAACTATCTTATTTTCTTATTGGGGAGTTTTCCTATCTCTTCGTGGCTCCTTTTTTCTTGTATTAGTACAATAGTCTAAAATTTAATGTCATCATTGCCCTGAAAAGCTTTGCATCATATCTCGTTAGCTAACTCTTCTTTGAAAGACTAAATTCGAAGCCTTTTCAAGATCCCTGCATATTTTCCAAAATTTTTGTGGAATCATGTCTGCCCTTCTCGTACATAAAAACTTTTACAGTCTAAATGCACGTAACTTATGATGCTTGATTGTTAGATACTAGATATTCCCCTCAGAGAATTTCAAATACATGGTAAATTGATTATGTTGTTTGTGATCATTGGGTGGTAATGTAGTGTTAAAAGTATTGCTTACTTCGCTTTGTTCTTTGGAAATCGGTGACACATACACTGGCAAGGCTGTATTATTGAAGCATCCTACTATGAGATAATCCAAGTGTTTAAAATTTGATCTCACAGGAAGAGCTGCAATGGATGTCATGGAAAAGGCTAATAGCATTTGAAAAGTAAGAATCTACCATGGGTGTCAGTTACTTTGGTTTGCATTGAAAATATTTTGTCACTCTTTTATTTGTGTCGTTTGGGATGTACCATACTGTTAAGATATATTTATGCACTATTTATATTCTGTTATATATTGATTCTGTTTTAGGCTGTTTGTGCTCTGCTATAGCTTTATTCTCTAGTATATTTGTATTTGTGTGAACCTATGAATGATATAGAGATGTACATGTAAGTGTACAAGGTTAACCTAAGTAGGAAAATGTAAAAAGAAAATAAAAGACAACCCAACTAATATTTTTATTAAATTACAATTGTATTAATATAAGAATTCCAACACTTCCCTGAAGTTAGAGCATATACATTTATCATGCCCAACTTGTTAGAGAGGTCATCTTTTTGTGCTCCATTTAATGTCTTTTTGAAGATATTCTATGGATACAAAACCTTATTGTATCATTTCATCTACAAAATGACAGTCGACCTCAAAATTCAGAGGAAATCCCCAGAGGATACACCAAACCTTATTAACATTTTGTGTCTAAATGTATCTTCTGGTATTGTTGTTGATCTATTGCACTGGGATCTTGAATTATAATTTCTCTTACATATTTGATCTAATTTCAGAGGAAATCCCCAGAGGATAGACAGTACATCATCGAACAAGCGGATTATATTCACATACGAGCAGGTAGCTAATGATTCAAAATTATTATGATGCATATGGGTACTAAATTTGTATACTGATTTATGGGTTATCAAAGACATTCATCAATAGTGATTCTGTGGTTCAGTTCGTTGATTTTGCAGTATTTATTGTTTCTTTAACATTATTGAAATGGGGTCTCGCTAAAGGCAATATCCGATCCACTTCCCATCATATCAATAGCCATTTTCATGGCCAATCCTCAGTTAGCTGAGTCTGCTTCATAATTTCTTCTAGCCTAACCGGTTTCTACTCACCTCTTCAGCCCTAATTGTAGGGTCAAGCCCATTCAAAAACGTATTTTCTAGAACATCCTCCGACAGTTCTGCAACGGCGTTGAGTATGTCTGAAATTTCATCTGAAATTCAGCCACGATTCCTTCTTGCATAATTGACAAAAATCTCACGAATAAACTTCCCTTTTGTGATGGCCAGAATCTAGCAAACCACATGGTTTTTAGATCCTCCCAGGACTTAAACTTCCTTCAATTATTGACCAAGGGTACCAGTCAACTACGTGCTGCTCAAAATTAAGGATCGATACTATGATTTTATTTCTATCACTCAATTGGTGCATTTCAAAATATCTCTCAGTCTGGAATAACTAGGAATCAGGATTAATCCTAGAGAAAATTGACATCTCTAACTTCTTGAACTTAATTCACTCGCTGTTGCCTTCTTCCTTCTTCGAATGAGATGATTCCCCTTCCTTAGCGACTCTGCCGAAGAAATGCTGCAGGTGTTTTCCCATGCTCTAAACCGCTTCTTTAATCTCTCCTATTTCTTTCTCAATACCTTTCATCCTTTCTTCAATCAGTTCCTAGGCCATTTTTTGTGTTTGCCTCAAGATGATCTAATACCACTATGTTAGGCATCTAACAGAAAATCACTCGTAAAACGCATACAAAATAAACAAACAAGATAATAAAGAGGAAACCAACAGTGTTCTATTTATAGTTCAATAAATAGTGGGTTATGCAACTGATTGGATTGATATGACAAGGAAAAACAGTCACCAAGAACATTCCCAGCTATTTGAGAGAGCTGGTCTTCTCCTCCTCAAGACTGAAACAGTCTACAAAATTCTACACTAACTGTTACATGTCAGACCCCTAATAACCATCCACCCCCCAACCCAGTGCAACAGAATGCACAATCCCTGTTGTCCCACTCTTAACTGTTTCTCATCTTTTTCCCATTTTACCGTTTCTTGACTATGTATGTATAATGGAGGCCTCACACACTCATTCGCAAAGGGGTCAGTTATGCTAGTTTAGCAAGTCTTCAGGTCAGAGGTTTCCGGAAGCATCCCATATTGCAAACGAAAAAAAGAAAAAAAAGGTAGAGAGAATGATCCAACCTAGTTTTAGTATAAGCACTTTATGTGCTTCTAGCGTAAGCTGCTCTTTGTTTGATGTTATCCGTACTCTTCAGATATATATTCATCTTGGCATAACCATTTATTGATAATGTTCAAATGATTGATTTCTTCTTTCTACTTGGATCTTTTCAGTGTCTTATGTACCTGTACCATTATCCTGATGTATGGTATGATTATGCTATGTGGCATGCAAATAATGGATCAATAGATGCTGCAATTAAAGTATTTCAGCGAGCTTTGAAGGCTCTTCCTGGTAAGTTAATTATTTTTCTTTTCTATAGATATTTTTTTCCCATTGCCTTCTTGTTTATTATTTAATAAAAAACTGGGTTTACTCATATAACAAGGTAGTGTTTTTCAAGCATATATGTTAGTTTCTTGCTTTCTTTCTTCTTCTCTGCATATATGGTGTACATCAAACTAGTCATCTCGTGAAGTGTATTAGTATTTTCTTAATGGATTATCTCAAGTAGCTCGAACATTTTGATTTTGTTTCCTGTATTTATACTCCTAGTTTCATTTCTCCTCTTTACTCCTCCAATCACCTTTTCTCTTATTTTACATACAGGCTCAGATATGCTCAAATATGCTTATGCAGAGCTAGAAGAATCTCGTGGATCACTTCAGGCATTGAATCTTGGTTTCCTTGAACATTTTGTATATCAAGTTTGTCTATTTGTTTAACTCTAAATTCTTTATTGTAGTCGGCAAAGAAGATATATGAAAGCATTTTGGGCGATGGGATTAATGCGACTGCACTGACACATATTCAAGTGAGTTTGACATTTTTGCTTGTGAATGCTTCCACATACGTGCATGGTGTCATGATCATACATGTCTAAGGCGTATTGCTCATGGTCGCATGCTTACACAACCTATTTAGTCATATTTTCATTGTATGTTTTAACTTTCATATGTTTATTTCATTTTCTTATGCTTTTGTAACCTTATGATTCTTTGCAATTTTTGATGTGCAAGCTTATCATGAACAATTTGCCTCATAATGTACTATAACGGGGTATGACTAGTTGTAAACCCTTTCTTACTTGGTTGTATGCTTTCAATGTTGTCCCTTGTTGCGAGCATATAACATTTGAGAAACTTTCTAAACTATATTCCAAAACTTTCTCTAACCTCATTTCTTAAAATTATTTTTCTAAACCCGGATGGAGGTTACAAAATAGGGCTGTTATGCCATTAGTGATCCAGATTCGAGTTAGTTGACTTGATTATAGGAAAAGAAAGGGCCACACGATAGTTGACTCCTAAAATTGGAATCAGTAATCATGCATGTGACCAAGTAGTTAGGAAAGTCCCATGTTGGCAGATTGAATGAGACCAAGTAGTTAGGAAAGTCCCATGTTGACAGATTAAATGAGATCAGAGAGTAAATGTTCTATTTGAGAGAAGTCTTTGACAGCGTTCAGTATTTGAAATCTCGCTTGGATGAGATTGCTGTTAAAGTCGATAAGATTGACACAATTGCTAGCTTTAGATGAGATGCTCATCCAGGAGTTGATGATGAGGGTCAAGACCCTGAAAGCCGAAGCTGTGAGACCAGGTAGCTTTGAGCTTGGGGACAGCTTGAGTGCTCTAGCCTAGATGTAATAGTGTGTGGAAGAGTTAGGCAACTCCCGAAATGCAATAGTTTGGATGGTCACAAACCTTTCTGAAGATTTTAGAGTTGCCCCGATGCTGTGAGGACAAAGGCGAATCTATCATGAGAGCGGTGGGAAATCAAGTTCGACTAGGTGTGGTCCAGTTCAACTAAGTGAAACTGCTTGAACCTAAGCCCTCTTGTAGGGCTCGTGATGCCAAAACATTGGAGAATTTCATTTTTTATTTGGAACAATACTTAGAGGGTCACAAGAGTACAATTACGGAGGAATCAAAAGTTACCTTAGCAACACACCGAACTATGGTGGAGGTCTTGGTATGTCGACATTCAAAATTGATACATGAGAAGGACTTAAGCAAGAATTGTGTTCTTTGTTTTTCCCAATGAATGTTGAAATTTTGGCAAGAAGCAAATTACAAGAGTTGGAACACATTGGAAAAATTCAAGAACAAGGGTAGTTTGTTGGGTTAATGCTAAAAATTTGAGATGTCAAAAATAGAAGAGATCCTCGCTAAGCCACGATGTGGGTTCAGAAACTTTTTGTGAAGTGGAAAGGGATCTCTGATGCTTTGATTAGTTGGGAGCAAGTCAAAGATCTGAAATCAATTGCAATCTAGCTCACAGAGTTGTCATGCTTGTCCAAATTGTGTTGCCCATGGCCACATGTCCATGACAACCCGTTTACTCATATTTTCATTGTATGTCTTTATTTTTGTATGTTCATTTCATTTTCTTAATACTTTTGTAAGCGTTTGACTTCTCACCATTTATGATGTGCATGCCTTTTAGGCAATTAGCCTCACAATGTACTATAGGGGTATGCCTACTTGCCAATCATTTATACTCAAGTACTATCAATGTTGCCATTGAACCTTATTTCTTGCTAGCTTATAATATTTTCTTTCTAAAATGATTTCCAAAACTTTATCTTACCTGATTTTCTAAAACCACTCTCTAAAATGGGGGTGGAGGTTGCAAGATAGAGCTGTTGTGCTACTGGCAATCCGAATTCGAGTTGGCTGCATGCTCGAAGGTGATAATAAGTATCACACAATCTCTTTGTGAGACATTCTATTGCGAGACGTGGCTTTGAATAGATGGTTCACACTTCACGAGGACTTGCAAAATGTTGAATGCTTTAGATGCATGGTTTTGTGGGAAAATGAAAATCATATTATGTTCCCTTTTTTCGTGGAATATGAAAGTCTAAACCTATTTAAAGTGGCAAATCTTTAGTGTTTGAGGGAATGAATTCCAGCTTTGAAATGTTTGTACGAGTATACTATTAATGTTATGGATCATGTTGGATTTTAGGTTGGGGTGGGATCTTATTATTAAACAAGGATTTCAAAAGTTCTGATCTCCTGTCACTAGCAGAAACGGGAAAGAAATCAAATTATTTCATTTTCAGCACCCAGACTTTTTTGCTCTATGGTTTGCTATGCATATGTATTGTATGCCTTGCTATTGAGGATTCTATGGGAAGTATACCTGACTTGTTGCTTGTGATGCAGTTTATCCGTTTCCTTAGAAGAAACGAAGGAGTTGAGGCTGCTCGCAAGCACTTTTTGGATGCTCGCAAGTTCCCAAATTGCACATATCATGTTTATGTTGCTTATGCTATGATGGCCTTTTGTCTCGACAAGGATCCCAAGGTCTCTCTCTTTCCACTTTGGTAATGCTATTCTAGATCTGATCAGTTACTCTACTTAAGATAAGGAATTGAATGTCGTTCTTACACTTCTAAAGTTGCCATTTGTGCTAAAAGCAATGTAGTTGCTTCTATTTTCATGTGAGGTCAAGATGTGGATTATATGCTCTTAATGCTCTGCTCATCGATGTTTTGAATAAACCAATTTATTTTTGCTCCTATGGCCATGATTAATTAAAGACGTGTTGCATTTAACTAAGCAAGAATATGTGCATCATCTTATTTACTTGTCTTCAACGATGCTGCAGATTGCACACAATATTTTTGAAGATGGAATGAAACGGTTTATGAATGAAGCCACGTATATTCTTGAGTGAGTTTGTCCATCTCTGATATTTAGAACTGTGAACTGTCACTAAGTCCAGACCTTATGGTGACAATTATTAAGAATTTCAACGAGTTAACTATTTTTATCTGCATTTCTTGAGAGTACCAATACATTTTTCAGAGTACCCTTTGTCCTTCTTCAATAAAGCTATAAGGCTGTAACTCTTTGGTGGTATGGTATCTGCTTGATTTAGGAGTTTGGAAGGTTAGAAATAGGATTATATCTAGTGGGGATAGAACAGTCTTCTAAAAACTCTAAAAATGTTCCAGCAGGGCGCTTTTCCTGAGGTATTCTTCAAAATCCCACCATTTTCTAATCAAATTTTTGGAAAATCTCTGGTTTCTTTGATTCTATTATCTTTTTTTGAATAATATTTTATTTTATTTCTTATATAAAAGAATTGTAAACATTTTTGCATTTTATGCCTGAAAAAAAAGCTTCACCCTTTTTTTCTTAAGTCATAAAACTATTGCGCTTTTGAAAAGAACTACTAGGATCGGAGAGATATTGAGGATGTGGGATAGCTTAATTTGGTGGGTCTCGATTGGCTGCCAACAACCAGAACTTAATATCCTGTATTTTGTTTACAGATCAGCATAACTTTTAATCCTCTCTTTTATGTCTTACAAAAAATTGGTGCCAATTGATATGTGTGTAATTTGACAGATATGCAGATTTCCTTGCTCGATTGAATGATGACAGGAATATTCGGGCTTTATTTGAGCGCGCTTTAAGTACCTTGCCTCTAGAGGAATCCACTGAGGTAGCTGAAATTTGTGTGTTAGTTTTATTTATACTTCCGATAGCTTGCCACGTTACAAAAGATCAACATTTTAGCCTCAACAAAGTGATAGTGCTTTTTCTACTGTGCTGTATAGTAATTTGTTATCCAAAATGAGCAACAATGGATTTAAGTTTCCTTGTTTTCTTTGCTTAGCCACCTTGTCTCATTGTCCAGTTTTATAGCAAACTCATATTGGTACATTAACCTTTGAACATGTCGTTGGTACATCAAATTGTGTGGTGCATATCGATTTCTTAACATAATGCTGATGCCTTGGGTTACGACTTAAGTTATTTCTCCTTGTTTCCTATATAAAAAAATTATTTTATTGACTCTTGTAGTCTTTAACTGTACCATTGAAAAGCAGTAGAGTTTGTAGCCGATGCATATGTATTAACATGCTTTAAGTTGTTTTTCTAGTCCTAATTTTACATTGTACGTTCACACCCTTGATCATGGTTGCAGTCCCAAAACCGTTCTCTTTTTTAAAGAACTCAAGTATTTGTTATTATTTTAAATTTACTGACTCCTTTTTTGGCTGCTAATTCATGGGTAAATTTGAAAATTTCATCCAAATTATGAGATTTTTTTCTCTCTATACAGTTTTTTTTTCTCATAATACTTATTATGCATTTTCATTATTGATTGTTGCGGTAAGAATGGCCTTAATTTAAGAAATATTTGTGTAATTCATGTCCTTAAGTGAAGAGATATTTGTGTAATCTCAAGGGAAGTAGTTGACCTTAATTTTTTGAATGTTTATTTATTATCTAAGGATTTAGTTAGATTTATTTTCATGTATTGTTATCCGGTATTTAGGATTTATTTAGTCTTTTTGTATTATAAAAGGAATATGTACCTCTCTAAGTTATTCTACTTGTTCTTATCTCCAGGTTTGGAAACGGTTTGTCCATTTTGAGCAAACTTATGGAGACCTAGCTAGCATGCTGAAGGTACTACTTTTATTTTCTTGTTTGTTTTTTTTTTTCTCTATAGAAGTGAATTAGTCTGTTCATGGAGACCTAGAGAGCAATAAGATGTCTTTTTAGGATATTTCTCGACCACAAAGGGGTATAAATGTTACAACCCTACATCTAGGAATTCTTACACTTTACTTAAGCTGACATTCACCAAACATAAACCGTTCTTCTTTAAGACCTCCCTTCAGGGGGAAGCATAGAGATTGAAGAGGGTCCTTAGGAAACTATTGAATCTTAGACACACTAAATAACTAGCCCACATAACAAATTATTGAGTCTATGCTTGCTACTAATTCTAATTATGTGCTTACCCCTACTATTGTAGAATATGAGTCTACCCCTACTCGAGTAGAGTTACCAACTCAACCATATGCTCCACCTACATTGCCTAATTCGTTGTTCTCTCAAGTATATGCTAGAAGGAAAGACATTTTAGAACTGATACAAGTCAAAACATCCGTTCATATTCTTCAGTCATTGATAAACAATTGACTTTACTCAAAATGAGGATGTGTTAAGTTTCATTGTGAGTCTAAATTCAATTGCCATATCTGACACTATTTCTGAAATTTTATCCAAAAGAGAATGGCAGGATGCTATGTGAGAAGAAATGCAGTCTCTAGAAAGGAATAACATGTGGGAGGTTGTGGATAGACCAAAAGAAAAAAGTATAGTTTTGTGTACGTGGCTTTCACAATAAAGTACAAGGTCGATGGAATGTTGGAAAGGTATAAGGTAAGGTTAGTAGCTTA
Source organism: Cucurbita maxima (assembly GCF_002738345.1). NCBI lineage: Eukaryota > Viridiplantae > Streptophyta > Magnoliopsida > Cucurbitales > Cucurbitaceae > Cucurbita > Cucurbita maxima. Next base: position 1,757,532 of record NW_019272046.1, read on the forward strand.
GGGATACAGTCAAACCTACAGTATAGATTACCAAGAGACATTTAGTTGTGAGGATGAGCCCCATAAGAATATTATAAGGTAAAGTTAGTAGCTATGGGATACAGTCAAACTTACGTTATAGATTACAAGGAGACATTTAGTTGCGAAACGGGAAAATGCCATAAGAATGGATACCAAACTCCAAATTGGTTGAGGGGAAAAGCTTAGAATATGGATTTGAATGGAACAGTGAAGGCCTTCCTTTCCATCCATCGTGAAAGGTTGGATTTGTGAGGATTCCGATGAGTTGCTGGTTATCTCGCAAATTCAACCACTGGGTCGGTGAGCAGGTCAACATTCGACCCGAGGCCACTTTCTATTTGGTGTACTCTCACCCAGGCTTTTTGTATTTAAAAGTTAGTACTTGGTTCAAATTTATGCAAAGTGGGAAATTTAAAAGAAAATTAACTTTGACATGGGGAGAATATCTCATCTCCCATTTTTCTTTTCTCCTATTTATTAATACATTTTCTTGTTACCTATATATTTATATATATACAAAGCCAATAGGGTCTACCTGACAAGAAAACAAAGGATAGGCACTAATATTTGAAGTATTAATGTTTCAAGGAAAGTATTTCTTTAACGGAAACAAATATCTCACCATTTACAACCTTGGTAGTTGAACCATGTATTGAATTTCATTTGTGATCACTTTTAGACGGTGCCAAGCTTTGTGAGAGAAAATGAATTGTTGTTTTTATCATCACCTCATATGAACAATGAGAATGTTGTTGTCCCACCTCTTCATATATTTGTAACCTTGTATAGGTTGAGAAAAGAAGAAAGGAGGCTCTTTCTCAAATGGGTGAAGATGGAGCGTCAACACTGGAAAGTTCATTGCAAGATATTGTATCCCGGTATAGTTTTATGGATCTCTGGCCATGCACATCTAGTGATCTGGATAATTTGGCCAGACAAGAGGTAATCACAATTCAGTTCATTGCAGTTTGTATGATTTGCTAGAGATGCCTTTGATCATAAAAGCAGGCCCTGTTGGGAGTGTGTTATCTCCCTTTATCAGACCCGTTTGTTTATTACACTGCAAAAACATGGATAGTACATGTTGAATATAAACTTTATTCCTTGTAAGCTTTTTATATGACTGGCTCTACTTCCATTCCTTCAGTGGCTCGCTAAGAACATGAGTAAGAACTCAGAAAAATCTATTCTGCCTAGTGGAGCTGGTTTTTTAGGTAATTGAAATGTTCTTTGTAAAAATATTTTGGTCATCTCTGTTTCTGCTGGGTAAGCTCTGTTCTTTTTGGTTCAGATACTGGTTCTGCTGGTCTTCTGAGTCATTCAAATCCATCTACAAAGGTTGTTTATCCAGATACCTCTCAGATGGTTATTTATGACCCAAGCCAAAAATTAGGTACTTGCGAAACTCTGTTTTCTTATCCTGAATGTTAAGCAATATGGATCTAATCTAGTTCTATTATAATCTATCTTATATGACTGCCTTAATTGGTGGTTTCATATTTTCGGAGTCGGATGATTTATTTATTTATTTTAGTACCAACCATTTCATTCTTATAAATTAGTCTGACTAATCTTATATAATATTTAGTAGTTCCCAAAATATTTTGGATTGTGATAAAAAATTTGTTTGGTATCTATTTGTAATCCATCTAACACTAACACTTAAGAGAGTTATTCAATAGGGAGAAGGTTATTAGCTGCTTGGATTGATAATAACATGAGCAATGATGACACTCCCAGCTTTTTGAGAGAGCTGATTCTCTCGTTTTAGAAAATTTGTCCACATAATGCCCTACCTCACTGCAAACCCTTTCTAAACCTCCCATGCCCTGCCTTTCCGTACAAACGGACAATATCAAAGGGTCAGCACCTCGACCATTTTTCTTTCTAAAATAAAATGAGTATGGACAACTGGAGGCCTCACTAAAATTTCTAAACCAGTTTTACCTACGACTCTTGGAAAGAACATTATCAGTTTATCATCGCTAGTAATTCTATAAAATATCCTTTTGTGACCGTCTTTTGTCTTAACGATATTAAGTGCCAAGTACTGGGACTCTACTAGTTCCCTGCTCATTTTTTGATGGAATGGTTATTAATAATAATAATTTTTTATTGTTATGTTACGAGGAACTATAAGGAAAAAAATGAGTGAAAATGGCCCAAATTGAATACTTCGCAGTTAGGTAAGTAGAAGTCAGAGTCAGATATTCTTAGTTTGGTGATACCATTAGATAAACTTGGGAAAATTCATTTAATCATATGCCTTACAGAGGTTTGACATAGTAAGCGTATATCTATATCTATATATATATATAATATTAAGTTGAGCTGATGAACATGTTTGGCGGATTAAGACATTAGGTATGTAATGAATGATGTTTACTGAAATACTAGAACACTCCGTGAAAAAAATATTTTTCGTTGGATTTTATGAGTAACTCCAAATATCCTGCTAAAAATAGGCAATTCCATGTTCAAACGTCAATACCAATTGATTATTTGATTTGATTTTACCAAACTTGCTCTTCATTTGGTGGTGGTGACAGGAATTCTTCCAACTGCAACAGCTTCAGGACTTCCTGCTAATCCTATCACCTTATCAAATCCTGCTTCCGTTGTGAGTGGAGGACCAACTAATGTATTTGACGAAATACTAAAAGCAACACCAGCTGCATTAATAGCATTTCTTGCTAACTTACCTGCCGTTGATGGTAACCTTTCTTATTATGTCTTCTTTTGAAGGCAATTAAATGCTTCAAGATTGTTTAATTGTGAATGATTGTTTCAAGTCTTTTATTTTTATTTTACTATTATTATTATTTGTGAAATAAGAAAAAAGAGATAGGCAGTGTTCACTCGAACGTTAATAGCCTTATTTTATGAACTCTTTCTACAAGAGGCTGGGAACTTGGTGGTCTAATCATCCAGGCATGTCATGATATCTACTGTTATTTCCTGATTTCTGTTCATGTCAGTTACCTGTTGCGTACTATACCGGCCGGTGATCTTTGCATTTTTGGCATGTTCATACTTGAACTGCATCTTAAACAATAACCACCGTTGATCTCCTGAAATTTTCAGGTCCGACCCCAGATGTTGATATTGTACTATCAGTTTGTCTAGAGAGTGACATACCTACAGTTCCTTCGGTCAAATCAGGGGCAACACCAGCACAAGGCTCGGCTGGTCCTGTTCCTACCACTAGTGATTCTTGTACAAGCAAGTCTCATGCATTTTCAAATTCCTCCCTAAAGCATACCAGAGATAGACAATCAGCAAAGAGAAAAGATTATGACAGTATGTCCTTTATTTTCTCTGTTTACAGTTTCCGTTGGTTTATGCTACCCTTAACCTTTACATAACATGCTTATTTGAGCAAATATTATCTATTCGGTACAACGTGGCTGAAATCCCTTTATAGGCCATGACATTCTACTTTTCGTCAAACCATTCACTTTCTGTTACCTTTTATCGTGTCAAATTGTTCTAACATTTGTAATTTAACTTAATTCGATTATCAAAATAATGTGATCAATTATGTCTCTTCTAAGTGATTGGACTGTTAGACTATTTTAGGATTAGCTAGCAGTTACCATATTTTTCTATTAGGTTCCTACAGTTTGAAACTGTCAGATATATAAATGAATTTGTATCGAATTCCAGTGGATGCATTAACGATTGATGATGTATTAAACTAGCACTCATGATATGGCTAGCATAATCTTTTGTATTGGATTCTATTAAACTAGCACTCATAGATATAGTGAATTTAGTCATTAGCTTCAAAAACATGATTAGTATTCAAATAAATAAAAAATGAAACAGTAATACCAGCATAGGAATTCGTTGTTCTGATATTATCTCAAATCACTATTAAAGATCGAAAAGTTAGGTGAATTTTCTCACATTTTTAGGCTTTCCCTCAAGGTTTTTATAAAACACGTCTGCTAGGGAGAGGTTTTCACATCCTTATAAAATGTGTTTCATTCTACTCCAACCGATGTGGGATCTCACTGACTAATTTGATCAAACAATGTATATATATTTTTTTTAATCTAACACTTCCTTTAGACTATTCTTTTATTCCATTTGAATTGTGAAGTTTACCTATTGTGTTAGTTGGGTTTGGATTTGGGCCGAGTTCGAGTCTCCCTTTTCCATATTTTACATAATCTTTTGTTAAGATTAGCATTGATCTTGTTATAACTAGACGTGGTGTTTGTTGATTGGTTGATAGGACAAGAGGATAATGAAAGTACAACAGTCCAGAGTCAGCCATTGCCTAAAGATTTCTTCAGGATAAGGCAAATCCAGAAAGCTCGAGGTGCTACTTCTTCCCAAACAGGTTCTGCTTCCTATGGTAGTGCTATTTCTGGTGATCTATCTGGTAGCACTGGTTGAGTTCATATAATTTTATTTTTAAATATTTGCATTTAGTTGATAATAGATACTCTAATATTCCATTAAAGTTATGTTTTAGAGAAGCTAGAAGAATCATCAATTGGCTTCACCATCTTATGCTTGCTACATTCATAGCTTCTATAATTATTCTTTTCCTGAGAAAGCCCTGTGTTTAGAATGATGAATGCACTGGAGTTGATTTTAGATTAGAGTTCATAGAAGTTTTCTTCTTTTTTCCCTTTTACGTCTCGTATTCGACCGTTCTATGCGTTAATTTCTTGCTAGACAAGGTTTTCATGAAGCCAAAAGCTAGAATTTTATTTACAAGAGTGGATAGTTCTGGGGTCGGCATTCTACAAATTACTTTGTTCATTAAGCACGATGGCATTATTGTTTTTGCTCGAAGGTCGAGTTCGGCTTGAAGACGTTCCTCATTGTGTGAGAACATGCAATAGAAATTCGTCATGTTTATTACTCGAAAAATGTTGGTGTTTGAACCAAACTGAACAATGTAATATCTAGTTCGAAAATAATTTGAATGGTTTGAGTCTTAACTTACTTTCATGTATTGAAGTGGTTTGAATGTCGGATCCCTTTATTGGAGTGGCTTGTTTGTATTTTGGATAAATAGGATTTTTAAAAAATAATTAAAAAGAAAAAGAAATAGATTGTAAACTTTATTCGGGTTGTTCATATTACTAACTCAACCAACCCAAAATTTAGTGTACGCTCACTACACGATCTCATCTCACTTTCTTTGGTTGAATATGGAAAAATTTTGAGCCTTTCGGTTTCGAGTACGGGTTTAGAATGCTTAGGTCTGTGTAGTTTGGTTACGAGTTTTGGTTTCAGTTTTGTTTATCGATATGAAAATTTTCTTTTACCATCTTCTGTTAGGAGTGTATACGAGTTGGGTTAGGTTGGTGATCGAGTAACCTAAATAGAGTTTCCAACCCTCTATTTTCGGGTACATTGGGTTATCGGGTTGAATCTTATTTCTCCCCGTGATACATGTTACATTGATAAGTTCAAATATTAAATATTTACCGAACACAATGCATAACTAACCTCGATTACAAACATTAAATATATTTAATCTTTTTAAAATTAGAGTTGGGTGTATACTCATTTTTTGGTTAGTCGAGTTGACCCGACCAAAATAAGTCAACTCGTAAGCTGAAACACAATTTTTTAAAAATTCAATCCAATCCAACTCAACTTTTGTGCTTTGAGTTGGATAGTTTGAGTTGGTTCGGTAATTAAGTCATATGAATACCTCTATTTTCTCCAAAGATTTGTTTGTCAATATAAACATAACGTAATATTACGATTAAAATATATCAAGTTAGAAATTTTAATTTCTCTTGAAAAATTAGAATTCAATGGGTACACTCCAATGTCTTTAGCGCAACTAAAAAAAAAAAAAAGGCTTAAATGAAAGGAGCGCCCTCTCTCGGCTGGATGTTGGTCCAGCCTACTACAAGAATCCCGTGTTTCATTATTCATATTTCCTGTCTTGGGAATAGTTGAGATATTCATTATGAATCGCCCTACCTATAGTAGCATCCACCTTTTTTTCGGTAGTTCAAAACTAGAATTGGCACAATATCGTAAAAAAAAAAAAAAAAAAAAGATTAGGCCTCAATTTCTAGTCGTGGTTAAGTCGACCCATTGAACTTGCTAAACTTGCCTTAGCCAGATCGATTTGGACCTAAGCCAACGACAAATGGATGATCTTTGTAATTAATATTAGTGATGCATTATGACTGGTAAATATTTTATATTTGAATTTAATGACATTTTAATTATTAATATAACATTGAAGTATGATTTTCTTAAAATAATTAAAAAATAAAAAAAACTCAGCTCAACCCAACCGAATTTTAATTGTTAATGTAACATGTACTAGATTAAGTTTGGTCGGGTTGCGAACTCCATTATATTTAGATGGTTCTTAAAGATTCTCGAGCTCAACTCTTAAAAAAAAAATAAAAAAACGTATTTTAATGGAAAATAAATAGAGTAAAAAGAAAAAGAAAATTTGGTTTTTAATGGAAAATAACCAAATGGACAAATAATATCAACTCTGTCTCTCTGTTTTTCTCTAATCCTAATGGCGGAGTTGGCTTTGCTGACAATTTCCATCAAAACAGAAAGCGGCAAAAGCCCAGCAGCGCCATAGCCATACCGCATTCTATCTGGTTTCTTCTCCAATTTCGTTTTCTCTTTCCGATTCCTCGTTTCAGGTATTGGATTAATCTTAGTTTTTCGTTTGATTTCAGAATCGGGGTTCGCCTTGTCTGTTCTTACGTTTTTTTTAGCTTGATTTTGTTAATTTTGTGCTTTTCGCTTAATCTGGCAGATATTATTGATTGCGATAGAAGCGTGCGATAACGGGGAGATAGATATGGAAATTGGTTTTCGTGTTAGGAAATTTGTAGCCGTTTCGATTAGAATTTACTGCCGATCAGTTCGTAATTATCCATTTCTCTTTGGTTTGCTGTGTCTTTTGATTCTTCTGTATAGATCATGCCCTTTTTTGTTTTCCATTTTGGTGTCTGCGTCCCCTGTTTTGATTTGCACGGCTGTTCTTCTTGGAACTCTTCTGAGTTTTGGGAAACCTAATATTCCTGAAATCGAAACGGAGGAGGTAGCTTCTTTGAAATCTGGAATTTTGGATAATGCTACTGTTCTTACTAAGGAGGATGATAGTTTTACTGTAGAGAGACTTGATGGAATTAAAGTAGGGAATTCTTATGTGGAAAGTTCTGAAGAAGATAGGAAAACAAGTAAGCTTGATGAACATGCTGATTTTCTTGACTTTGTTCCGGTGATCCACGAGCGCGATTTCGAAATTCAATTCGAGAGGGGAGGAGTTGAGGAGTTCGAGAAGAACGGAGTTGAGGAATTCGGGAAGAACGAAGTTGAGGAGTTCGGGAAGAAAGAAGTTGAGGAGTTAAAGAAGGGTGAAGAGAGGGAATTGCCTATTGGCTTGGAGTTGGAGGAGAGGAGAGAAATTTTCAAAAGGGATTTCGATATTAAAAGTTCGGCAACAGATGGTGAAAAAGCTGTTGAGGACCAGCTTTTGGCGGCCGAAAGCTTAAGAAATGAGATTATTGAAGTCGAAGATCGTAACATCTCAAGAGAACCTGTTCATACAAGAGATAATCTGAACTTATCACTCAATGATAAAGATGATAGTGATGAAAATGATTATGGTTCTTCGGGTTCTGAGTCTGATAGAGCGGAAAGTTCCTCACCCGATGCCTCAATGGCTGATATCATACCGTTGCTGGATGAGTTACACCCGCTCTTGGACTTGGAAACTCTGCTACCTGCACAACGGTCGAATGAGGAGTCTGATGCTTCTTCAGAACAGTCTCGTAAAAGTGACGGTGAATGTGTGATATCGGATGATGAGGCTGAAAACCAGGGAGAAGAAGGCAGTGCTGTTGAGCATGACGATAATGACGACGACGACGACGAGGGGATGGATGAAGAGAAGGAGGATGAGAGCAAATCCGCTATCAAGTGGACTGAGGATGATCAAAAGAATCTTATGGATTTGGGAAGTTTAGAGCTAGAAAGGAATCAGCGTTTGGAGAATCTCATAGCAAGGAGAAAAGCAAGAAACAATGTGAGAATGTTGGCTGTGAAGAATTTGATAGACTTGGATGGTTTCGATATTCCTGTAAACGTACCACCCATATCTACAGCTAAACGCAACCCGTTCGATCTCCCTTATGATTCATATAACAATATAGGATTACAACCAATTCCGGGGTCTGCTCCATCCATTTTGTTGCCAAGACGTAACCCGTTCGATCTCCCATATGACCCTAACGATGAAAAACCAGACCTCAAGAGTGACGAATTTGAACATAAAGATATATTCCGAAGACATGAAAGTTTCACCGTGGGTGATTCAAGCTTTGCAGTTCCCAAGCTAGAGCAGCAAAATATTAGATGGAAACCGTATTTCATACCTGAAAAAACAGCTGCCGAAGGAACGAGCTACGCTCGATTAGAAAGACAATTCAGTGAAGTCAGTGAATCAAAATTGAGTTCTGTTTCTGATACTGAATCAATGAGTTCCATTGCAGATCAGGATGACAAGAAGCCTGATGAATCACAATCTTTTCTGGAAACAGCAGCAGTTTCCTACCTTGACCCAATGGCCAGTGAACTTGGAAACGGGTCGTGGGAGGATATCAGCTCTGAAGATTACATACAAGAACATAGAGATGTTCATCATGAAGTGATCGAGATAACTTTGGGATCTACCGAGAGTCGTTTCAAAAGCCAATCTGGATCATCGGAAACTGGAGCTGCAGATACCCCAGTGGAGATTAATGCTACTGAAATTCACTCCAAAAGTGTATTAATTGAAACAGATTACAGCAGCAATTCTAGTCTGTCTTCATTATTAGATGAAGTAAATGAAACACCATCTCAGGCAAAAAAAGATGAGGCGAGACTGAGTAGCTCTCGTGTAAAGGAATCTAGTGTCGAGACTACTAGCACATCATTGCCGACTGCCCTTGAAGAAGATGCAAACTTCAAGATTGCCTGTGACGTGCTGGATGACAATCACAATAAGGAGTCTCTTTATGATTCGAGCCCTTCAGCGGAAGGCAAGTTCTCTTTTTTGCCTATTTCTTCTGATGTGTATGAAGAAATTCCCTGTTTTGCTGATGCACGTGGCCCCTTTTCAGGTAAGGACTCCGAGGTACCTTCCGAAATCGAACAGGATGCCACTTCCAGTTTGAAAGATATGCATGATGCCTCCTCAGAGTTACATGCAGTTGATAAAAATGAACAAGAGTCGAGAGAAGATTCCGAAGTTACCGTTCATTTGGCTACCAACACAACGAGTCATGTGGACCTCGATCACTTGGTTGGGATGGCAGATCCGATAGCTACTTCTCGTGACCATTTGCCTACCAATGCAACTATTCTTGTATCGCAGGAACAAAGTAAACCTACAGCGATGGAAGAACAAGTCTTATTGATATCATCAAGTTCAACATTACCATCTGAATTGGAGCAAGTGAAGGAGTGTTCAATGAATGAGAAAGAAGATGTTAGGTTTGAACAGGATTTTGTTCGGGCCTTGAGTGTCGAATCACACAAAGAGAGTGCCCTGCAAGATCTGGATATTAAAATTGCCTCTTCAGGTTCTAGTTCTCCGAATGTGACTCGTGAAGTTATGTCGTCTGTTACTCAATTCGAGCAGTCGTGGTCAGACAAGCCAATGGTTGAACCTGTTATTGGTCACAGCGATGGTTTTGAGGTAATCAATTGCATACTTTTTTTTAAGTTGGCAGTTCTCTTCTTTCGATTACGACAATCATCTTGAAAAGTTCCAAACATATGAAAGAATTATTATATTTGCTGCGGCCTGTGGATAATCCTGTTTGCATGGTCTGGTGTTCATTAGATCAAACATACCAACTGCAACTTTCCATTTTAGCTTAATAACGACCCAAGCCCACCGCTAGCAAGTATTGTCCTCTTTAGGCTTTCCCTTCTGGGCTTCCCCTCAAGGTTTTAAAATGCATTTACTAGGGAGAGGTTTCCACATTCTTATAAAAAATGTTTCGTTCCCCCCTCCAACCAATGTGGGATCTTACAATCCACCCCCCTTCGGGGTCCAGTGTCCTCACCGGTACTCATTCCCTTCTCCAATTGATGTGGGACCCCCCAATCCACCCTCCTTCGGGGTCAGTGTTCTCGCTAGTACACTGCCTCGTGTCCACCCCCTTTCAGGATTCATCCTACTCGCTGGCACATCGCCTGGTGTATGACTATTCTTCTAGGATTTATAAGGAAAGATAATTGTAATATGAATTTAGTGATTTAAAATGACGATATCAAGCTGATATTTTGCAGGAACGAGGTTCTTTATCGACGGATTCTGCTGCTGAAGTAAACTCTGAAAACGTAGCACCAAAAGTTCATCAAGACATTTCAACAGCTCTGTCTCTTGTAGCATCTGATTCCTCATCATCTTCATCCGACCACGCCTTCAGACCACCCTATGCTGCAAGGGATAAAAAAGATGGCATTGTTGATCAAGTTGTATTTGAGGATCATGGGGAGGTCACAAAGCATTTGGACTATCCAACAGAAGTATATGATTCTCATTTTTCGGAAAAGACAATTAGGGAAGAGGTCGATGAAATAGCAGATATTGATGAAGGGTTGCTATTAGAATTGGACGAAGTTGGGGATTTCAGCGTCAAAGAAGTCGGAGAACCAGTCCATAATGAAAAGGTAATACCAGAGGAAGCTCAAGCAGAGAGACCAACCGAAGCTAAATCAGATATACCAATTCTCGAAGCAAGAACTCTTGATGATATCAACTTCGCTTTTAGGCAACTCCATGAAGGAGTAGACATGGAGGACGTCGTTCTTCCCAGTGCAATAGAAAGCCAAGTCGAGAAAGGAGCGATATCCGAAACAAGCTCAAATTTGGAAGTCGTTGAAGCAAGATCTCTTGGAGATATTCATGTTCCTTTGGCACAAGTATCAGAGAATAACATAGTTGAATCAAGTTCTAGTTCCGAACCCGCAGAAACTGAACCGAATTCTAGTTCCAATCCTACCGAAACTAAATCGGATGCACCAGTATTTGAAGGAGTAGATGTGGAGGACGTTGTTCTTCCCAGTGCAGTTGAAAACCAAGCTAAAAACGAAGCCAAACCCGAAACGAGTTCAGATTTGGAAGCCGTCAAAGCAAAATCTCCGGGAGACAATCATGTTGCATTGATGCAAGCCTCAGGGAAAACCATGAGTGAACTTCCAACAAGTTCTATGTCAAATGAACCATCAAAGGAATCCGAACGAGCCCGAGCAGATTCTATTATTGCAAATGCCCCACCAAGCACGACGGATGCCAAAAAACCGAAGTCGATGCCGGTAACCCAGTAGATCGAAACGTGACTGCTACCAAAACCAAAGACTAGAAGGAAGGCAAAGTCTGGATTGAGGTAATTGGGGGGGGTTTCTTATTTCAGGATTTTTCATTTTTCTTGTTTGGATTCGTTTTCCAGTTTGGTTGCCTTATCCTGTTGTGTTTTTGCTGTGCAATGTTTTGAAAGTTAGTTGTGGCTTGAGTTCTTGAAATTTTACAAGTTTCCTTTGAGAATTTGAAGTTTGAGGGAGAAAAAAAGGTGGTTTTTTCCTTTCTTTTATCCTTTGTTTAAATCTGTACGTAAAAGTTTTGTTGAATTCTTTTATGAATTGTTTGAATTTGATGTTTATTGAGTATCCTGAGTTAGCCATGGAATTCCATGGATATCATCACATTCTCTGGTAATGAATATGTAACGGATTGAAGAAGAAAAAAAAAGTCGAGAAAACGGCACTCACAGGAAATCTCGAGATGAAAGAAAGGAAAAACAGAAAGGACATTGTGTGAACAAGTACCAGAGAATCACTCTTACCTTTTTCTGTAGTCGATGACCAAGTTTTTTTTTGCAATTTTATATAGGTTAGATACATGTTGAGAATCATTTAAACTAAACATGATCGATCTTGTTTGTAGAGAGATTCAGATCTCAAACAAACGTTCTTACTTTAAGAGATTCGATCAAAAGGTGCTCAAAATCTCTTACCGTAAGATATTCGATTAACAAGGTGCTCTGAATTTCTTACCTTAAGATATTCGATCAACAAGGTACTCTATCTACTCTGAATCTCTTACCTTAAGATATTCAAGATACTCTGCTCTGAATCTTACTGTTCCTATTCCTTATTAACCTATTTTCTTGCATAAAAATTAAAAAATTAACTTTAAAGAGATTTTAATTCTTTTTAAAATTTTTATTGATAGTATAAAAATTAAATTTAAACTTTTGAAAATATATAAAATAAAATAAAATAAGGTAATAAAAGTAGAAAGGGTAAAGTGGTATTTTTAACCTTTGTAATTTCAGCTCGAAAGGCAAAGAAAAAAAGTGTAAACGTGACTAAAATATAATGGGCCGAACAGTTATGGCCCATACGGGTTAGATCCCTGAACAAGCTACCGATCAGGTACGGTCAATCTCACGTTTTAAATCATACCAGATCCCGACACGTCGTACACTCATTACTTTTTTGTCGCTTGTGAGGGTGGGGCCCGCCAATTATGCTTCGGGAAACATATTCCAACCGTCCGATTGCGTCCCAGTATTAAGTCATCCAACGGCTGTGAGAAATCCAAACAAAATAAAATAAAATAAATAAAACCCGAAAAATATTTTTGCTTGGGATAGAAAAGCTCGAACTCAAAAAAAAAATAAAAAGAAAAAAAAAATGAAAAAAAATGAAAAGAACTCTGTCTAGGACAAAAAGAGGGACTCTCCGCATGTTCAAACGGAGGGTTTTTGGAGATTTGCAGCACGTAAAAACCTCCGCGAATTAGGTAAGATTTTGAGATTTGTTTCATCTTGTGGGCTCTAGATTCTCGTTTCTTGTTTTCCTTTGATCTTTGAATTGTTTCGCATTTTTGGCTTTGATCTGACCGAATTTCCATGTTTTCTCTGTTTCAAAAGTAGGGTTTTCACTATCTTCTGGTTTCATTCTGATTTTGGGTTTCTTGGATCACCTTTTTCTTCTGTTTTTGTGTTTCTTTTTGCTTGTTTGTTAGGAAGAAGAGCATTGACTGGAATAAAAGAAAGTGGAGCTGTTTCTTGATTTCTCTTTTTTGCGTTTTTATTTTTCTTTTTCTCTTGTTAGTGTCAAGTAGCTAAAAGCTTGCTTGTTCCTTTTGGTTTATTGTTGAAGGAAAAATACGAGGAAATCCCAGCTGTAAAGGGGTTTCAAAATGATTCTGACCGTTTGGAGCTGAAGAATAATTACAAAAATTTTGTGGGCTAAGAGCTTGGCTACGCTACAGAAGAATTTATCTAAAGGTTTTGGCCTTGTTTTTCAAGTTAAAACCTGCCAAGAACCGTTTGGAACTTCTCCTTAGCTGATTGATCAGAGTCAAGTCAACCCAAAAATACTGATTTTCACTTGAATGTTGCGGGAACCTTTTTCTCCTCTTGTATTCGATATAGATTGATTTGAGATCGTTTATTCAAACTCAGCTTCTTCTATATTAATTCTCTCGCATTGGTAAGTAAATAAGCTATACAATTGTTGAGTAATACAACCTTCTTTCAAAAAAGTAATTTTCGTTACTCTAGTGGGACTGGGCTTGCCTATCTTCTATTTGCTGCATAGTAATTGTTTATTGGGGGTTTTCAGATTTCAAGCTATTTAATTATGCTCATCGACTACAGGGAGGATATTTTGGGAGAATGATATCCAGAAAGCTTTTGATTGGGAATTGTTCCTTTTAGTTTGTATTTTTGGAACTACTGTACAGAGAGTTTTACTGTGGAAGCTTCTGTTTTTAAGAGATTTTATTTCTGTAGCTTGAGAGAGTTTCAATGGAACAACCTCTAGGTCAGGATTCGATTCCTGTTGCTGGGTCATTAGACAAATCTAAGGTATTGAATGTAAGACCATTGCGTCAACTAGTTCCGGTATTCCCATCAGCGTCAAATGTGTCATCTTTTTCAACTCCTCAAGGTGCTGCCCCATTTGTATGTGCTGGGCCTTCTGGTCCTTTTCCACCGGGGGTTGCTCCATTCTATCCCTTCTTCTTTTCACCAAATGAACAAAGTCAACAAACACCGGGTGGAACAACAAATACTAATGCATCTTTTGGCCTTAATAGTCCTATATCAACTGCCGTTCCTATATCTTCATTCAGGACACCAACTGAGGGTACTTCAGCACAAAATACTGGCTCCTCTAGAAAAAATTCCAGACGTCGTGCCCAGTTACAAGATGGATATAGTGATGGTCAAAATGATAATTCTCAATATTATGGCATAGGCGCTAATGATGGACAAGATTCCAGTAAAGCAGGGAGGAAGAATAAGTCGAAGAAGAAGACAAGGAATGGTCAGGACATTAATTTTATGTCAGATGTTGATATTGATGCAATGCTTAATGATATGGTTTCAACATACAACCTTTCGGTGTTAGATTCAAATAGACAAGCTCATGGTAGCATTGAAGCAGTTTCATGTGTACTCATGGTATTTGATCTGCTAAGGAGGAAGATTTCGCAAGTTGAAGAGTCAAAGGAATCAACTCCTGGAAATATAAGGCGTCCAGATCTTAAAGCAGGTGCATTTCTGATGACCAAAGGGGTTCGAACAAATAGCAATAAAAGAGTTGGAACTGTTCCTGGTGTGGAAATTGGTGATATCTTCTTTTTCAGGATGGAATTGTGCCTGGTTGGGTTGCATGCTCCATCCATGGCTGGGATTGATTACATGGGTTTAAAGGTCAGTCAAGATGAAGAACCAGTTGCAGTAAGCATTGTCTCATCTGGTGGGTATGAGGATGATACAAATGATGCAGATGTGTTAATCTACAGTGGCCAGGGTGGAGTGAACAGAAAGGATAAGGAATCAACAGATCAAAAGCTTGAAAGGGGTAATCTTGCACTAGAGAAGAGCTTGCATCGTGGAAATGAGGTTAGAGTAGTTCGAGGGGTAAGAGATTTTAGTAACCCAACAGGGAAGATCTATGTTTATGATGGTCTTTATAAAATCCAAGAGTCTTGGGTAGAGAAAGGGAAATCTGGCTGCAATGTATTTAAATACAAACTAGTGCGATTACCTGGACAGCGGGAAGCATTCTTGACTTGGAAATTAGTCCAACAATGGAAGGATGGGAATGCATCCCGAATTGGGGTTATAATACCAGATCTGGCTTCTGGCGCAGAAAGTCTTCCTGTTTCACTTGTGAATGATGTTGACGATGAGAAGGGCCCTGCATATTTTACGTATTATGCTGGTCTCAAATATTTAAAACCTGTATGCTCTACAGAGCCTTCAGCTGGCTGTAACTGTATTGGTGGATGCCTTCCAGGCAATCTCAATTGCCCTTGCATGCAGAAAAATGGTGGATATCTCCCCTATAGTTCTAATGGGGTTCTTGCGAGTCAGCAATCTATGATATATGAATGTGGCGCCTCATGTCAATGCCCTCCCAATTGCAGGAATCGTGTGTCCCAAGGAGGTCTCAAATTTCGTCTGGAGGTATTCAGAACTAAAGGTAAAGGCTGGGGGCTTAGGTCTTGGGATCCCATTCGGGCTGGAGCATATATTTGCCAATATGCTGGGGAAGTGATCGATTGTTCGAAGGAAAAGGACTCAGTTGGGGACAATGAAGACAGTTACGTCTTTGATGCTAAACGGTGCTGTCCAAATCTTGAAGTTTTGTCTGGTGATTCTGATGGGCCTCCAAGACTTCCATTTCCTCTAGTTATTAGTGCAAAAAATGTTGGCAATGTTGCTCGTTTTATGAACCATAGTTGCTCTCCAAATGTATACTGGAAGCCAATTTTACGTGAAAATAAGGGTGAGCATGATGTCCATATTGCTTTTCATGCAATCAGGCATGTACCTCCCATGATGGAGTTGACGTATGATTATGGAATTGTCCCACCTGAAAGTGCTAATGGAAGGAAGATCAATTGCCTATGTGAGTCCTTAAAATGCCGAGGCTATTTTTGTTAGTGCTTTGTCGAAAGATGTATTTGAGCAGGGAGGAATCGCTTGGCTTGTGCTTCTTGAAATGAGGTTAGAGCTCTCAACTCATAGTTTGCTACTTGCTTGTGGATGTATTGTCTGATTTCTTGCCCGTTCCCTCTTTTGTTCTTTATATTATTGAATTATGAAAATGTTAAACGAAGGCTGACATATGATTTATAGTAACAATTTACTTTAGCCTTTTAAATGGGGGAGGGGCAGCTAAAGTTATATTTTACTTGGTTTGTTGAGTTAGCTTGGGCAAACTTACTTGCTGTTACTTGTTGTTAGAGGATCAGTGAGAATATTTGCTAAAACCATCGCACCTAAATGGTAGTAAAAGTTCTCTATTTATAATCTTTTACGGAATCAAGTAAATTACAAAGGAAATGGAAAGAGTAATAAATGGATACAAGATATTTAGCCTTCTATTACGGTTTAACATCGATATCATATTTGACCCTTTATTATAGACAAATATCTTTATGATATTTAGCCTTCCATTACGGTTTACCAAAGGTATCATATCATATTTGACCTTTTCTTATAGGCAAATATCTTGTATCCATTTATTGCTCTTTCCATTTCCTTTGTAATTTATTTGATTCTGGAAATGATTATAAATAGAGAACTTTCACCCTATTTAGATGCGGTGACTTAAGCAAATATTCTTATGGTATCAAAGCTCCTTCGGTTTAGCAACCTCTATCCTTTCTTCTCAATGGCTTCTAAATCCTCTTTGATGCCACCATTAATGGCTTTGATGCCACAGGGGCAGTCGCTATGGCTACCGCAATCGGCTCTGCCTGCGTATTCATGGCTACTTGTAGGTTCAAGAATGATTTATTAATTCCTTGTTTATCTTTTTATGCTTTGCTTGCCTCATTCTCATTCCTTGTTCTTGTAGATAGCAATGCTATGTTTTGGATTGAACATTTCACATTTCACATTTTGTAATGGTGGGGTCTATTCAGCGCAACTCCAGTAGTGAGCGCTTGGATATCTAGAAATACCCTTAAAGGTTCTAGGTTCGAGTCCGAAGTTGCCTTGGGGGTGAGTCATTCCAAAATTAGTAGGGGTGATGATGGTGCAGAGTTTGAAATTAGTCAAATATAGCTAGCAACATTTGAAGTATCAAATGGAAAATCGTGTTCGTTTTGTTTTCATCACCGTGCCTTATTGTCCTCTTTGATGCCCAGATGAAATCAAGAAATAACAGACACTTCAAAATATGCAGCCTCGAGGCACTTGGTTTGTAGTCTCGTTGCTGCAGCAGTATCGACCAAGCTCTCTCGCAGATGCCCGAAATTTCCCCCTCTTGTTGTAAGGTGTAACATACATATTAAGAAGGATGTAGCTGCTCATTTGTTTTTGCCTTAAGAAGGTAGATATTGTAGTCCTGTTTATGATGTATAGCTGCATCTTGTCCATGTGAATTAGATAGATTATTATGCCTATTAGCGCTTGCGATAGATGCTCTTCTTGAATGTGGAAAGAAAATGACAGGTTTCTGTTCATTGTTCATTGTCCTGTTGTAGATTATATCGAATACCCACCCACTTGATTATCTTGTCCAATTTCCATCCTGAAGGGAAATTCTTTCAAATTTATGATCTGTTTTGGTTTCTGGTTTAAAAAAAAGTTATTTGCATTGAAGATGAAATTGTGATCAACTTGGAACATTACTTAGTTACTTGGATCTTATGAAGATGACATGATTCATATGTTGTGATATATGAGGAGGATATAGCTTTCTATTTTAGCCTCTACTCATTTTGATTTGGTGTGGTCAAATTGAGTGTTTGATGAATATCCATCGTTTATCGATGAGGTTGTTCGATTTGGTCATGGTGCATGCAACCTAATTTGAACATGATATTTCACTACACATTTAAAT
This sequence comes from Cucurbita maxima, assembly GCF_002738345.1. Classification (NCBI taxonomy): domain Eukaryota; kingdom Viridiplantae; phylum Streptophyta; class Magnoliopsida; order Cucurbitales; family Cucurbitaceae; genus Cucurbita; species Cucurbita maxima. The sequence goes on from NW_019272046.1 coordinate 1,775,436, forward strand.
GTAATCTTTTGAGCATTATTGATTAACGTATGAATCATAGTGAGAAATTTGAATCTTCTCCCTCGTCGAACTTGAAAAACGAAGTAATCTTAGTATTTAATGATCCCGAATAGATTTTTTATACAGTGTATCGATTTTTAAAGTGTCTCTCTAATTCTCTCTCAATATATATAAATGTCTTGATATCATCTTATTCTCTCAATTATCATGGTATAATGTTTGCAATTAGAATTGGCAGCCAAATTTAGGCTACACAACTCGACCAACTCTATCTCCATACTTCACAAACTCGAACTTCTAATTTTAAACCAACTAAGGGTGTGCATGAACTGTCTTAGATTTGGTTGGGTTGGTGACCCCGAGCAATTTGAATAGATTAGGTTGGATTGGGTCTTAGGGTTGTTCTTTTTTTCATATAATTATTTTTAAAAATTCTACTAATCCACAATATATGTTACGTTATAACTAAAATCTCATAAAATTTATATATCAAGTTTTCACAAATCACAATGCATCAAGGTAACAAACGATAAGTATTTTTAATTTTTTTTAAAGTAGGGTAGGGTTGGACTGCAACTCTATTTTCGAGAACAAAAAAAATGTCAACCCACAAACCGATCCGAATTTATCAGCCATCCAACTAGAATCGAAAAAAATCTAACCCAACCTAACTTTTATAGTTTAGGTTAGGTAGTCTTGGTTAGATTATCGAGTCATATAATCACCCCTAAAATCACTACTGGACCTCTTAAAATCTTTATTCAAACAATTATAGATTTATTCATTGGATAAAAATACACCGAATAATTACTAAATATTGTAACGGGACAAACCAATTTTGTTTATCTAATTGTCCACTTGTCTTCGATATGTGTTTATCTCAAGTTTAATTCTACTCATGAAAATTTTATAACCATGATTAAAAATGTTAGACATTGAAACTCAAATTTATATATTATTGAGTTAATAAAACAAATTTGCAATTTACGGGTTAACTTATTAAGACATATTTGACTAAAACGTTCAAGGTTTGAATCTCAGAATCATGACAATATGAACATTCAACGATAATTGATATTTACTTATTCTCTAGTGATTACTGTTCAGATTCTCGTACCTCATTTCAACATGAGCATAAAAAAAAGCCTATGTCTCATATGATAATGCATAAATGATAATCGAGTTAGATATCTAATAAGATAATGTTTTTTTATTGGGTCAACCCGACCAACTAAAAGATAAGGTTATAACTTGATCCTATCTTACTCTTAAGATTATTATGAAAATTAAAAATATTTGACATTTTTAATCGATATTAATGATACGTTTTGACTTGTGAATGTTTGATATCTAATATTTATGAGATTTTCGATCTGACATGCTTTGTAAATAAGATTTTTTTAACTAATTTTTTTTTTTTAAAACAAAGAACAATTCGATAACTTGACCCAACCTAACGGATTGGGAGTTCTATTCATATTGTTTAGGTCAACCATCCAATCCAAACCAACCCGAACACATCTTCAAATGGATTAAATTGTAAAGTGACAACCATTTTTGTCCAAAGATATAAAATTTTTAACTAAAAATGTAAAATAATATTAAAGAAATTTTAACTAAAGATCCAAATCCAAATCCCAACGGAAAGCGGTGCAAGACGAAGCATCAAAACGAAATTGCCCTCTGGCTTTGTCTTCATTTACACCTCTCTCTCTCTCTCTCTGTATCTCTCGCTCTCTCCCTGTCTCTCCTTTTCTCTCTCTCTCCCTCTCCCTCTCCCTGTCATGAGGGGTTGCGAGGCGAAAACCTCGCAATAACCAAGGGAACTGTTAGAGAGAGAGAAAAGGGAAGAACAAGAAAAGAAAAGAAAAGAATCAGAGAAGGGAGAGAGGAGACGAGGGGAGAATTTTTTTGTTTTTTTTTGTTTGTTTCTTTCATTTTTTATTTATTTATTTCATTGGAAGATCGATCTGGGTTTCAAATTTTTCTAGGGCTGATTGATTTTGAACTATTGCTGTTGGAGATTGAGAGGAAATTTGGAAACATTTTGGATTTTTCTTCTCTTTTTGTTTAGATTTGCTTGTTTAATGTGGGTGTCCGTGAACCGTTACCACGAACACCCGGAGATTTTGTGTTTCCCCTCAGAAAAACGAGATTTCTATTAGAAATGGACCAAGAATCGAGCTGGGATGGCTCTCCCTCTAATGCCATTCATATTGCTCCTCACAAACCTACTCAAAGGAGGCTCTACCATGTCTGGAAAGGAAACAATGTAAATTTCTCTATTCCCTTAATCTCAATGCCTTCAAGTTCTTTGAATCTTATGAAACCGTTGGGTTTTATGTTTATATATTATAAGGATCTTCTTTGATGATCATGATATATCCTCAATTCATTGAATTCAGCTGTTTGAACTTGTTTTAAATAATTTTTTCCCAGAAATTGTAACCGCTCAAGCCCACCGCTAGCAGATATTATCCTTTTTAGGTTTCCCTTCAAGGGCTTCCCCTCACGGTGATATGTAACAGGTCAAAGCAGACAATATCTGTTAGCGGTGGGTTTAGGTTGTTACAAATGGTATTAGAGCCAGACCCCGGGCAATGTGTCAACGAAGACGCTGGCCCCCAAGGGGAGTGGATTGTGAGATCCCACATCGGTTGGAGAGGGGAACAAAACATTCCTTATAAGAGTGTGGAAACTTCTTCCTAGTAGACGCATTTTAAAACCTTGAGAGAAAGTTCAAAGAGGACAATATTTGCTAACGGTGGGCTTGAGCTGTTACAAATGGTATCACCAAGTAGTGTGCCAGTGAGGACGTTGGGCCCTAAGAGGGGTGAATTGTGAGATTCCACATCGGTTGGACAGACGAACAAAACATTTCTTAAGAGGGTGTGGAAACCTCTCCTTAGTAGACGCGTTTTAAAACCTTGAGGTGAAGCTCGAAGGAGAATGCCTAAATAGGATAATATTTGCTAACGGTACACTTGAGTTGTTATAGTAATTTACCTGGTCGAGGTCAATAAACGCATTCATTAGCTCTCTACCCATTTTTTCTCTTAATTTTTCTGTAATCATTTGATCTTTTTAGTCTTTGAATCTAAGTTTAATGCATATCTAGTGTAATCTTGGGATTTCCTCAATTCTTTGGATTCAACTGTTTTAACCTTTCTTTCTTATATTAAATAATATATTGTCTCTCTTGTTTTTCTCCTTAATTTTAGTTCTTTGTCCTTTCTCTTGATAATATAATGAGATATACAGGCATATTTTGGTAGTTTTCAATGTTATTGGAAGGAGTTATTATAATGAGTGTATTGTTTGATAATAGAAAGGACTCTTCATTGCTGTATCCTACAAGTTTTTACTGTTTAAGGAGTTGATGATTCTGGTTTTGATGCATATTCTTTTGTCTGCTAGAAATTCTTATGTGGAGGGAGATTAGTTTTCGGTCAAGATGGGACGTCGCTCTTCTTAACGTCATTTTTAATCGGCGGTCCTGCAATAACATTTTGTATAAGAATGCTAGTTGCAGTCCATAGTGATCATCAAGCTTTTCACTTCCCAGTACTGATTGGAGGATTGGTTCTTACAGTTTTGGTTTGTGATAGGCAGAATTTTCCTTGTTTTATTTATCTTTGCAAGAACATATGGACTAAACCTGATCGGTAAGTTGTTCGTGCAGGATTTTATTTTTCTGTTCTTGACTTCTGGTCGAGATCCCGGGATCATTCCAAGAAACTCATTGCCACCTGACGCAGATGAAGCAGACTTGACAACCCCTTCTATGGAGTGGGTTAATCACAGGATGCCTAATTTAAAAATACCCCGAATAAAGGATATAACGATCAACGGATACTCAGTGAAAGTGAAGTTTTGTGAGACTTGCCTTTTGTACCGTCCACCACGGGCTTCGCATTGCTCCATCTGCAACAATTGTGTTCAGAAGTTCGATCACCACTGTCCGTGGGTAGGTCAGTGTATTGGGCTGGTAAGTTACATGAATTAACCATTGAAACTTTGCTGATTCTTTAAAGAATTTTATATTAACATGTTTGTTTGCAATGATTTGTAGTAGTAATTCCCTTTTGTTGACTGAATGTGGGAGATCCTTTATAAGGGTGTGGAAACCTCTCCCTAGCATACGAGTTTTAAAAACCTTGAGGGAAAGCCCAAAGAGGACAATATCTGCTAGCGGTGGGCTTGAGCCGTTACAAATGGTATCATAGCCAGACACAGAGCGATGTGTCAGAGAGGTGGCTGAGCCTTGAAGGGGGTGGACATGAGGTGGTGTGCCAGCAAGGACGCTGGGCCCCCAAGGGGGGTGGATTGTGAGATCCCACATCGATTGGAGAGAGGAACGAGTGCCAACGAGGACATTCGGCTCTGAAGGGGATGAATTGTAAGATCCTACGTCGGTTGGGGAGGAGAACGAAACACCATTTATAAGGGTATGAAAATCTCTCCCTAGCAGACACGTTTTAAGAACAAAGATGACATTATTTGCTAATGGTGGGGCTGGGAAGCTTTGGTTATTTGGCATTTGATTTTGATATCATTCTTCAGTGTCTCTAGATTACTTTCTGTTACTTTCTGCTACTTGAACGTGAGAGCACATCAAACAGCAGATTGAACGTGCTTGGTTGAATATATTTCAATTAACCATGTCTTTGTTTTCATTTCGTTGCAGCGTAATTATCGATTTTTCATAATGTTCATATCAACGTCTACCATTTTGTGTATATACGTCTTTACATTTTCGTGGATCACCATTGTTCGACAAACTGGCAGTTACTGGAGTGTTATCTCAAGTGATATCTTGTCAGTTATCCTTGTCGTCTACTGCTTTGTATCTGTCTGGTTCGTAGGCGGGCTGACGGTTTTCCATATTTATCTAATGTGTACCAATCAGGTAGAGCTTTATATTTTTACACGTAGCATCGGTATTTACAGTTTTCTGGCATTTGAATACGTGATCCATGATGAATTGACTCTCATGTAAACACTTGAACTTCCTCTTTTCTTCTTGACCCGGCTCACTTGCTTTTGAAGCTGGAATACCTTTTTAAGTGATTTGAAGCTGGAATACCTTTTTCAAAATAGAATAGAGGAGTCCCCTCGATGACAGTTTTCTACAGTTTTCTGGCATTTGTATACGTTATCTATGATGAATTGACTCTCATGTTAACTATTGAACTCCTCTTTTTTGTCCTTCTCGACCCTGCTCACTTGCCTTTGAAGCTGGAATACCTTTCTCGAAATAGAATAAAGGAGTCCCCTCAAGGATACAGTTTTCTATCATTTGAATAGGTGATCCATGATGAATTGACTCTCATGTAAACACTTGAGCTTCTCTTTTCTTTGCTTCTTGATCCGGCTCACCTACCTTTGAAGTTGGAATACCTTTCTCGAAAAGGACTCGACAAAGCATGCTTGGCATTGAATCAAATATTAATATAAACTCTTTTTGTGGGGATTGACTGTGATATCTAAAAGCATACTTGTATGTAACAAACTATCTTTTTGTTGCGATGACTGCTGATCTTTTGCAGACGACCTATGAAAATTTTCGTTACCGTTACGATAAGAAGGTCAATCCGTATACAAAAGGGCTTGTGGGAAACCTGAAGGATGTGTTCTGGTCTAAGATCCCTCCTTCAATGATTGATTTCCGAGCATGGGTAGCAGAAGACGAGGATGCGAGCCTACAATACAGTACTTCAGGAACTGAGAGAGGCTTCATGATATCAAAGGATAAATTTGACATGGAAATGGACATGATGTTTCCAAAGGAAGGTAGCATGAAGCTTCCTAATATGTTGCAAAATTTGGACTACGCTGATGTCAATGATGATTTGAAGAAAAAGGATGGCGTAGATCGAAATATTGCCTATGCGTTCCCTTCTATGCAAGAACGGGCCTTACAAAATTCAATGCTAAGCGATTTGAAGGATAAGAGAACTCAGTAGTAGCACTGTAATCCAATCTCATTACCACCAACATTCTTGGAGACAAAAGGTACTGCTTCTTGCTTCTCCTGCAAAGTTTCCCGTTTTATGAAAACTTTCTCACGTTTGTTGTCCCGATTAGATGAAACACTGCCATGTTTATTCGTAGTGTTCTAAGTCTAAATTTGCTAGGAGCTTATACGAGTTGGGTTGGAGAAATCTTTTGGACCAATCTGAAATTTCGGGTTAGTTGGGTCAGTGGCCCAAGCAACTCGAATAGAGTCACAACCCAACCCAACCCTCTATTTTTTATGAAAATTTTCTCGTGTTCGTTGTCCCGGTCAGATGAAACACCACCATGTTTATTCATAGTGTTCTAAATCTAAATTTGCTAGGAGCTTACACGAGTTGGGTTGGAGAATCTTTTGGACCAACCCGAAATTTCAGGTTGGTTGGGTCAGTGACCTGGGCAACCCGAATAGAGTCACAACCCAACCCAACTCAACCCTCTATTTTTTATGAAATCTTTCTCGTGTTCGTTGTCCTGGTCAGATGAAACACCACCATCATGTTTATTCATAGTGTTCTAAATCTAAATTTTCTAGGAGCTTACTTGAGTTGGGTTGAAGAAATCTTTTGGACCAACTTGAAATTTTGGGTTGGTTGGGTTGGTGGCCCGAGAAACCCGAAGAGAGTCACAACCCAACCCAAACCCTCTATTTTTTATGTAAACTTTCTCGTGTTCGTTGTCCCAGTTAGATGAAACACCATCATGTTTATTCAGTGTTCTAAACCTAAATTTGCTAGGAGCTTACACGAGTTGGGTTGAAGAAATCTTTTGGACCAATCCGAAATTTTTGGTTGGTTGGGTCAGTGACTTGGGCACCCGGAATAGAGTCACCACCCAACCCAACCCTCTATTTTTGGGTTGGGTTGTTGGGTATAAAACATTCACAATTCACAATATATTACTAACATTGATTACAAACGCCAAATATTTTTAATCTTTATAATATTTTAAGAGTCGAATAGGGCAAGGTAAGGTTGGCTTGTAATTCTATTTGTGGGCTGGTCAAGTTGACCTGACCATAACAATGTCAACTCGTAACCTCAATTGGGTAGTTCGGGTTGGTTGGGTTCTTAGATCATATGAACCTCTTGAAAATTTGCCACCATATTCTACAAAAGAAATCAACTTTTTTCATGTTGTATGAAGTTCACGTACTTTTTTCTCAGGTCTTGTGGAGATATTTCCTCCAAAATGATAACGATAGCAGACGACGGATTGAGTATGGATGTCGATGTCGACTTGTTTTGAATAGGGATTAACTCGAAAACAGATTTGGGAGTGGATTTCATGAGGAAATGATTTGTAAGTAATGTGTGTAGAATCAGCTTCATTTTCCTCTTCATTTCTATGTTGTCCTAAATCTACACTAAGAATTGACTCAGTCCCAAGAGAATTTGAAAATACTTGTACCTTTACAATAGTTTATTGAGCTCAACATTGTGATTTGTGTAACATATATATATATATTTTTTATACCTAAAATACAACATTTCGTTGTATAAAGATTTGAAATACGAGCATATTTGATAGACGATCGAGCTAAAATTTTAAATAATCATAAGATTTTAATAAAATTTTTGGGGTTAAATTATAAATCCGATACCATAATTTAGAAAAAATTAAAATTTTGACTATATGAACCAAATTTTTATCTTAAATCAAATATTTGATTTTTCCTTTTTAGGTTTTTTTAGTTGAAATAGTTTATGGGTTTTTTTTTTTTTTCAAACTTAATAAAGATTCAAATGTTTTCCAAAAAAAAAAAAAATACGAAGATTATTTTTAAAAAATAGCAAAATAATAATAATAATCTTTAAAATACAAAATTTAAAACTAAATAATTATTAAAATAAAATGAATTTGAGATGTAACATAAATTAATTTTTTTTTTCCCTAAAAGAAATGCACTTGGTCCCAATTATGAGTATTCATATAACTCGATAACGTGATCAACCAGACTATCTAATATAACTTATAAAAAGTTGGAATGGGTTAGATATTTTTCGATTTAGATTTAGTTGAACTTTAGAAAAATAAAAAATTCAATTTGATGCTATTAGTTGCCATTTTTTTGGTGAGTCAACCTGACCCAACTCTACCATTTGTAATTCATGTTAGTGATGTATTTGAAACTTGTAAATATTTAATATTTGAACGAGTATAACTTTTTTAAACAATTAAAAAAAAAACACAATCTCACAACCCAACCAAACCCAACCCAAAATATTTTTGATGCTAAGATTACCAATTCAACTAACCCAAAATTTCGAATCCGTTCTAAAGATTTTATCAACCTAACCCAACCCATATACACTCTAAGTCCCAACATGTGATCTATACCTTGTTTTTTTAATATAAATTAAAAAAAGATAAAGAAAATAAAGACTTAGAAACCAAATTTGGTAAATCATTTCCATAAAAAAAAAAAAAAAAAAAAAAAATATATATATATATATATATATATATATATATATATATATATATATATATGTATGTATATAGATAAGATAATAGAAATGGGCCCAACAGCTCGGCCCAACATATCGGCCCAACAGTTCGGCCTAATGTTCGGCCTATATGAATATACCACCGGAAAGAAGCCCACGTCCGCGCAGTGAAATGACAACCACACGCTTCAAATAAAATTTTAAAAAATAAAAATAAAAAGAAATAGGAACCACAAAATTATTTGCTGACGTGTATTATCACTGCGAAAGAGTAATCCGATAAACCAATTATGAAACGCCACGTGTCAATATCATTTAGCAAAATCTTGGAATTCATTGGATGAAAAGTATTATATCACTATCCTCACATGCATATATCAGAGCCTCTATTTCTAACTCTCCACTGAGAGCTCTCATTCTTCCTCTGTAATCCTCCATCCGCCATCGTAGGCCCTCCAAGGAAGCTTCCTCTTCCATGGCCGCCGCCGCCGAAATGGCTCTTGTGAAGCCGATGTCGAAGTTCTGCAGCAGGAGGTCTGAATTCGGAAGCCCTAGAACGAGAGCAATTCCATTCTCTTATTCCAGATTCACCTCCATTAAAATGTCTGCAACTACTTCTCAATCGCCTCCGAAGCCCTCGAAGAATGCCAACAAGGCTGTGGTTAAGGAGACGCTTCTGACGCCGAGGTTCTACACTACCGATTTCGACGAGATGGAGACTCTCTTCAACACTGAAATCAACAAGAACTTGAACCAGGCAGAGTTTGAGGCTTTGCTCCAGGAGTTCAAGACTGATTATAATCAGACGCATTTTGTGAGGAACAAAGAGTTCAAGGAAGCTGCTGATAAAATGGAAGGTGCTCTCAGGCAAATCTTTGTGGAGTTTCTTGAGAGGTCTTGCACTGCTGAGTTTTCGGGGTTTCTGCTCTACAAGGAGCTGGGAAGGAGGCTTAAGGTATTGGTTATGAACTTTAAGAATGGATTGTTTCTGTGCTTTTGAAGTTGATTTTGGGAGTGATGTGGAAAATTGTTTCAAAATTCCTGCTTATAACTGTACTATTTGTTTTGACAGGATGGTCTTTCTGTGAATTGTGGTATTTTTAAGTACTTTATCCTTGAAAATACGCCATAGTTTGCGTTGAAAAGAGTTTTCAAAACAAATGCAGTGGAGACTATAGAGCTATTGTTTAGAATTTAAGTAGATAATGATTTTGTTTTTGGTTTTCTGCTTTTAGAAATTAGGTTTATTTCTATCCTTTTTCTTGGTTTTCTAATCTGCTTTCGTAACTTTTTTTAAAAAAAAATTATAGCTAGTTTGTTATTTTAAAAAATTGAAAATCAACCTTTAAGGATCTTTTTTTCCTTTTGAAATTTGACTAAGATCTTACCATTGTTTAATAAATAATGAACAAATTGAAGTATGGAGGTTTTATAGAGATAATTCTAAAATGTAAGAAGCCAAAAATCTAGAGACAGAAATTAAGTTGGACTTCGAGTTAGACCAACATTGTATTACAGCAACCAAACTTTAGTTTTCATGTAAGAGAATAGATGGTATGTCATTTGACTGTATAGTTTGTTCTATATTGTTGAATTCTACTGCAGAATGGCTTCTGCGGTTCCAAATCATAAGCTGATTTTCACTATGAAATCATATGTTATCTATCATATTTCCTTAAACTTGAGCAATGTGTAAGGAAAATAATCTTCCTTCTATCTCACTTGGCCAATTTTTTTTGTGTTCCAGAAAACTAATCCAGTGGTGGCAGAGATTTTCTCCCTGATGTCAAGGGATGAAGCCAGGCATGCTGGGTATGTACTGATTTTATATTTTATAGCCTCTAAACCATACCGTAAGCTTCCTTTATTGATATGTAAGGACACTGCAAATATCACATATTAAGCCTCTTGAACTTCCACAACCATTTGATTTTTGAAAAATAAGTCTATAAATACTAGGATTTTTTTTGTTTTGTTATTTACTTTTTATGTATGATTTCTAAAACCAAGTAAAGTTTTTCTTGTTTTTTGGAATTTGGCTAAATATTAAATGTTTTCTTAAGAAAGATGAACTCATGTAGAGAAATTATGACAAAACAAGCACAGGTTTCAATAACGAAATGGTTATTAAATTAACACTTGTGTTAGTTTAATTTTCAAATTTTGTTCTTCAACTTTTAAATATTAAATTTTAGTCATTAAAAATTGCATAAATATTTTAGCTTTTGATGCTAATATTTCCAGGGTTGAATATAGATATGTATACATTTGACATCCAAATACTTGGTTAGTAGATGTGTCATTTGTCTAGGTAGAAAGATCTACTAATTAGAAATAACGTTGCACAAGTCTTTGCTAAGAAATAGCTAAACCGGTTTGTTTTTACATATAGTTCAGAACTAAAACTATGTTTGAAAATATAGGACTAAAATGTTATAAACACGAAAGTTTAGATATTAAAATAAGTGTCTAAACAATATGTTAAGTAAATACGAAAGCCAAATTTCAGATCAGCATTACAGTGAAATTGTTTTAAGTTTGTTCATCTTATAACTTAATTACAGGTTTTTGAACAAGGGTTTATCTGATTTCAACTTGGCATTGGACTTGGGATTCCTGACAAAGGCTAGAAAATACACATTTTTCAAGCCCAAGTTCATCTTCTATGCAACATACTTGTCTGAGAAGATTGGATACTGGAGATACATAACCATTTACAGACATCTCAAGGCCAACCCTGAGTTCCAATGCTATCCCATTTTCAAGTACTTTGAGAACTGGTGCCAGGATGAGAACAGGCATGGTGATTTCTTCTCTGCATTGCTCAAGGCACAGCCTCAGTTCCTCAATGATTGGAAAGCTAAGCTCTGGTCCCGGTTCTTCTGCTTATCGGTAATTCACCATTATTCGTCCTTCCCAAAATTTTAGTAGAATTCTACACTTGACTGCAACTAATGGAAAGAATAATGTTTTTGTGACAATCTGTTCTTCAATGCCATGCTTATCTACTAATCCTTTTATTTGTTCCTGAAACCAAAAAAAATACCTTGTTTTCAAGAAGTGAAAAACTAAGTAAAAAAGGTTTAGTTATGAGTAGTTTTTATAAGTTTAATGTCAATATGAATCTTTTGTTACTGAAATTTGGATATGTTGAAATTGACCCAAGCGTTTTCCTTTTCCCTCTGGATGAAATATTTTGCAGGTGTATGTGACAATGTATCTCAATGATTGCCAAAGAACAGCATTCTATGAAGGAATTGGCCTCAACACTAAAGAATTTGACATGCATGTTATCATTGAGGTATCTACATAGTTCATTCATATGCCATGTTTGAGAAATACTCTGATCTTCAAACAATAATTCAATGAAACTGTTAAATCCACTTCTAGCTATAAAAAAATGTCTATCTGCCTAGTTAGATGAACAATATAGGGCTGAACTGTTTGTGAACCAAACTCATATTACTTCTGTTCCAGACCAACCGCACAACGGCGAGAATTTTCCCAGCCGTACCGGACGTGGAGAATCCCGAGTTCAAGAGGAAACTGGACAGGATGGTTGAGATCAATGAGAAGCTGCTTGCTGTTGGAGAAACCAATGAGGGTTCTCTAGTGAAGAACTTGAAGAGGATCCCACTTGTTGCAGCATTGGTGTCTGAGATATTGGCTGCATATTTGATGCCTCCGATTGAGTCTGGATCTGTTGATTTTGCAGAGTTTGAGCCTAAACTTGTGTACTAAATTTTTGTAATTAGCTCATACTCCACTCATCTTTTTAGTATGGTTCAGTTTGAATGAGTGTAATATGTTGTCATGTAATGTTTGTAAAAATATCATCACAAACATTGAGTAACGAAGTGGTCCTAGTTTATAATGTTAATCACCCTCTGTGTTCTGCTTCAGCTTATTTTGGTTTCTTAACTTCTAAGCATTCTTTTCCAGTACTAAATTTTGTATATGAACAATTGCAATCCTTATTAATCTTATTAAGTTCAATCGATGGTTAGGATTTAAACAAAGTTCAATCAATGGTTGGGATTTGGACAAAAAAGAAAAATAATAATTTCAACTTTGGTGGATTGAAGTCTATTAGAGGTGTTCATATAACCGTGTTCATATAACCCAACCAACCTGAACTACCTAACCACAAACCAACCACAACCCATAAAAGTTGGGTTGGATTAGTTTAGAAAACAAAAAATTTGAGTTCGATTGACATTTTTTTCTTACTAATAATTAAATTCAATTATAAGACGATATTGTTCAAAATATTACAAACGAAGAAACTAGTTTGAAATACAATCATAAAATAAAATATAAAAGACTCCAAAAGATAAAAATGGACTGACGCTCCGAAACGACTTTCTCTGTGACCGCACAACTTTCAAACGATTCTCCACCTCGACCAGCAGTACAAACACCTAAAAAAGAAAGAGAAAAGGGACGAGTATAAAAATACTCACTAAACAACCTATTTGTAGGCTCTCATTGCATCTTTAACCTAGTAAGCATCCAGGGCTTTACTCTAGGCTCTAGGAAGTTCAGACCTAGGTTCCAATGCTATCTAAGCAACTGGGTACCCCAACATTTTGAGCGTGTCTTTGGACGGAAGCGTACCCCTAGGGTATGTACCAGTTTTCCAATCTTTCTTTTCTATGACTTAGGTGGCTTGTTGCTTATGCAATGAATGACTAGTGTTCTAAATTGAGACGTGACCTCATAAGCTACGAATCATTATAGCTAGATTTGAATCTGAACATCATCCATGAGGTTAGCTGACGAACCCTCACACAAGACCATAAAGTAGCCAAAGTTTGGGGGAAGCGATCCCCCATGTGCCAGTCAGCTACTAGGTTAACCTACGTGGTCCCACGCTCCCTCAATCAGGAACGGGTTTATAGCACAAGGGTCCTGTTCATGAGACCCTTGGCCATTTTCACATTTCGCGCTACCCTAATTGGTGATGCCTTGCTCCACGGTACTACTACTAGAGTAGAGTCTCGACGGTACAAGTAGAAAGGGTAGTAGACAAACTTATGATACTATTCACACTGTTATAGCCTGATGAGCTACCTTGGTCGTCCTTGGTTTTTGTGGAGACCTACGAGATTCTTAGGGGCTTCTAGGCGATTTAAATCTCATCTTTCGTTTCCAGAACATTTGGGGTTAGCTCCTCGAGTCAAACCAATCTCTAGGTGCACATAGGTCTAAACCTTTGATTGGTCACAATCCTGGAGTGCAAGGTATAATGGAAATGTACTAACCTGAGTCAACATGTAAACTGCACTAGCGCCATAATCTCAATTAAGTTCTCTCAGGCATGTTTTGCTAGGGAGATACTCTTATTAATCACCTAAGCATATAATCCATGGTTTAAACTTTAACTTAGTCATATCTGGGTTTGAGAAGATCTATTGGGTTTCTAAGGCGGCTAGGGTGACTATGTGGCTTAACGTGGACTTCTGACTCCATACTATTTTGTTTGAATTCCTCGAGTCTTTTTTAGTCTGGGAACTAGTGTCTAGACCCTTTGACCGTCGCTCACACTCCTAAGGTGATCAGTCTATTGAAGATGTCTTAACCTAGGTCACTGTTTAGCCAACCTAACTCTAACACCCTAGCCATGTGCAGATAAACACGCTCTTCAGGGAGAACACACAGGCAAACATTTGGAGCTAACACACATAGAAGCAAACAAGTTCAACAGGGAAATAACACCCATCAATCACGTGCTCGGAGAACACATAGTCAAACATTTGGAGCTAGCACACACATAGAAGCAAACAAGTTCAACAGGGAGATAACGTCCATCAATCACGTGCTCGGAGAACATTTAGTCAAACATTTAGAACTAGCACACACATAGAAGCAAGCAAGTTCAACCGGGAAATTACGTCCATTGATCACGTGGAAGCACATATGACAATAGCCCATCATCCTTTCAAAAACAAATGTTTTTTTAGGTGTATTATTATCCTAAACAAAACCTTGAAATTACCCACGCAAAGGCAAAAGATTTTCTTGGGAAGAAAGAAATTGAAGAGTTGAGAGAAGTACAAAGCTCGGTCGTCTTCTTCATAAGCTCCACTTTTCCATTTCCTGCTCCACAGATTACCGATTGAAAGTCGCTCTCGATTAGGGCAAAGAACCAGAAACAATGAGCAGCATAGGCACTGGTTACGATCTCTCCGTCACCACATTCTCCCCCGATGGCCGTGTTTTCCAGATCGAGTACGCCGCAAAGGCCGTCGACAACAGTGGGTATGTCTTTCTTTTTTTTCTCTTCCCCTTCTTTCTTCCATAGACTTTCCCTGAGGTAGTTAGGGATTTCGCGATTTCCTTTTTATGTGAGCTGGGTCTGGAATTCGTTTGCAGGACTGTTATTGGAATCAAATGCGAAGATGGAGTCGTTATGGTAAGTTTTAGAACGCTTTTGAGTGTGTTTCCTCTTGTTTGTGGATTGTGGTGGAGTGTCTCTCACGTGCGAATCTGATGGGGGTGTTATTGATTCAGGGCGTGGAAAAGCTAATTACCTCGAAGATGATGCTTCCTGGTTCTAATAGAAGAATTCACGCCGTTCATCGTCATTCTGGCATGGTATTTCCCTTGTCTTTTCTCCATCACTGCTTTGAATTCAAGTGGTCTTGTATGAGGGTTTTGATTTTTTTTTTAAAGCCTTTATTATATAATGGTCGTAGATTACTGATTAAGGAGAGTGCCTTGACTGGGTGGAGACTTGCATATGAATAATGGAATAGAAAAGTTCATTTTCTTGGATCTTCTCATGTTCAAGTGTTTGAGGTTTAACATATAGCAAGAAGTGAACTGTAAAGCTACATGGGCTTGCATTCTCATCTTTTTCTTATTGATGTACTTCGTCATTCAATAACAGGCTGTGGCAGGATTAGCAGCAGATGGAAGGCAAATAGTTGCTCGAGCAAAGTCTGAAGCAACCAACTATGAAAGGTTGGGACTCTTCTATTTTAGACAGTCTCCAATAACCCACACCTCCCACTCTATACATAATGAAATTTGTTGTTCTGTAAGAATGCATAATGGATATGAATGTTTTCGGTGATGATACCTCGATTTAATTCAGTTTTCTGCTAATGTTTGAATATGATTCCTGAGTCCTGACTTGATAAATATATTTTAAATAGAGGTTTACAGTTAACAAGTCTTCTACGATTAAGATACGACATGACAGATGAACAGTATTAGACAAAGTGACGATGATTGAATTATTGAACTGTCACATGCAAATGAATTGTTTTTTCTAGAAACTACATGCCTTCATGAACTTCTAGCCCTTCATACACATTAATCATACATAGGTACAGTGAGATATTATACTGATGGGAGAAAATAATGGTGTCTAGAGCACTTTAAAAGTGAAGGCATACAGGCCATATGATCATGAGAAAAGTTATCAATTAATCTAATGCTTTTTCTGAGGTTATCTGAGATGTATTGTTGTTTTTGCATTATCCTATTGAATGCTTATCTTGTTTTGTTATGGACTCCTTATATAGTGTTTATGGTGAACCAATCCCTGTAAAGGAACTAGCTGATCGTGTTGCCAGTTATGTGCATCTCTGTACACTCTACTGGTGGCTCAGGTTTGTCACGATTTCAATAAGACCTATAGTAATTTGAAATTGCTTCCTTCTTTCTCCTTAAATAGAATTAAAGTTAATGTTGCAGACCTTTTGGATGTGGCGTTATTCTTGGGGGTTATGATAGAGATGGACCACAATTGTACATGGTTGAACCATCCGGTGTTTCTTATGTGAGTTTATGCATTGACATGTTGCAGACTTGTGATATTCAGTTTTAACTTTAATGCTGTTTTGTTCACAGCACTTGCAAACTACTTATGCACATCTATCACTGCTATGAACTTACATTTTTTGTGGGTTTTTCCAGAGGTACTATGGCGCTGCAATTGGAAAGGGCAGGCAGGCTGCAAAAACGTAAGATTAAAGATTTACTTGTCATGATTCTCTTGTGGGGGGATTGACTAGACACTCCTCTGTTGCTATCTAATTGAATTTAATGAGAATGAGTTTTCAAAAATGTGGATGCATGGCTACCTAAAGATGTTTCTGTAGGAGATTCATGTAAGCTTTCTATGACTGATATGTGAATGCTCATTACTCATAATCTTGGAAAATAATATTCATATCAGGGACTTTAGTTATTGAACCTTCTCGCTACATAGCGAATTTATTGACTAATTTATGGTGGATAATGTAATCAATATTAAACTTCCAGAACAATGATTTGGTTGTACATGACCTTTCTGTCCATAGTGGTGCAAGAAACTATAGAAATTGAATTATTTATCTCTTAGCATGACTTCACTGATGGAGGAAAATAGTTGATACAAGTCCATGGGCAATAGAAAATCTTTCATCCACTGTTTTTTCGTGCAAGCCTAACTCTTAATTTTAACAGTCTCAGCGTCGATGGAGCTTTTTTGTTTTTTTATGTATCATATAACTATTCTATTAAAAAAAGGAAGGTTGTGGGGGTATATTAAGAAGCCTTAGACTATGTTTGGGAGTCATGTCCAAAGCACCCTCCACTCAAAATCATGTTTGGAAGTAATTTAAAAGTGTTCAAAGCGAACATTCTCATGTTTGTATTCAAACAATTATTTAGAAATACTCAATAAACGAGAACTTGTGTAATTTTTCAGCCGAAGTGCTCAAGTGGAAGGTAAGAACTTTGATTAATATAGAACCAATAAGTACTTTTTACTTAAGTGCTTATAGTTAAAAAGGACTTTTGTTAAAGAATGGGCACTTTCTAATACACCCCTTATTCATAATAGCTCACAACCTTCGAATATATCCATCAATATAACATCTCACTAACAAATTGTCTGTTATCTTTATTCATGATAATTCAAGTAATATTCCTGATGTACTAGAATGCTATGACAGGGAAATTGAAAAGTTGAAGCTCTCTGAAATGACATGTCGGCAAGGGGTCATTGAAGTAGCCAAGATGTGAGTAGCTTCTGAGTTGTTGGGCTTTGCTAAAACAAGTGATCTTGTAGTTTGTCCGAGCAAATGCTTGATTAGAATCTAACTTTTGGTTGCTCTTTTTGGCGAGCAGTATTTATGGAGTACATGATGAGGCAAAGGACAAGGACTTCGAGTTGGAAATGAGTTGGATCTGTGATGAATCCAACCGCCAACATCAGAAGGTACTACTAATGTTATAGAAGAAAATAAATTGCAATTGTTCTTTTCAAAATTTTGTTACATGATATGTCGTGATATTAGTATACTAATTCTGTTCTTCATATCAACATCGATTATGGGTAGCTGAATATTAGCGGTACTTAAATTTGATTGTGGAAAGCTGCATCTAAATTCTGAACCGATTACCGTAAACTTAGTTTTCCTTTGGATCTTCTGGAAGTTGTGACAGAAATCTACGGTTCATGAATTTTTTCAGTGGTACATAATTCCTGTGGAAAAAATAGGATGGTATAGCTGCCTACTACTATTGATATTAAATCACGTTACGATTTAACACGAACAATGTAGTTGAAAGTAGTATTAGTATAGTATGAACATACTATAGCAATAGCTAGTATCCAATTCACGTTGCCCTGAAATACTTTAGTATTAGGGAAGTGGCTCTCTGGAAAGATAGTTCAACCACATGCTTCTTCTATTTTCAGGTCCCGGAGGATCTTCTAGGGGAAGCAAAGGCAGCAGCTAAAGCTGCCCTGGAAGAGATGGATGCTGATTAAGGAAGTTAGATATTTTTAGGTGTTCTTACTTGTACTGCAATTGCTTTATTTAGTTTCAAGCGTCTGGTTAGAGCACCCTGTAAGAATTTTCCAAGGATTCAGGAACAGATAAACTTATTGTGATTTCCATACTGCTTTATTGTACTGTTCTTAATCAAATTGGGAATTTTAATACGACCAAGAGTTGTGAATGATTTGCAAATGCAGCAGTTTGATTTACTAAAGCTAGATAAACTAGGGCTTTTGGAACTTTTCTTCCATGCTACAAAATCTATACTTAAATTGGGCTCTTAAAACACATGTTCATGATTCATAAGATTGTTTATTTTTTAATTAATTGTGTAAAAGAAAATATATTGGACTGTTATCTGTAGTGGGTTTTGTGATGGAGTGTGCGGTATTCACTCCCAACACCAAGTGAGTCAAGCTAATTTGTATTTGCGTCATTTACCGTCGGACAACTAATGAGTTTGAAAGTAAGAATAAGAAAAGATTTAAAATCGAACGTTTATATAACTATGAGCAAAAGGCAACACTTAAATTAAATAACATATAACTTTTTGAGTAGGGAGACTTTGACAGATTTTACCTGAAAAATCATATACTTCAAAATTCATGATTTTTTTGTAGACGATTCTAATTAATTAATTTTGAAAATGAGCTCAAACATGCTCCAAGTTTGTGTGATGATAAATTTCAGCACAGGTTGCAAATCTTTGGTAAACTTTATTAATTACACCAAAAAGTATACAACAAACCAAGGAAAAACTAAAAGGAAGTAGAATGAGGAGTCCTAAGAAGCCTATCCATTATCAGAAATTACAAATTCCTTCAGAATGTTAATACTCTCCAACATCATAAACATCCAAACTCTTCTTCCTAGTGGCAACCAAAAACACATATACAAATCTACCCTTCACACCAAACGCAATACTAAAATCTACTTTACATATGCACTTACATGGAAACATCATGGTGTTCAGCTTGGTCACACAGTTATAAATCAGTGTCGACCACGATCGTAGCTGCACTTGTCCACATCGACCAACGGTAATCAGAGGTTATGAGCAGTGCAATCTTGTTAGGTGCATCTAGATCAATGTCTTTTACAGAGTCGATGAACTCCAGCTCGAAAACGAACACAGATAACAAGCTGACTGAAACATTCCTTCCTAGTAGCCAGCATTGAGTCGAAAGTTCGAACTTCAGGAATGTAATCGAGCCATTAACTTACCTGAACCATCTGGTCTTCTTCCAACCAAAAATGCATAATCACAGTTGGAAGAGATGGATGTCAACAATGGAGTAGAAATTTACACCATAGCTAATAAAAGCGTCCTAGCCTGATGTATCGATTTCCTTTCCCGGATCATCATCGTGGATATTTCTCCGCAACCTTCTTAACCAGATGTCATAGTCCATTGGATATGGAGTTCCACAAAGACTATCGACGTAGTCAGCAAATGCTTTCAGTACTGTCGACATATCACCAAGCTTATGCTGAATTGACCTCCTTGACCAAGAGGTCTCTCGCCACAATAGCACCCCCTCAACGGAATCCAGGTCGGGAAAAGCACCACCAGAGGCATAATAAAGCATATAAACTAGGCTCTCAGCATCTGATGCCGAGCAGAGCTTCCCCTCCTGTAGAGCAAGAGTGGATGAGAAGTGAAGATTCAAAGCAGGGCGGTCCCTGTCTTCAAGAATCGCATGTCCCCAGCCGATAAGAACAAAATAAGGTTGTCTCACACCCGATCTCACACAAATCACATTCTCTGGTCGGATGTCTCCATGTCGGATTCCAGCTGAAGCAGCAGTTGAGAGTGCAGACAAGCAGTCATGGCAACACCTTAATGTTTCTTCAGGACTAAATCTACCACCATTTACCATGTCTGCTACAGTTTCACCAACTGGGCTGGTCACAAGAATAGGCGTGCCACACCATGGGTGGTCGCAGTTCTGACCCGAGCTGGGTCTATGACACCGACCGGGATGAATGATCCTCCCAGATGCACTCAATTGTGGTAGATACTTGCTAGATAGACCTTTCTGTTTCATTACAGTCAGCACCCTGGTCTGCCTCTGTACTTGATACCACCAGTTCATATCTTCCCATGCTTCGAGCTGGGAAATTCGAGATCCGACGTAAAGAAACAGACTCTTTCCAGGTTCTTCAACAGGAGAAGCAATATAAAATTGAAGCTCACCAGAAGTCAGGAGTTCATTAATCTGATAACCCTTTTGCCAGTTCGAATCCTCCAACCACAATATGGATCCTACTTCCAACTTTACTATCTCTTCCGACTTAACTTCGATCGAATCTTCCTGAACTTCAACAATTTCAGGGGAAACACTTCGCCGTTGGAACCTAAACATACCATTCCCATTCGATCTGACGTCACCCAACTGCCTCTCTGCTCTTCTCGTTTGCAAACGAGAACTATGCTCGGCAGCTAGATCCTCAATTGAGTGTGTCGGAACTCCAGCAAATTGCATTATACAATGGAAGGTTGCAAAAAGTATTTGTAAGGCCCCAATATTTCCCCAGTTTGCATTTCCAAGCTCATTCCAGATCCTATCAATTTGAGAAACTGATATTGTAGCATATCGTTTTATCCATTCAGCAGCACATTCATACGCATTATTTGGATCGCACTCCAATCTACTTAAATCTCCTTCAACTTTTATTACTCCTCCATACTGTGAATTGACAAGAAGAACAAAAACGGAGTTTAAACTCGGTGAATAGTTCGATTTTTTCAAGCTTCTTGACAACAGCATGCGGATAGCATAAAAAAGGGCCTTGCCTAAGACAGATGAAGAAGGATAACTCTCATGGTCCACAGCGAGGTTTCCGATATCAGGACTCAGTACAGCAAGCGTAAGAATTTGGCCCCACTTCCCATGGGGATGTCGAGGGTTCTTCAACAGTATGCCAGTGGCCGAAAGACCTTCCAGCTTCCCTGTAGCAATGGCCTTCTCAGCATGGTAAAATTTTAAATTATCCCTGTACAAACAAGCAACGGTGAAAGGCAGGGACTGATCATGACTCCCCCAAAATGCCTCCCACAAACCTTTCACACATGCATGAAGAAAATCCTCAACAGCAAGATAAGCAGTTGCTTCCACGCCATCAGAGGCCGAAGCACAAGTAGCACTCGGCATACGAACCAGCTGCTGAAATGAAATACCTTCTAGTGCATAGTCAAACTTCTGTAAATCTATCAACTCAAACGGAACATCGAAAACAGGCTTTTTGGTTTTAGAATTCTCTAACACTTCTTCAAACCAATCCTCGAGTTTGGCCGTAAAGATTTCACTGTCCAAGAATTTGTAAAGAAACTCGTTCCGGTTTCTAGACTTACTTCCAGATGATACACTGGACCTTTTCGTTCCAGAACCCACGGATTCCTGGTCTGGTGATACACCTGTCGGAAGATGTCGATCAATTAGCCTCAAGCTGGTTAGCAAAACATTTTATAAATTTCAACAAAGCCAATGTGATCACTAAGCTTTGATGTGCAACTAAAGCTCACTCACTGCCTAAAAATGTGATTCAGAATTCTCAAATTTGGCCAGTTCCTTTCTCTCTCAAAAGATAACTAACTTATAGAAATTTTGATTTTTGTTCTTCTCCCATGTGAAGTATTTGGCTAGATAGGAAGAGTGAAATTATCATAGTGGTGGAGAGGTCTTGGAAAGAGGTTTAGGAGATTTGGACTTAACACCTTTTTATCACTCAAGTTTCTGTAATTATCAGCTAGGTTTTATTCATCACGGAAGAAACGGAAGAAAGGGCTCACTAAGCCGAGATCACTAACTCATACTAATAGAATAGAAAAGAACCGTCTTTTCTGTATACTTTTCCTGGTTCCATTACTACCGCAGGTTTTACACAATCAATCGGATCATATCGATATCCCTTCAACACAATATAGGTCATCGAAAGGATCTCGGAGACCCACTAAAGCAAGAATGCTCACACTAACCTGTCAATTTTGGATCCAATTCAGAATTTTCTTTGAGAGGTATTGGGAAGGAATTAGAAGGTAATAATATCAGTGGATAGAAGAAAAGGTTATTGGATTGAAGTTCATACATGACCAGCTGGTGTTTGGACTCCTTTTCCAAGCTAGTCATTTTATGCCCTTGTACAATCTTTTATTTAGCTTAATGAAACCACGTTTTTGGTGACTTGCCCAAAAAATATTAATGCCATTTTATTTAATAAAAAAATTTAAAATCAATTTCAATATCAGCATGAACAAGAAAGTTGATTAAAACTAATAGGCTTAAATTTCATAAAAAAAAAACAATCACACTATAAACCTACTTATATGTATACTTCTCCAAATAAAAGTCCAGAAGGAGATTCCAAATGATCACTTGTAAAGTAATCCAAAATTGTGTTTCAAACGCCCTGTTAGATACCGATTTGGTTTTTTAAATTTTTTTGATAAGAAACCGAATCTTCGTTGAATAAATTAAAGAATACAAAGGCATACAAAAAACTTGATTTTGTTACGGAAAGAATTCAGATATTTCTTTAAAAGTGAAAACCACAGAAAATAAACGATAAGAAAATAAGCACGATTTTCAAAACAAAATAGTTATCAAACGACACTCAATATTAAGTCATAGCTTGCACTATCAAGCCAAGTGTCCTGGTCATGCTTGTCCAAGGGCATGTTGCCCACGACTGCATGCCCATTACATGCCGAATCCCTTGCCTTGTACTACTTTATCGCCTTCCTTTACTACTTTCATGTTGTATAATTTCTTTCTTGCTTTTCCTAAGAGTATAACGTTTCGGCAAAATCATGTTTACGCCTGGTAGACATGAAATGCCCCAAAATGTACTATAGGGGATGAGATTAGTTGTCAAATTCTCCCTGCCCGAAAAGTTATATATTCTTTAAGCCGTTGTTGTTGTCTTTTGCTTGCATACTATATAACACTGCTTTCAATCTCTCTCTTAACCTTGCTTTCAAACTCTCTTTCTAAATCTCTCTACCCCTTTTCTAAAACCTTCTTCTCAAATCGGGGCTAGAGGCTTGAGCATACGTTGCCCGGCCATAGGCGACGCGATCCGAAGTTGGCTTGACTCACTCCGTGTTGAAAGTGAGTGTCGCACAATCACCAAATCTGCTGCCAAGAAAAAGGCGATTGTGACACCAAGCATAATATGCACGAAAGAGCACCTCAGCAACAGAGATGAATGCACGTACGAGCATACATCCCAGAGAATTGACAAGATATTAAAATGGTTACCCAGACACCAACAATCGCTCAAAATTCCCCTTTGACACACTGCCTTCACTCCTTACCATTGTAATCAGAAGGCGAATGGCAGTTCTCAATGCTATAAAACGCAACCTGCTTCAATTTCAAGAGGTTGTTTCCTATTGGGAAGAAATTTTTTTACAATTCTCAGCAGTTAATTTCACTTCCAATTAATCAAACCACAATCAGAAACACCACACCAATCACCACGATTATGAATCAACAATTCAACAAGACTTCCAAAATGAAAGAACGAACCAAAATAACCTAAACTCAGAAACCCTAAATCATCTACCAAAAAGAAACCCCCGAATTTTCATCTCAATTCTAAACTCAGTTCGTCAACTCCATATAAAAATTTCCTAAAAGAGTAAACAACAAGAGAAATGAAATACAGAAAAAACCACAAGAACTCCTCACTCACCAGCATGAGCACCGGAATAGAAATCCGGTGAAATTGATAGAGAAATTCGGAGTTAGAGAGAGAATCCTGACCTTCCATTGACGAAATATGAAGTTGGGAGTCGAGGACCATTGACCACGAACCCCCTTAATTCCAAAATGAAATTCAAAATCCACACGCTGATTGATTTCACCCTGGTCTTCGAGTACGATCCCGGCGAAATTCTCTCTGCCTTTTTGGGGGGTCCTCAGTTGTTGGCCATCATTGAACGAACACGAATTTCCACTTCCAAATTCTCTTTGCTTCCGGCGTCTGGTGTCAACCCAGAGGATCCGACCCGATCCGACCCGAATATACCCGACTCGACCCATGATTGTTGGACAAGTAGTTTAAGCCTTTTCTTGGTTGCCTTTGTTGTTGGTTGGTCGGTTAAAGTGTATTGGTGTCTTGTGTTTGGTCATATGTTTTTTCTTTTGGTTGGCAAAATTGTCTGTCATTCATCGATTCAAGTTAAACCGGAATGGTTCGTAATTATATTTAACTTAATCTCTCGAGCTAGTGAAAGCGTGAAATCCCATGGTTCAAGTCTCGAAACAAGTCTTCAAGAGAATTAATCATCTACTTACCATATATGGGAATGAGTGAATTTTATATCGTAAAATTATGTTTCCAACGTCCTATTTGGTTAAGTTCTCAAAATGAAAATTATACCCAACCCGACCCATGTTTGTGACCTGCATGCTAGGAGTATAACTTGTGAACCTCATAATATGACACATGCCTAGGTTATGCCTTAAGTATTTATGATGGACGCTTAGAGCTAGAACCATAAACTTATGAACCTAAGATATTGTTTTGGAGTCTGAGCTAAGCCGAGTAGGCCAGACTCCAGAATTTGCATAACCATCCCCAAGCCTATCATGCCACTCAACTCAGACCCACTTTATGCCCCAAGTCACCTCAAACATCAAGATGCACGGGTACAATGTGATCATATATTTTTCTCTTCTTCGGTAGGATGTTTTGCTTAACAGGAGTCATGACCTATACTATGTCGTCGGGGATGAAGAGATTGTTGGGGGCCAACATATGCCAAATATAGAATTTGAATCATGATCTGAATCCCGGATATGGTGCACGTGTGTTGCCTTAGAAGTGAAATCATGATATGCCTTTAGTTAGGTTATAGAGTGTAGTACACTAGCATCCATCATTGACATGATTACGAGCCTATAAATAGCTACTTATTTATCCGTTTTCATACTCACTCTAGCTTTTACATATATTTTCAGGTAATGACTAAAAGCTAGTGGAGGACGGGAATAGATCTAAAGTGGATGCCATAGAGAACCAAACCTAGGGTTGAGAGCCTCTACTAGTTTTGTGTTAGTTTTGTCTAGTTGTTTTGTATTCCGTTCCCGTGTGTATTTAAACTCAAAACTATTTTGTATATTGTCTAAATACAACAAGGAAGGATTGATCTCTAAGGTTGGATGGTGCATGATAGGAATATGTGTTGAGGACTATTGAGAAGAGTCTGACATCGGCTAATTAAGGGAAAGATCATAAGTTTGTAAGGAATACTATCTTCATTCGTATGAGACCTTTCGTGCCATGGGAGTTGTCTGTGATTCCTAACATGGTATCAGAGTCATGCCTTTAAGTACTTGACCATGTCAATAGAATTCTCAAGTGTCGAATAAAGATATTGTGAGCCTCTATGATGTAGTCAAAAGTGACTGAAGTATAGAACAAATGATGTAGTTTGTTCCCTTTGTTTGAGGGCTCTAGAGAAGGAATCGAGCCTCATTAAAGAGAGATTGTTCGAGAGTTCCAGAGACCTTAGAGGAGGCTCTATGGTGTACTTTGTTCCCTTTATTCGAGGGCTCTAGAGAAGGAATCGAGCCTCATTAAGGAGAGATTGTTCGAGGGCTCCAGAGACCTTAGAAGAGGCTCTATGATGTACTTTGTTCCCTTTGTTCAAGGGGTGGATTGTTGAAGATTGTTCAGAGAAGTCCTACATTGGCTAATTGAGGAGAAGATCATAGGTTTATAAAGGAATACTATCTTCGTTGGTATGAGACCGTTTGAAAAATTAAAAGCAAAACTGTGAGAGCTTATGCTTAAAGTGGATAATATTATACCACTGTATGGATTCGTGATTCCTAATAATAAGGCTTCCTCTACCTAAGGCCTCAATCTCTTGAATGCATGACAAGCACCAATTCAAAGAACTAATAGCATAATTGAGCACTCGACTGAAGCCACGTACTTAAAATTGTAAGTCGAGTCTTACGATTATCCTTCTCTTTTTAAAGTGATTTTAGGAGTTTGATCTATTAAACATATATGGTTATGACTAATTTGAAATTAGATAATTAAGACGATCAACTCTACTAACTCAAAAGGTTCTTGTCCCACGTCCAGACACGAAAAATAATAGTGTTGTTCATATGTTCTAAATTATTCCACTTTTTTTGTATAAACATTTTTTTATAAGAGTGAGGAAACCTCTCCCTAATAGACGCGCTTTAACACTATAAGGATGACGATGATACGTAATGGGCTGAAACGGACAATATCTGCTAGTGGTGGATTGTGAGATCCCACATCGATTTGAAAGGGAAACGAAACATTTCTTATTTTTAAAACCATGAGACTGACGAGGATACGTAACGGGCTGAAGCGAACCATATATGCTAGCAGTGGGATTGGGCATAGTTGTAGTCGCGTGCTACGCACATTTCGTTGTTTTATACTTCGTAAAATTTTTGTCTTTGTTTTATAAATGTGATCGCACATTTCGTTGTTTTATACTTCGTAAAATTTTTGTCTTTGTTTTATAAATGTGATCGAATCTCGAGCATATTGATATCTTTGTTAGACGAACACGACTTTCCACAATGGTATGATATTGTCCACTTTAAGCATAAGCTCTCATGGCTTTGCTTTGGGCTTCCCAAAAGGCCTCATACCAATGGAGAGTGTATTCTTAGATTATAAACCCATGACCATTCTCTAAATTAACCGATGTGGGACTTTCATCATCCAACACCTCCCCTCGAACAAAGCACGCCTCCCCTTAATCGAGGCTCGACTCCTTTGGAGTCTTAGTCATTTTTGACTGCCTTCGTACCTTCGAGGAGGCTTGACTCCTTTTGGAGTCCTTTGTTCGACATTTAAGGATTTGCCAATCTATTGACACGGCTAAGTTTAGGGCATGGCTCTGATACCATGTTAGACGAACACGACTCTCCACAATGGTATGATATTGTCCACTTTGAGCATAAGCTCTCATGGCTTGATTTGTCAATCTATTGGCACGGCTAAGTTTAGGGCATGGCTCTGATACCATGTTAGACGAACACGACTCTCCACTTTGAGCAGTAATGCACCGGATCCCATCAGAACTCCGCAGTTAAGCGTGCTTGGGCGAGAGTAGTACTAAGTTGGTGTGAGGCCTTTTGGGAAGCCCAAAGCAAAGCCATGAGAGCTTATGTTCAAAGTGGACAATATCATACCATTGTGGAGAGTCGTGTTCGTCTAACAATCTTTACTACTTTNCCAAAAAAAAAAAAAAACAACAAAACTTCTAAAATTCTCGCAAAAATGATAATTTTTACAACTATTAACTTTTTTTATAAATTAATGTGTAATATATATATATGTAGGTTGTAAATATCAAATTTAATTTTATACTATAAATCACTTAATTTTAGAGTTTTTTTAAATATTTAAAAAAAAAATTGATCATACATTTTAAAATTAAAAGATAAAAATTGAAATTTATAAATTTGTAATTCAAACCTTTCTCGAACTATTTTAAAAATAAATAAAAGAGATGGAAAAGCTGGGTCAGATTAACGGCTAGTTTTGTTGGCGTTCAGATTTTCCAGCTCATCTCAACGTCTCAACTTATCTGTCGGCAAAATTTGACCGTTACTTTCTTTTTTTTTTTTTTTTTTTTTTCAAATTTCATCTTTAAATTCAAAATTTTTATTATTAATTAATACAAGCTCAGTGAACAAAATCCTGCCTAAAGTTTTAAGTTTTTGATTTACTAACTTTAGGGTTAATAGGGTTACTAATTAAGATAAAATACTTAAAATAATCTTAAGATCCCCTAAATAGATAACTTTAAATGTTGTTTTCGGACTAAGAGAAAGGCAGATGCTACTTGAAGTCGAAGGTTGACTTTTGAGAATTTGACCGAAGGAGCACGAGAGGTGGAAATGCCCCAAGCCCAAGCACCAACACATGTAGACGAAAACCAAGGGTCGAGCCCCAACATGGCACTCCCCCAATACAGCCTACAACCACGTTTAAAAAATCATACCAGACAGATAGTGCATGTAGTTGGATGATGAAAGTCTCACATGGGCTAATTTAGGAAATGATCATGGGTTTATAAGTGAGGAATACTAACTTCATTGGTTTGAGGTCTTTCGGGAAGCCCAAAACAAAGCCATGAGAGCTTATGCTCAAAGTGGACAATATCATACCATTGTGGAGAGTCGTGTTTGAGGCCTTTTGGGAAGCCCAAAACAAAGCCATGAGAGCTTATGCTCAAAGTGAACAATATCATACCATTGTCGAGAGTGGTGTTTGAGGTCTTTTGGGAAGCCCAAAGCAAAGCCATGAGAGCTTATGCTCAAAGTGGACAATATCATACCATTGTGGAGAGTCGTGTTTGAGGCCTTTTGGGAAGCCCAAAGCAAAGCCATGAGAGCTTATGCTAAAAGTGGACAATATCATACCATTGTGGAGAGTCGTGTTTGAGGCCTTTTGGGAAGCCCAAAGCAAAGCCATGAGAGCTTATGCTCAAAGTGGACAATATCATACCATTGTGGAGAGTGGTGTTTGAGGTCTTTTGGGAAGCCCAAAACAAAGCCATGAGAGCTTATGCTCAAAGTGGACAATATCATATCGAATGTCTGCACTTGAACGTTCTACCCACTTCTTTATAATAGAGGAGTAACGGTCTACCCACACCCTAACGGAATGGTTATTCGACTCGAGCTCTACCTCTTATTGTATCCACACGTGCCGGAATAGGCCTATTAGCCACCTAGAAAATGAAAGTCAAATGAGATGTGATCACAGGAAGGACCCTAGAGGTGACGTTGGTTGACCTAGACATAAATGACGTCAACATCATCCTAGGAATGGACTTAGCCGGCAAAAAAAGTGACTTTCAAACCCCATCAAGAGAAAACTTCAAGTATAAAGAAGAGTATTCCACCTAGACATAAATGACGTTATATTTATCTTTTCCCAATTAAAAAAAAGAAAAAAAAAATCCGTAATTCTCGCTATAATTTGAGAATAACCTACCAATTTTTTGTCCAAGATTTTTTTAAATTATTATTTTATATTTTTGAATTTGAAATTAAAGGGGTCAGTGAAGCTCACGTGGGAAGAGAAGATGAGCCCACCCATTTTCTTGAGGACAAAAATGTAATTATTTTTCAAATTTAATTAATGATTTAAAAAATTGATCTATGAACTTAATGGTTTGCATTTATTTAATCTCCCTAAAATTGTTAATTGCATTTATTAATTTTCTATTTTGATTTTAATTTAAATAAACATATAGTTTAAATAATTTAAATTAATTATTTTCCCTAATTTATATAAAAAAGAGAGGAAAAAAAAAAGTATATTTTAAAAGGTATTTATATGACTTAAGAACGGATCACTTCAGACTACCCAAATTCAACTGGGTTAGATTTTATTTCGATTTGGATTGAGTTGAATTTTTTAGAAAGCTAAAAATTTAAGTTGATTCTCGGGTTGATATTTTTTTGTTGGATCAGTCCAACCAATCCAATCATCTAAAAAATAGAGTTACAATTCAATCCTATCCTACTCTACTTTTAAGATTATTATGAAAATTAAGAATATTTGACGTTTGTAATAGATGTTATTGATGCGATATAACTCGTAAATGCTTAATATTTGAGTTTTATAAGATTTTAGTTATTAATGTATCTGGATAAATAAGACTTTTTAAATAATTAAAAAAAGAATATCAGACAATTCAACCCGAAACTAGAGGGTTGGGTTCGGTTTTATTCAAGTTGTTCGAGTCACCAACCCAACCAACTTAAAATTTTAGATTTGTCGAAAAGATTTTTTCAACTTAACTCACGTACACCTCTAATCAGTACAATAACTTATGACTTTTATGAGGAAGAGAATCATTGAGGTATTATTTGATGGAATTAATTAATAATAATTTAAAATATATAAAAATGAAATTAAAATAGCC
The DNA here is from genome assembly GCF_002738345.1 of Cucurbita maxima. NCBI lineage: Eukaryota > Viridiplantae > Streptophyta > Magnoliopsida > Cucurbitales > Cucurbitaceae > Cucurbita > Cucurbita maxima. The sequence continues at coordinate 1,805,624 of NW_019272046.1, forward strand.
AAAAAAATAATAGAGTAGGTGACTAGGTAATACTAAAGGATGAGGCCAATAATTTATTACTATTATTATTATTATTATTATTATTATTATTATTAATATTAATAATATTATTATTACTTTTTACTTAGTTACCATATTGTGTTAAATTATTATATTTATTGAATCAAATTATAATGTTTTATTCAGAGTTAAAAATAATAAATATATATATATTATTTATTTCCACCAATAAAAATAAACAATATTTAATTTATAATCCATAAATAAATATTCAAACGCTCCTCTCTAAATCTTCCTCCTGTTGATCAATCATTCATTTCAAGGGGAAAGAAAGCTCTCTGCTTTCTCAACTCTCATCGTCTGTGTACACTCAATCTCTCTGTTTGGGGTTCCTTGGGCGAACCAGAGCTGCAGGGATTCTTCAGAGGTAGTATTTTTTCTCATCTGGATTTTCTTTTCTGTCACTTCAACATGAATCTTTTTGATTTGTTTCTGAGTTCTTGTGTTTTGTGACTTTGAATGATGTTTTCGCTCTCAATCTCAGTTCGATCGGGTAGTTTTCGATCTCTCGACTTGCCTTTTTTCTTTTTGAAGGATGAGAGCTTTGTTCTTGTTACTTACTGTGAATGTGCAAATGGGGATGGGGGATTTTGAGAGAATTAGGGTTTTTCTTGGTTGTTCTTGCCGTCGATTGGAATGTTTCCACAAGTGTTTTGTTCTTCCGATGCTGTAGTTTAAGCGTTCGAAGTTAGTCTTAGCAATTAGGGCACTTCTTTCATAAATTTCAGCCCCGAAATCTTTCTTTATCACTGTGTTTTTCCCCTTTATAAACTTCTCTTTTGGGGTTTTAGCAACGGGAAGTATTTTTTTTGACACAAAATGCTCTTTCCTGATGTTTGATTTTGGAGCTCTAATTGTTTCATTCTTGCACCATTTCTTGTTAACTCTCAATTCATAAAATAATTTTGCATAAATCAGTGGTCGATTGTTTTTAATTCCAAAGGTTGTTGGCTGTGTTTATTTGTTAGTGTTAAGTAACGATTTTCCTTCTGTTCTTCACTCAGATGATGCAATCCTTGTAAAATATGCTACTATCTAGATCATTTAAAGGTTTAAGACCTGGAAGATTAACAATTTGGTTTTTGGTTTTAGAGTCTTAATGTTGAAATCAACTTTTATTCATATGACATCAGGGTTTTATACTGATAAATGTTTGTGTTTCCGTGAGACAGTGGCAATATCTAAGAGTTAATCCATAAAACTGGATGCCCATCTTAGTTGTAATTTCTCTTGCTTCTACCCATATTTGGCATGTACACCATGAGTGGCAAAACATATTTTGGTGCTATTCTTATTTTATGTTTCTGCATAGGGATGGATGTAGAATGCTCGAGTACAAAGGTGGCATAATCTCTTAGTGTTAGACAACATTTATGCAGATTAATTAATCTGGTCATGTTGCTCGGTCGATCCCTTTTAGACTTGTTCTGTCAGTTCATCAGTGTCCTTGATATTGTGCATCCTAACTGCATAGGTGTATTAGAGAAACTTATGGCCACAAGATATGTATGTTTCTCTTATAATTTGTCAAAAACTTGACTAGAGCTTCAATAAGCATTCTATTGATATTCTTGTTTCAACTCTGGAACAGATTTAATTATCTATGGCTATTGTACTGCCTGTTAAAGTTTATGAAAGGGTTTGATGCTAGTTATTCATTTTCCTCTTGCAAAGCAAAATGGATTTAGTGCAGATACCCTATTCTTATGTTCTTTATGTATCTCAATTTAAATACCTTTTAGCCATTACCCAGATCTCACTTTATTCTGTACACTTACTTCCAATTCTATTTGCAGGTTCTTCTTTGCCTCTGGATTACGTACTCCGCGAAGTTGAAGTTTTTCACTGTTGATTGTTGAATAAAGTTATTCAAGTTAGCAGTTGCGTAGAAGTGCTTTGTTTTTCCCCCATTGGATATGGTAATTTTTTGCCTATCAGACGTTATATTTTGTTTCGGTGTGATACTAGAAATCGGTATGCCCGGCACCACACCCCCCCAAGTGGTGGAGGTATTCTTGTTGAATGAAGTTATTCAATTTAGCAGTTGCATACACGTGCTTTGTGTCCCCCCATTAGATATGGTATTGGTATGTGCCACTCCCCCTCCCAGATGAGGTATTTTTATGTAGATATATGCCTGAGCACGAAGTCTTTTTGGGAGGGTTAAGGGAACCTTATGCTTAGAGTTGAGAGACCATGCTTCCAGAGATTTAGAGCTCTGTATTTTACTCTTTGAATGAATAGGCATTCCCTTTATCTTTGGTTTCAGTGGTTGCAGGAGTCGGAGCAATAATTAGGATGTACATTTTTCACATCTTTATCCCTTGGTTTGGATGCCTAGTTGTATGAATTGTTTTGATGTAGAAGGCGACGAATTAAGATACAAACAATCAGTCATGCCGTGATGCTTAAATATTTTTATTTTGACATTCTAGGTCATATCACATGAAAAATAGTTTCTCATTTCATCTAATGATATTCCCTATTAACGGTGCATTTCTTTCAATTTGTTTCAGGCCACCAATGAAAACCTTCCACCGAATGTTATAAAGCAATTGGCAAAAGAGTTGAAGAGCCTCGACGAATCCCCTCCTGAAGGCATAAAAGTAGGCGTCAACGATGATGACTTCTCGACAATATATGCTGACATTGAAGGCCCAGGCATGTCATTTATCACTCCATCGCTGAAATTTATCTCTTTGAGCTGGACTTTACTCTTATTACTGAATTATGATTGTTGCCATTGCAGTGGGAACTCCCTATGAGAATGGCCTCTTCCGTATGAAGTTGATATTGTCTCGTGACTTCCCGTGTTCTCCTCCCAAAGGTTTGCTCTGATAATGATTGGATTAAATTTATGACATTAAACGGCTTTTGGCCTATAGTCGCAAATCCAGATCGGCTAATTGTTCTTAGCACTTGCTCCATTAGAAATTTCTCAATTTTGAAATGTATTGAAGCTCTGGGTAGTAAAAAAAAAAAAAAGTGGGATGCTGTATTTCCAGGATTGGATTTTATATTCGAATGAACCCAGTAGTTGTTCATCTTGTGGACAAGATTTATCTGAGGATTTAGTTCATGTAATTAGTTGATAAATTAAAAGAAATTTTCTCCACTTCGGGAAGTTCTTGCATCTTGATCTCCTCAATGGCATCTATCTCTTTAACTTTTTTTTATTCTTTGTAGGTTACTTCCTTACTAAGATCTTTCATCCAAACATTGCAACCAATGGTGAGATTTGTGTCAACACTTTGAAGAAAGATTGGAATCCAAGCCTTGGGCTGCGGCATGTCCTAATAGTAAAATCTCCTTCTTTCCTGATATTTTCTTAATTGGTTGGAGAGATCAGTTTTAAAAATCCCTTAATATATTGATTTCATTGTGGTTTTGTTCCAGAATCTCTGTAATGATGGGTGTTTTGTGGAACAGGTTGTTAGATGTCTACTGATTGAACCATTTCCAGAATCAGCTTTGAATGAACAAGCTGGCAAGATGCTGCTTGAAAATTATGATGAATATGCCAGACATGCCAGGTGAGTCAGGCCCCCCTCCAAATTATCTGGTTTTTGTAGGCTTATATGAAATGTTGGAATGGCTAATGTTTTTTTAGATAGACCTCTGTCGACTTTATTGGTGTCGACCCAAAATCACTATTTAATCTATAAGAGTGAGCTCAGGTCGACTTTTGAAAGAGTGAAAAGTCCTTTCTAAGTATTCACGACGTTAGTTTGTACAACCAAAAGTAAGTTTGAAAGCTGTAAAAGCTTGGAAGACACACGTTCTTTTCCTACTCGTATCGAATAGTACATGTTGAGCCAAATCTTCTTCCGATAAAACCTACCTTATTTAGATTGAGAAAATCATATAGTTTTATAAAACGGTGTGCAATGGCTTGAATCCATAGTCAATCCTATTTACGATAGGAGCAGTTAACAATTGAATCCAATTTTTCCCATTGGTTATGTTTTCTAAATGTAACGATCCAGATCCACCGCTAGCAGATATTGTCCTCTTTGGGCTTTCCCTTTCGGGCTTCCCCTCAAGGCTTTAAAACGCGTCTACTAGGGGAAGGTTTTCACACAAATGGTGGTTTGTTCTCCTCTCCAACCAATGTGAGACATCACAATCCACCCCCCTCTGGGCCCACCATCCTCGCTGGCACTCTTTCCTTCCTCCGATCGATGTGAGACCGCCCCCAAATTCCAAATCCCCACCCCCCTTTGGGGCCAACGTCCTTACTGGCACACCGCCTTGTGTCTTTTCCCCGTTGTAACGGCCCAAATCCATTGTTAGCAGATATTGTCTTCTTTGGGCTTTCCCTTTCGGACTTCCCCTCAAGGCTTTAAAAAGTGTCTCCTAGGGAAGGTTTTCACACCTTTATAAATAGTGGTTTGTTCTCCTCCCCAACCAAATATATCACACTAAAAGTACATCTACTCTTGAAAAGTCATCCCAAATTCGTCCGAACTGTAAAAGTATCCATATGCTTGTGTCTTCATCTCCATTGCTCTGTTCTATCAGTCCTAAAGAATTTTATTTCCCAGTAAAAATAGTATCTGCATCTTTTCAAACATGATGATGATATAGTCATCAAGCTCGAGACATGTAGCGAACTTTCTGCTTGCTTTTTTCCAGTCTCTATACCGGAATCCATGCAAAGCCAAGACCGAAGTTCAAGTCGGGAGCCATCTCCGAGTCCACAACTGCGCTAAATGTCGACCCAACAAATGCGTCTGCGCTTAATACAGATCTCAAAAACACATCTGCTGCTGTACTGTCATCGGCATGTCCAACTGCAAATTCTAATAATGCAGTTAGAGGAGGGCAGGAGCAGCAGTCGAACACTACAACACCACCAGCCTTAGAGTCGGGAGTCGGGGGCTCCAGCGTGGCTGCACCAGCAGCAGCAGTGGTGAAAAAACAAGATGGACCCTTGAAGATGCAGGGTGACAAGAAGAAAATAGATGCAAGAAAGAAAAGCTTGAAGAGATTGTGATGTTTTAATGAATATGAGTGAATGAATGAGACTGTCTATTAATGCCAGAATTTAAGGTTAGCTCTCTTTCTTGTTCGATAATACACAGCAGAGCACTTAGAGGAGAGAATTGAGAACTGAAAGTTAAAAATGCTGTGGAATTTGTAATGAAGAACACACTTGAATCACTGATGTAGTTGGATTCTTATTCAAGATTTTATTTCCCCTTTTGAACATTGCCATTTATACTATGGACCAGTCCAAAATTCAATCTATTATAATGGTCCAATCAAGTTGAGTTTCAAATCAAATAATTAAGTTACCTTTCGGGTCCAAATCAAGTTGGTTTCTTAAGAAGCTTTTTGATATTTTAATAGTTAGTATCAACACGAACTCCCATTTTAACATACGATGTAATTCGTTAAGAACATCTGTGAAAAATTATGAACTACTCCGGATCATTCATGTCTGTTGGACAAAAGTAGTATATTAAAAGTACATCTCGTAACTTGGCTAAATAATCCAATCACATTAGAGGTTGGCAAAGAAAAAGAAAACGGAAAGAAAGAAAGGAGAGATGAGGAACAGCGAGGACACTTTTCTTGTCACATGATACATTCAAATTGAAAACGTCACAAATAAAGCAGAGACAACTATTTTCCTACTAGGGATTTTGTATAAAACAAAATCCCAATTTTTTAACTGACGATGAAGACTGTGGACGGGAATCAAAGGGAAAATCAGGAGAATCCAATTATAAAGTAGACCAACCCTCTTTTTTTTTTTTTTTTTTTTTTTTTTTTTTTTNTTTTTTTTTTTTTTTTTTTTTTTTTTTTTTTTTTTTTTTTTTTGCTTTTTGAGTAGAATTATTATCTTTGAATTCTGGTGATAGTAGAAGGGGGGCATGATTCTCACTTGGCCATCATGACCTTGACGAATTCGTCGTAGTTAATCTGGCCATCGCCATCCACATCGGCTTCTCTGATCATCTCATCGACCTCCTCCTCGGTCAGTTTCTCGCCGAGATTGGTCATCACATGGCGGAGCTCAGCAGCGGAGATGAAGCCATTCTGGTCCTTATCGAAGACTCGGAATGCCTCTTTCAACTCCTCCTCAGAATCCGTATCCTTCATCTTCCTAGCCATGAGGTTTAGGAATTCGGGAAAGTCGATTGTTCCATTGCCATCAGCATCGACCTCATTAATCATGTCCTGAAGCTCCGCTTCGGTTGGATTCTGACCTAGTGACCTCATAACAGTACCAAGCTCCTTGGTTGTTATACAACCTGCAAAATCGATATGAAGGCAAAGGAAAAATGAGTGAATTGAATTGGCCACATCCTTATGATACATTGACATCCATCGTAATTAAATTTTTCACTCAGAATCAGAATCAGAATCATCACAAGGGAAAACTGAGCTTCCACGTTTAAACGAAGTCATACAAAACTAGAAATCAATACTGAATCCGCAAAAGGATGCACAGATCCAACACGAACGAACACGCGAAACGAATCGCAGAAAATAAAATAATAAATTCTTAAAAAAACCGAAACGAATAAAAAAAATCCGTGTAAATAAAAAATAAACACATAGCATAGCAAGGAGAAAATCCAACGAAAAACAGAGCAATGCCGAAGGAAGAAATGGAAACAAGAGATCCGGCACACTGACGAACACGACAACGAAAAGCGGTGCAGAATCAAATAAAAATCAACCAAAAGATAATCGAATAGAATCAGAACGAACCGTCGCCATCCTTGTCGAATAAGCTGAAGGCCTCCTTGAACTCAGAGATCTGATCGTCGGTAAGTTGATCCGCCATTGCTGATCACTCGAGAAGAAAATCGTATGCAGAAGACTTTATCTACGAGAAAATGATTCAGAAAAACTCTGAAACAAGGAAATCTAGAGAGAAGATCGGCGGTCACCGGCCGGAGAAGAAAAACAAAGAACAAGAAGAAGAGAGCAAACTCTGTATAAGTGTAAGGACGGAGAGAATTAGTTGGAGTTTTATACGAGCGCTCCACCTCTGCTTTAAATGCTCTGAATCTGGACTTTTCTTTTTCCTATTTACCAATTTACCCTTATTATGTTCTAGTAATTACCAGTTCCCCATTCTTGACCTTTTTTTCACTCTTCCTTTGTCAGGCACTTGGACTGCAAATTTACCATACTGCCCTCTCTTTAAAAGATTTCTTTAATTCATTATCTTAATATTTATTAATATTTTAGTAATTAAAAAGGTCTCAATCAGTTAATTTATTTATTTTATTTAAATAGTCTCACATCTTATTCCAATTATGTCAATATGCAATTTGTAAGTCTCAATTATTTTAAAATTATATAAAAATAATAACAGAAATAAGTAAATTAAATAATGATCTAATTATTTGATTTGGAATATCTTTGCAAAAGCCATTATTACAAAAATTGAAAATACAAAGTAATATATCAAAACCCCACTAGGTTTTATTTTTACTGCCACACCCTTCAACTTCTAGAAGGAATCTTTTAAAAACTAAATAAAATTATTTTATTAGAAAAGCTTTACTAATTAATGTGAGAAAATTTTGTTAAAAAATGAAGAAACAATTTCCAAAAAATAAAAGAGAATTTTAAAAAAGAAAATGAAAGGGTATTTTAGGTATTTGAACTTGCCAAAAACGAAATTGGAATTTTACTGAACACAGGAGCCAAACTCTCCAGGGGTAAAATAGTAAAATAACAGAGAAAGGCTCTGAAAAATAGAAAAAGAAGAGCGTCAGACAGAATCACGTATTTAAACGGATCAGAATCGGAGAAGACCTGTCTTATCATGCTGCCACGTAGCAAAAAAGGTAGCCAATTAAATCATGACACGTAGAGATAGAAATGATCATACTGTAGAAGCGGCCGTCGGGGATCCTGCTCTCTTCCCACCGCCAAACGGTAAAACCGAAGCGAAACCGTTCTTTTACTCGGTAAAAAAGGGGGGAAGTGAAAAGAAATTACCGGAGGGCAGTGAAATCCGGAACGTGGGGGTAAAATTTCTCTCTCTTAACTTTATAATTATTAAAAGAATAAAAAGAAAAGTCAACGGAAAGCGAGAGAGAGAGAGAGAGAGAGAGAGAGCAAACGCGGTTACGCGGTTTGGACGCTACGCGGTCATTTGGTTTCACTTTTGACTGCCACGTCATACGAACGAGTCAGACTCGGCTTTGTCTATTCTTAGGTGGGCCCCACTACCCTTTGTATTTATTTATTTTGAATATTCTTTTTAACCGACCTCTAGCCTTTAAAAATATCTAATATTGGCTTCTAGAATAATCCTATAATATATATATATATATATATATATATATATAT
>NW_019272046.1:1814297-1866355 GCF_002738345.1 Cucurbita maxima
TTTTTTTTTTTTTTTTTTTTTTTTTTTTTTTTTTTTTTTTTTTTTTTTTTTTTTTTTTTTTTTTTTTTTTTTTTTTAATGGGTCGATAAGATGCGATATTCTCCATAAAAAAATGACACAAATTCAAGAATTAATTATTATTATTATTATTATTTTATAATTTGTCATGTAATTATTTATGTAAAAAAAAATTAATTTAAATGTTTATAAATTCATTTCCACCATAATAATAACTCATAACATAATTGAAAACTAAAAAATTTAACATTTGTTATATAAAATTTTTGAAATAGATGCTATTCCCTTGTCAATAACATAAACCCTATGACTTAAATGTTGGAATCAAACTATCCTGACTAACACGGCTTCCTCAACTGATGTCGTGGTCGTGATAGGTCACTCCTTTCATGATAATTAAATTTTCGCATTTAAGCCAATTTTTTTAATGTTAAAATAAATTAATAAAGATTAAAAATGCTATTATTAAATTTATAAATTATTGGATGATGAAAGTCCCACATCCACTAATTGAAGAAATGATCATCGGTTTATAATCAAAGAATACTCTCTCTATTGGTACGAGCCTTTTTGGGAAAGCCTGTAGCAAAGCCATGAGAGCTTAAGTTGTATTGAGTTAGGTTCGTCTAGCATAAATATTGATTTTTTTATTATTATTATTATGAATAAATATTATAATGCTTTATTATTATTTTAAATAAAAATGTATATATATATTGAAAAAAAATGGACCTCTAATTTGAAACTCAATATAGGTAGCATCTTATTTATAGCATCTTATTTGCGTTGGTTCATTAATTTTTTTAAAATTAAATTCTAAATTTATTATTAATTTTTTTTAAAAATATATCTTTGTTTATATATATTAATTTTATAATTATTTTCCTAGGTTAATTCAAAATATATATTTAAATTGAGTTATAAATATTAATTAAATGTCTGTCAATAAATAAATATATGTTTTATAGACAAACATATTGTTTTATTAAAAATAAATATTTTAATAAACAACTTAAATAACCTTAATCGAAGCCCACCAAAAAAATTATGTTTGGGTTGGATTCAAAAAAATATTTAATACTAAATTATAGTTTACCATATTTAATATTTTATTATAAGATAAATATCTAGATATTTGTGTTTCTTATTATAAGTTTATAATTTATTTGATTATAAATAGAGAACAGTCGCACACATTTAGATGCGGTGGATTAAACAAACATTTTCAATTGGACGATTCAGTATTTAATAATAATTGTTTAGATTGAAAAATTTATAATCCGAACAATTGAGTTGAGCCTAAATAATATCCCAACCGACCCAACTCAACTCACAAACATAGATCTCCTAATTAATTTTTGTATTTAAATTATTTCGAGAATCGATTAATACTTATTAGTAAAAGTCTAAACTTTTAAAAATGAGTCAATTTGAAAATCATAGCTAACCCATTGTAACAAAAATTAAATAAAGAAATTAACATAATATTAAAGAAAAGGTTGAAAATTAAATGTATAGTAATAATTTTATTAATACGAGAGATTTTTCTCTCCTTTTATTTTACTTAATTAAAAATAATTAAATAATAAATTTTATTAATGTTATTTAGGAAATTTAAAATTAAAATGAAATTAAGTGGAATAATTTTACTGCTCAGTAAATAATTTTGAAAAAAAAAATTGCTTCACCAATTTCTTATTGGTAATTTATATATTATTAATAGTTATAAATAAATAGTGTAAATTAATTCGCGTAGGATTCTAATTAATATACTTATTAATTTAAAATTTTAATTGATACAATGTGCATCTTAAAAAAAAAATCTAATTTTATTTTAATTTATTTTTAAAACTTTAAAATGTTGAATTTTGAATTATAATTAATTTCAATAAATGAAATTAGCGGTATATAAATTATTTGATAGAAAATCCTAATAGAAATCGTTGTTATTTATAATATATTTTAAGATAATTATTTCAATTGCATGTAATTTTATTTATTTAAATTATTTGATAAATGTTTAAGAAAAATAATTGTTATTAAAAATTGAATCTGATAAAAAAAAAAATTCTGGAAATAATAATATTATTTAATCAAAATCAGAATCGAACTGACTTAAAGTAAATCCTATTGAATTTTAAAATAAATTATAAAAAAAATCGAAATTATTATCATTTTTAGTTGACCTTTAATTTTAAGCAAAGTCAATCTTTTCATTATTTTTAAAAATATGATCATTTTTTAAGGCAAAATTATTTAGAAAAAAACCTTTAATTTTTCTTGATTAATTTAATCGTATATTAAAATTAAAGTCTACTAATAATTCTTTAATTTAATTTATTATAAATTTCGATCTAAGCAGTGGAGGGCCTCATTAATATATATATAAATTGACCTTGAATTAATTAGAACATCTAGATCCGTGACAATTAATATATTAAATATTAAAAAAAGTTAAAAAGGGATGAATCTGTAAATGTACCGAATAAGCAACTTACTTGTAAGATCTCATTGCATCCTTAACTTAGCAAAAGACCATTGACTTTACTCTAGGTCCACGAGTGTAGCTCAAGACCATTGACTTAAATCTAGGTCTAGGAGTATAGCTCTTGTTTTTTTGTAGGCTTGGGTAGCTAGCTTAGCCTACGCAACCGTAACCGATGTTCAAGATTAAGGCGCTACCTCATAAAACTCTCTCTCTCTTTGGTGGGGATAGCATGATGTGCTAGCCTGCTTGATATCCATGGAAAGTTAGTTGATGTACTCTTCCCATAAGACCATGTAGTCACCCAAGATTGGGGGAGCGACTCCGTGTATGTGCTAGCTCTATTGACTACACACATTATCCATGCCATCTCGTAGGACAGATCTACCATGTAAGGTAGTCCAACTGAACTATCAAGTCTCATATCCCTAATCAGCCTCATGCCTAGCTCAACAGTATCGTACAGTAGTGGAAAGGGAGTGGAAGTTTAGCAAACACTACATTGGTTGCTAATGGTCTAGGAGGCTACCTTTGTCCTCCAAAATTGTCATGATGACCTTCTAGGTCTCGAGGGTGGTTTGGCAGTCTAGACATTGATTCACATCTCTAGATCTCTCATTTTCGACTCCTCGAGTTTGGTTTCTCTCACGATTCTAATGTGCTCGGACTACTAGAGGGATTCCATCCTAGGTCACAGTTTAGGCAAACTGACACTAAGAACCCTTATCTTATTCTATTTTTGCCACTTACACTTAGAACAATTAAGTTATGCTAATAACTAGTGAGACTAATCTCATGTTTAACCGATCTTCCTAGGCTCAGGTCATACCTCTAACCATCTAGGGTTTGATTTTTCTAGCACATATGCATATTCAAATGATCCCTACAAGTATTACTTGATTTGTCGTGTGGCTTTTCGAGTTCAATTACTGGACAAAAAAGTCATTAAAAATTTTGAAAATTTTCTAGAGAACCCTAATACACACAAAAATAGGATCAACATCGAAATCAAGATGAAAAATTGAAGAACGCGAAGGATCTATTTTGATTGAAGTTGTTAATGATGTTTTTATTTTGTTTTGGTTTAAGAATACCCGTATAAAGTTTGATTGATTTCTATAAAAATTTATAAATTTGTAACAGGTATGTTTTTCATTTTTTCACTTTAAAATGCATATGGAAATGAGCCCAAATGGTTATATAATTTTAGAAGGTTGGAACGTTACCAACACAACTATCATAATATTCCTGATAGACAAGATCATTTATTGTCATTCCACGACACTTTTGAAATGATAATCTAAGTTTTTGTTGATTTTTCGTGAGAGAATTGTCATTGATACTAGTAAATTATTCAACGAGACAGCTATGATACATGGTAGGACATAGATCTTAAAATCTTCGTACCTTCTAATAATCATATTTTTCCATTTTTCTTTCGAACACTAAAGGTTTAGAATACTTATGACTTTTAAATTTTCATCTAACTTCCCGCGAAAAGTTTTAGTATACATACCTACACAATCGAAAATATATTGTAAATTTTGTCGAACGGAGAATGAAGAGTTAGAAGTCCATCCATAGAACATAAAAAACCTAGCAAAATGCATGTTATACCTGCATATACAACCCTAATTTAACCCATAAACCAACTAAATTTATAGTCGGATCATCATAATTCTTGGAAGGCTACACAAAAGTATCGAAATTTAAATTAATTTGTGTGTAAACTAAACACAAAAGAAAAAAAAAACAATCAGAAACGAAGTCTTCTCCTACATGCTTCAAAGGGAGGGAGAGGAGAAGAATGGAAGGGAAGAAAGCAAGCAGAAGATTTGGTGACCATATCAGTGAGCATTTCATCAATCAGCTCTCTGTAAATGTGGTGTTGTAAAACCATACCTATTTTGGCCATCTCGTGTTTGAAGCCCCATGAGATTTGGTTGGAGATTTCGTCCAAGCTCTCCGCCATGGCCTTGCTTCTCCACGTTAATGCCGGATCTTCCTGTTCCTTCTTCTCCTTCTTCATCGTTGTTAAGTGTGTGCTGTTGCTGATCTGCTGCAACTTTATGATCCGTTCCTGTAATTTGGAAATTGGGTTCAAGGAGGAGATGGAGATTGTGTCCTCATCTTCAATTGCTGGTGGGTTCTTCTTCTTTGCCTGTTGCTGTGTTTCTTGTTGTCCTGCATTTCCAACTATTTTTTTGTTAATACTACTGTTCTACATGCATGCAGGATCCTATACACAAAATATAAACGTTTGCTATAGTTTCTTTTCCTTTTCCAATTTGGCAATTATTTTGGTTTTTTCTCTTTCTAAAACTCTGCTTCTAGATGTGTATAGTTAGTTTCGAAAGCTCACCACTAATAGATATTGTTCTCAAACCCATCGCTAGCAGATGTTATTCTCTCTAGGCTTTCCCTTTTTTTTATTTTCCCTTAAGATTATTAAAGCATGTCTAACTAGGGGAAGTTTTCACACCTTTATAAAAAAAATGTTTCTTTTCCCTCCCGAATCAATGTGGGATCTCACAATCCATCTCCTTCGATGCCTAGCGTCCTCGCTGGCTCTCATTCCTCTCTACCATCAATGTGGGATCTTACAATAGGTCGAGAGGGGAACAAAATATTAAGGTGTGAAAACCTCTCACTAGTAGACGAATATTTTGGGTAAAAGTACTTTTAAATTGAAAACAATCTTCTAAACAAGCCTTTTAAGTTTATCATTTTATGTGTATTTACACCTAAATATATGATGATGATCAAAGAATTTATCTAACATATTTGACCTTAAACTAAAACTACATAAGATGATAACTAATACAACAAAAATAATGAAAGTCAGAGTCCAAACTTCTTATAAGAAAAAGTAACCAGTGTCTGTGTTTAGTCACCATCAGTATGAGTAAATGGTCATTGACCACAACAAATAGACCATAGGGCAGAAAAAAAAAACATTTTATGATATAAATATCGTCAATAAAGGTAAATATGTTCTGAGAATGCAAACATAATCTCACGCTAAATAGAAGTATAAAAAAAAAATTATCAAAAAAAGGAAAAGCAAAAAAAGTAAGAAAAAATCAGTAAATCTTCATGGTGCAGCAGTGATATTACTGATGATAATAACAGACATAGTGATGGATCGGAGGTGGGGGTAGGGATGACAGTGGTTGGGAGTGGAAGAGAAGCGGGAAACAATGGCTTTAGAAAAAGCCTGGTTTTTTGCTTGAGTGAAAGAGCAAAAAAAAAAAGTCATCTGCTGCTTTGTTTCTAAGCTGTCTCTTCCTTATTTCTGAAAAAGTGGAAGGAAGGCTGCATGTTCCCTAAGCTTTTGTGAACAATGACTTGACTGAATCATTGCTAAAGCATAGCCATTTGCTCATTGTGGACTTGGGTGGAACAGTGGTCCACTTCATCCACTTTAATTTCTATCTAAATCAATTAACTAAAAGGGAACAAATGAGAAAGAAAATGTCTAAATTTGTCACTAAAATCACTTTTGAAGTGAAATGAGAATGAAAAAGATTGTGATTAATGATCCAATTTAAAATGATTTGAAGCCTACAAAAAGGTCAAAAGAGAAAGATGAAAATTATGGTGGAACCCAACAAAATAAAGTAATAAAACTGACACTTTCTAGAGAAATCAACCACCGGAAATAATTTGATCTTGGACTCCTAAATTGAAAATCATTCTTTGAGAATTGAGAATGGAGGAGAATAATTCACATTCTTCTATTCTCAATTCCTCCAAATAAACATGGCCCAAATCGCAAGTAAATGATTATACCATACACTATATAATCATAAATCTATCTTAAATCTTATACTTAAATCTTATCAAGTCTACTCCTAAGGGTAAATATTGTCTTCATTAGATTTTTTTACTTGTCTTCAAAGTTTTTAAAACGTGTCTATTATAGACCTCTACACCGATATAAACGGTGTTTTATTCTCCTCCCCAACTGATTTAGGATCTCGATCCACCCCTTTTGAGGTCCAACATTCTCGCTATCACTCATTTCTTTCTTCAATTGATGTGGGACTCCCCAATCCACCTCCTTTGGGGCCAACGTCTCTGCTAGCACATCGCCTCTTGTCCACTCCCTTTCAGAACTCAGCCTCCTCGCTAACACATCGTTCGGAGTTTGGCTCTGATACCATCTATAACAATCCAAATCCACCACTAGCAGATATTGTCCTCTTTAAACTTTCCATTTTGGGCTTCTTCTCATGGTTTTTAAAACGCGTCTACTAATGAGAGATTTCCATACCCTTATAAAAAAAATGTTTCTTTCTCCTCCCCAATCAATGTAAGATCTCACATCTTTAATTTTTTGAGGCATTAAAAAAGTTAAGAGTAATCTTTCCGTTTCTTGACTCAAATTAACTCAATACTAACCCTTACAACTTTAGATAATAATTTGAATCAAGAATCTCCAATAATTTGAATTAACAACTCGTAGAGAATCATAATCAAAAGGTATACCTATAATTATAATTTGAAGCTCGGGCTCTCTAAATTTTGATGAGTTATTCATAAAGGAGTAATAGTCTTAGTGGTCATAGGCAGCATACATGTAATAATTACGAGCAACTAAAAAGCATGTAGTGTGTCCCCTCATGCCTAAGCAGCAGTAAAAGCACTGAGCCTAACAAATGCCATCAAGGTTGATGTTGGGAATCCTATATTTTGGCATGCTATGCCTTCTACTTTTACTTGAAAAGGCACTGTTCTTGTCTTCATTTAGGATTCTTGAACCTACCACACTACCAATAATCTAATATAGCTATAGCCACAACCCTCAACTTCAAGCATTTGATATTAACATCTTTCCTTTCATCGAGCCAAGAACAAAAAAGTGGACAATCACCTGCTTAATTTGCCTTAAATCAATGGCTTCAGTTGTAAAATTTTAGACTTACTAACGAAAATTTCTAACATATTTACTGTTTTATTCGATTAGATTGAATTTGGTTAAGCATTTGGATTCTTCAAAATTACTCCAAGAATAATTAAAGGGGGAAAAACTGCATTCGTGTGAATTATGAGGTGAAATAAAGCTGTTCTGCTTCATCTTTTTCTTTGCCTACATCAGATTCCTATCTATTTTTTTTTACTTTAACTTCCTTTTATTATTTTTTCTCCATTACATTTTCTTTTTTCTATTATATTGTCGGTGTAACCGTATTTGGATTTACACATTAATAAAGAAAAAGACAACTAATTATGATATATCTTCAACACTCAAATTTAGAAAAAAAACAATCAGATGAACTAAAAAAAACACTCAAATTTAGGTACACAATATACCCACAAGTCTTGAACTATTAAATTCTTAGTTTGTAATATGAACTCCAAAAGAAATTAATTTTTGTTTTCTTCCATATTATATCTTTTGGGGGTTCTAAACAAGTTGTTATGTCACTATACATAACTAAATATACTAAATAATTCAGTCTTTTTAAATCTTAATTTGTGTGTTAATTTTTTTTAGTTGAATATATGAATAGTTTGAACTTTTGATCTTTACTTTATCTAAATTTATACCTAGATTATTCCATACTAAAGTTATTAAAGTTTGTTTGAAATATATTATTGAATTATTAACAATTTTTAACAGAATCTTACCAAATGTCTTAATTGACACCTTTAAGACTAGATTAAGAATTTTATAAGATTAATTATGAACGGAAATTTAGAGGTACAGCATTTAATATTCAACTAGATCAGAATTAATATTTTAGGCAGACAAATAAATTCAATTAAGTTTTAGTGTTAATCTGAAATTTCATGATAAAAGAAAGAAAATAGGAAAAAAAAGCCCAAAATTAGCAGTTATTTGTAACCAAATTGAAGGCTAAGAACAGCGACGTACCATTTTCACGCCCTCTGCCTGTACGGTTGATTCTGTTCAGATGCGAGCGACTGGACTCGTTAAACACGGACGCTGCACTGGGATGCTGCTGCTGCTTCTCTATATCGCCACAGTTACAGTCCCTACACTTCCGTTCAGAAATTGTTTTTACTTTGTCTCGATTCAGACAATTTCCTGCAACCGCCGTTGCCGGTTGATCACTCTCCGGTGACCGAAACGCCATGATAATATCCTTGAGAGCCTTCAAGTCGTTATCACATTTCTCTAACGCTCCCAACAGCTTCCTCCTCTTCTCGTTAGACGGTTCTTCAACTGGCGTCGCCGGCACCGCTTCCAGTCCCATCAACCGCGCTACCAGCGCCGGAGATTTTTGGATCTTCGACGGAGAGTTTATGGAGCTTGAACGACGTATCTCCGCTGAAAGAGTCGGACTCCTCGTTGGCAGATCGCAGGAGATTCTTCTCCGACTGAAATCAACAACCTCCGTTCGCTTTCCTTCTTTATTACTTCGCGACCTAAAATGTCCCTGCGGCTTTGGAGTAGACGGAGATATACCGGCAGCGGAGGCTAGACATTGATCCGAAGAAGAAGAAGAGGAAAACACAATAATATCCTTCTCCTGCTTACTCTTTCCTAAGAACATCAAGAAAATCAAACTAAATACACAAATTCCTCGATCAATTTAATGCCGGAAGAAAGTAGTGGAAAAAATTAATTGAAAAAAAATTAGTAATAGACGAACCAAATGTGAGGGATTTCTTGTGGCGATTCTGGTACTTGGAGAGAAGATGAATAATGCCGGACATGCAACCGATACTCTTAGCTCGAAGACTTTCAGGCGGAGGATCCCGGCGGGAAGTGGACGATAACTGACTATTCTGCCTCTTCATCGATTCAAAGTCTCCTTCTACGTAATGGTTGGAAAATGAAAATTCTTGAGTGATGAAGATTACAGCAATGGAGAGAGAAGAGAGGAAAGAAAGACAAGAGGAGTATGTAAAGCAACTGCCTCTCTCTCTCTCTCTCTCTATATATATATATATATATAATTAAATTATTAAAAATATCATTTAAATATGATTTGTTTTAATAATAAAAGATATTATTTTCATTTCCAACCAAAAGCAAAATCATATAAACTATTGATAATATCATACGCTGTTCATATCATAATATTTAGAAATTAAAAAGTTTTATAAATATTTTTTATATTTAAAAAACATTAAGAAAAAAAAATACTTTTATCATTTAAAACAAATGAAATCTCGTTTCAATAATATTCATAAACTTAAAAAAATTTTGAAAATACTTTTGATGTCTAAAAAGTATTAGAAAAAATATTTTTACCGTTAAGTTTTGGATAGAAAACGACCAAATTTCTCTAGTTTTTGTTGTTTAATTACATGCTAGTTTAAAGTTATTTTATTGGTTGTAGCGAATTTTAGATTTTTTTAGGTTTAAAGCTACATTAACGACCGCTCACAAAAAACCCGCAAGTATAAAATTACAAATGAACTTTAAATGAGTGTTAATGAACTTTAATTCTTAGGTAAGAGGGAGAATCATTGCTATAAAATTTAATTTGTTCGTGAACGAAGGATTTGTAGAGAGAAAGAAAAAGGAATATTCGTTCCTTTCTCGATGTGGGACTCCACCAAATCCACTCTCCTTTGGAGCTAGCATCCTTATTGGCACATTACCTCATGCCTACCCCTTTCGGGGAACTGCGAGAAGGCTGATGATACATCGTCCGATGTCTGGCTCTGATACCATTTGTAACGCCCCATACACACCGCTAACAGATATTGTCCTCTTTGGGCTTTTTCTTACGAGTTTTCCCTCAAGGCTTTTCCTCTAGCAAACGCGTATGTTAAAACTGTTTAAAAGGTTAGTTGTATTATTTCAATGAAATTAATGATTTCTATCGAAAACTTAATGGTAAAGGTTTTTTTTTTTACTAATATAACTTAAGCTTTCGATTTTATCAAATTTGACTCTGACCTTAAATGAGAGACGTTCATTTGACTCATAGGGTTGACCCTACAAAGTAAAAAATGCCTATTTAAATGAAAAATAAGAAACGGAGTAAGAAAATTTCTCGTCATTTGCTAAATAGGAATGCAAACCGGATCGCATTCCCATCTCGACTCCATCTTACCTCGATTATTTATTTATTTTAAATTTTGGATTTATAGAAATTATATTAAAATAATATTGTTTGTATTAGGATATTCTATGATCTCTTCTTTAAACAATTATAATTAGAATTATCAATTTAGAATTTCTTCACAGTTGAAAATAAATTTAAAAAATAAATAACAATAAAAACAAAAACTGAAAATTTAAATATACACTATATAAACTTTTACATAATAGGGGCGTTTATGTCATTTCACCTCTATCGATGGTTTATAGTCTAAACATGCTCCCGTGAACTTCAAATTATACATCCATTCATAAACCATGATATTAGGTCATGTTTTGAAATTTCGATGATTAGTGAATGACATTTGGTGTTAAAACTTACGATCTACTTTGTCTTTAAGTTCGATTAGGAGTTTATGAAGTAAGACGTCAAATCGAGCCCCTTATGTGATTCTTAGCCTAATTCTTTCTTATTGTCTTAAAACTTCCACAAAAAGACCAATGTTTCTCCACGGAATTTTATGCCAAATTACTGCTACAACCATAAATCCCACCACCAAAGTCTCACATGATGCCAATTTTGATATCCCTAGAGAAACACAATGGAAATGAACAGCTTCTACTAAGATCGTTCAGAGTAAAAGTATGCAAATACGAGCAATTTCGAGTACGATAAGAATGAGAGCTACATTAAGTTGTTACCAACATGAATATGAAATGGCACAGGCACAAGAACCTAAAGCTCTTCTTTACAGCAATTCAAAATGAATGAATGAAGATGTTTCTATCAGAAAAAGAGCAAATCAAAGAAGATAGAGTTTCCTACCTGAATCCTTGATTTCGGAATTGGAATAGTTGTATAAGATCTCTCAAGTTTACAACTGAAACACATATAGAATTTGTTATTAAAAAAAACCACAAAAGGCGTGGACCTACGCTCAGGTAAGGCACCTCGCACCTTGCTATGAGAGCGTGCTCAAGGACAATGTTTGAAATATAACAAATTAGGGTCACAGACAAAAAAAACAAATGTAACAGTCCAAACTCATCTCTACCAAACAACACGTCTATTAGGGAGAGATTTCTACACCTTTATAAAAAATACTTTGTTCTCCTCCCCAACCAATGTGGGATCTCACAATCCACCTCTTTCGGAGCCCAGCGTCCGTTGGCACACTGTCCAAGATCTCACATTTTATCCCCTTCGAGACCAACATCCTCGCTGACACTTGTTCCTCTCTTCAATCGATGTTGGATCTCACAACAAAATAGATTTATAACTCAGACAAGACAAGACACTGCTAGTTCACCTTCTTCATTTGACATTCACACTCAAGCTCTCTCCCTCCCTCCCTCCCTCCAATACTAGTGGAGCCACATGAAAATGATACTGGAAGAGGAAAATAAGGAGGGCTATAAGGCTAATGATGGGAGAAAATGGAGATGCAGTAATCCTATTTTGTGATAATGAGTTGACCTTTTAAGTATTTGTAATGTAATTTTGTGGTTAACTTGTATGATCTTGTATGATCGAGAGGACCATTGTGCTTTAGTGTACTGTACTTAATACTATAAAAGCTATCCTGTATACAAAGATGTAAAAGTTTATCTCATCTCATGACAATCAGCTCACAAATTCCCTAGATTTGAAACTACAATGCTATCCCCCACCACCTAGCAAAAATTCCCACAGGAGAAGTGAAATAAAAGGGACTTCCTGTCAAGAACTAAATAGGGCCCAAGTTAAGAGAGAGTGTTGCAAACTAAAGATCTTTCCAGACCTTAAAATCAGAAGTTGAAGTGTTGTAGTTTATAATACCATCTTGACAACCCAGAAACCATGTAGACCGTGCAGGATCCATGTTTATCAATGCATGGGCTGTTCCTCTTGGACTTGCTGCAACAGCAACCTCATCCGCACCAATTATCACTTCAGCATATCCCTTATCACCTACCTCGCTGTTCTCCAACTGCATCAAGTGACACACAATCCAAATTAGCAACATATTTAATATTAAAGTTTTTGATTTTTCATTCAAGGAAACAGTTCCCAACTTCGAGCTAATCCATGATATAAAACAGATAGAATTAACAAATGATTTCCAACGCTTTTAGCTTACTCTGAATATTGTTCTAGCACCCCACAGGACAAATGTTTCATTACAAGTATGGTGCCTGTGGTTTCCCCTCATAGCTCCAGGTTTAATTTCTCCAATATGAACAGAAGCACAGGTCACTGCTCCACCTGTAAGAATAACCTGATGATCACTGAAATTAACCGGTCTTCCGTAACAGCTTAAGCCCACCACTAGCAAATATTATCCTAATATAGGCTTTCCCTCAAGGTTTTAAGACGCGTTTGTTAGGGAGAGGTTTCCACATCCTCATAAGAAATGTTTCATTCCCCTTCCAACCGATGTGGGATCTCACAATCCACTCCCCTTGGGAGCCGAGCGTCCTTGTTGGTACACCGCCCAAGCCTACCGCTAGCAAATATTGTCCTTTTTGGGCTTTCCCTCGTGGGGTTCTACTCAAGGTTTTAAAACACGTTTGTTAGGGAAAGTTTTCCACACCCTTATGAGGAATGTTTCACTCCCCCCTCCAACCGATGAGGGGATCTCACAATCCACTCCCTTTGGGAGCCCAGCGTCCTCGCTGGCACATCCCCCAAGCCTACCGCTAGCAAATATTGTCCTTTTTGGGCTTTCTCTCGTGGGGTTCCACTCAAAGTTTTAAAACGTGTTGTTAGGGAAAGGTTTCCACCCCCTTATAAGGAATGTTTCATTCCCCTCTCCAGCCGATGTGAGATCTCACAATCCACTCCCTTTGGGAGCCCAGCGTCCTCGCTGGCTCACTGCCCAAGCCTACCGCTAGCAAATATTGTCCTCTTTGGACTTTTCCTCGTGGGGTTCCACTCAAGGTTCTAAAACGTGTCTATTAGGGAAAGGTTTCCACACTCTTATAAGGAATGTTTCATTCCCCTCTCCAACCGACGTAGAATCTCATATTTTCCCTCAGAAATCACAAACGTTGGATCATTTGCAGGCTTAGTAAACAATTGGGTTTCTATTCCAGTCGCAATTGATAAAATTTCAGACAGTTTCAAGCTCAACTGAGACAGAATTTGAGGCTCAATAAAGTTCCAAATGCAACGCGAAATCAACAGACACATACAAATCAAAACTCCCGTAACTTATACGCTAAGTAGACATCCAAAAGCAGAATTCAGCGCAAACTAGACGGAATATAAATGAATTCAAACCAAAAACAAAGGCGATTGGAGTACCAAGAACGCCAGAATCGAGCGCAAGAGAAATAGGATCGAGTAGCCATCCCCTGTTGTCTTTAGCAATCCGAGAAGGAAATCTAGGCTTGAAACGAACGAGGTTAGCCTTGAAATCATCGTCCTTGCTCCATGTATCAGGAGTATGTTGAAAGCGAGAGAAATCGGGGAATGAGAAGCGAGAAGAAGAGTGCTGGATTCTGAGAGAAATCCATGTGAGTAAGAGGAAAACAGAGAGCAGGAAAGGGAAGGCGTGAGGCTTCTTCAGAAAGTTCTTCAGAAAGTTCTTCAGAAAGTTCTTCAGAAACGATAACGATTCAAAGGATAGCGAAAGGGTTTGGCCTTGGGATTGACTGTGAAATGGACTCTCCAAGCTTTGGGGATTGCTTGAAGAAGATAATGAAATGGAAGCCCTCCTAGGGTTCGCCATTGTTGTCTCCTCTGACACTGCCTCGCACAACTCCCCACTGCCCAACTGGCTGCGCTGCTTTTTTTTTTTCTTTTTTCTTTTTTTTTTACTTGTTCTTTTTCGCAATAATTATTTTATGTTTAATTAGGAAAAAACCAAATTTTATATAAATTTTATCCCCTGATTTAGAATATATTTGATAAGTATTTTTATTTTTTTTTAAAAAAAAGAAAAAGTAATGTATTTAATAAATGTTGTTATGTTTTTTAGTTGAAATAAAATTTTATAATTATTATATAATAAAATATAGCATGCCTTCTAATAAAACTATGAAACTATTATAAAGAATTTATAATATTTAATATAACTTCGATCTTAAATCAAAATAAATAATAGTAAATTTTCAACCATACAACATATATTAATTTGTATTTTTTTATGTCACAATTTGTACAACATATTATTAACCCAAAATAATCAATTAATTTGTATTTACTTAACATGTTTATTAGGTGGGTAACGTTGCATTCCTATATGCTAAGTTCACAATTAGGGATTGCACGCTAACCGTCTCTACTAGACCTAATCGACCCATGTTATCATAACATACCCTAAAATTGGCTGAAGGAAAGATAAAACCATGGACTAAAACGTTCACAAAATCTATGCAAATCTTAAGATAGCATTAGTATAATTGAAAACAAGAAAAATAACCCGTCTTGTCAAAGTTTAAAAGAAATGTAATTGTCCTATCTTAAAACGAACCTATCTTTACATGATTATTCCTTAGGCTCTACTTTTTCTTCCGGGCAAGATTTTAAGTCTGTAGTACTTTTCTACACCTTGTTCACGCACGCATCATGAACCCACTAGTAGGCTCGTATTCGTACCCCTTAGGCCTAACTACGAGCTAGAGCACGTTCACGTTATCGAAAACCAATGGAAGGAAATGAGGTACGTGTTCATACAAAAAAATACTGAAAAAGTATTACATGCTTGTGATATACAACGTGCACGAGGCTATGAGATGTACATACATATACATGACTTTACTTTCATTATTATCACACAAGGCTCAACAACGTCTCATAGGCATAACATACATGACATAATCATAGTAACATCACATAATCATAACATAACATATCATAAAAAAAGAAAAATGACACGTCAATTGGCACAAGGTATGTATCATTCATACATCACTCAAGTCATCCAACCAAGTCGAAGGTGTACCAATAGTAAGTTCACTTACATGATTGCCCTAAGTCGACGTCACTAAATACTCTTGGTGCTAACCTAGCTCTACTCTTTGAAGTTCAACTCCACCTGAGTCCCATGACATCGGGACATTACTAAAAAAAAATGGCTTTGAAATAATTGAAATTGATAAGAAATGGTCTAAGGTTTTAGTATGAGCTGAGCTGATGACAAGCCGTAAGCAATGGGGCAAGGGGTGTTGGATAGTAGTCTATGTGCAGGTCAGGCTAGCCATATATTTCTAGGTCGAGGTGAGGGCAGGGTTGGATCTAGAGTGGGGTATAATGCCTGAGTCGTTCTAGGACGTGTTCTATTTCTAGATTGAACGCCCGAAGCTGCAATAGGTTTGGGTAATATGCCTATGGAGGCCAAAGTTCGGAATTAGCTTCGGTTCTAAGCCTAAGGCCTAGATTCGAGACTAATTCTAACCTAATTTCAATTTTCTTCCTTTTACTTATGTATGCAGACGACTTTTTGCAACTTTTGATTGATTCTTGACCTCTTTTAATGATGGATTTGGGACGGAGTTTTCGAGAACACATCGATCAATTTGGTAAGTTTTTCTAATGCTAAATTGAGAGAATAGTAACAAAATTGGAAAGAATTGATGTAAAAAGAGAGATTTGGGACACGACTTTCGCCTCTTCCAATAATGATCCTTCCTTCATCATGAATTTACGTAACGTTGAAGAGTTTTTTTTTTTTTTTTCGAGTGGTTACACGAAGTCATATATGTATTTTCTAGGGCACATAACTCTAGGGGCATAAATGACATTTAGTCACAAATCATACATATTCGCATAATATACATGCATATCGAGTAAGGTACGATAAATCATAACGTGCCATAGTCCTAATGAAACATTTAACAAATCATAGTTGAATTTTGCCTAGCGGAAATTCTAAAACGTGCAAACTGATCAAATTCTATAATTTATGACTTAGCTATCCATTTCCATGCTCAATTCATTAAAAAATAGTGCTAACAGTCCATATACTCAGAGTCATAGTCGATTCCATCCTGCAGTTCTTGCCGAAAAATCTAAATGGTTACTAACATGGTCGATTAATTTTTTGGGGTCGGTTTGGGTCCTTAAAACTTTTTAAATCTCTCAAAATTTCTCAAATATGTCCTAAATCAAGTCAAAAGAATAAAACAGGGAAGGCATCTCGATGAACAGGCTTAAAAACCATAAAAACGTGGATAGATCAAAGAAATTGATCGTTCACTATAGGGTCAACAGGATGTCATTATTAATGTGACACGTCACTAGTGATGTCATCACTGACGTAATTGGTGACGCTTCTACTTTTCTCTTTCTTTTCAAGTATAACTTTAGCTCAACAACGTCATTCCGCTCCCTATGTTTTGGATGTTCAATCGCTCGAATCAAGTTGCTCCATTCACCAAACGTGTAGATCACAGTCAACGAGCACAATGAGATAAGTTTCATGGAGAAACGAGGGAGATATGATCGATCAAATTCATGTAAAAACTCAAACCATACGTTCGATTTTCTTTTCACTCATTTTTTTTAGTATCTTTTCATTTGACATTTAGCAAGACAGGGAGATAATCGTAAATTTACATTACGAGGTATAAAATGGGCATGTTTCACGTGAGACGCTTGCATAAAATTCATTTAAAAAAATATATTACATTTAATAATTTAATATCAGGGAAATTGTAAATTTGTTTTAATTTTGATCATTAATAAAATTATAGATTTTCTAAAATCAAATTTGTAATTTAAATTATTTAAAATTTAAAAATTAAATTAAAAGTCCGCAAATGGTATTGATAGAAATACCATGGGCTGCGTTGCAGAGATTAACTCCCCCTGCATAGGCTTCTTCACCTCCCCCCAAAAAAAAATTGGTTTACTTTCTTAAAAAAAAACATGTTTTGTATTTAAAACCATAAATATAAGCCTTATCCATTCCTACTCTTCCCATATCCAGCTGGATTTTCATCGGAAATTGGACTCTCACGTGTCTATTTCAGACCATT
The DNA here is from genome assembly GCF_002738345.1 of Cucurbita maxima. Classification (NCBI taxonomy): domain Eukaryota; kingdom Viridiplantae; phylum Streptophyta; class Magnoliopsida; order Cucurbitales; family Cucurbitaceae; genus Cucurbita; species Cucurbita maxima. The sequence goes on from NW_019272046.1 coordinate 1,831,790, forward strand.
TACTACATCCGTTTGGAATAGCAGGTGCATAGTCTATCCTCTGACAGATGGGTCGGAGGCGCAATACTGGCACACCTGTGTCGTTCGATACTGTCCTTCATAACCCCATTTAAAAAAAATTGTTCGAGACACTTATTTCAGATCGCTCGCCCTCGCTATGATACACACATGTGTCGACTATTTCATTAAGACATCTCGAACATCTATCTATCTAGATTTTCATCGAACATTGGACTCTCCTGTATCCATACTAGACCATTTACTACATAGTCTATCCTCTGACACATGGGTCAGAGGTGCAATATTGGTACATCTGTGTCGTTCGATACTGTCCTTAATAACCCCATTTTAAAAAAATTGTTCGAGACACTTATCTCAGACCGCTCGCCCTTGCTATGATACACACATGTGAGGGGAATAATTATTTCTCATTTATATATAATATTTATTTTAATTTATTTTAATGAAATTTCTATTTTATAATATAATTTTTTTAATAAAAAAAATCGTAGTAAATTTAATAATAAAAGTATAATATAATAAACATGAATTTTATATTCATACTTAAAAAGACTCCAAATACCTTCATCAATCTCCACCTACCCCGTGCGTTTCATTTTTATCCGGTGGCTGCTGCTGCATTCGGTGAAAGTGGGCTCTGGAGCTGTGGAACGGAAAAATTTCGGTGAATCACAACTCCATTTGATTTTTCTCAAGGTTTTTGTCTGTGAAGAATCGTGTAATGGACTTATTACAGTCTTTAGATCCTCAAATCCTTCTGGGTTTGGCTGTGGCCGTTTTAGCTCTTGCCTTTGGTGCTCTCTATTTGTTATCCTCGTCCAAGAAAACCAAATCCGGAGGTTAGCTGCTCTTGAATCTCAGTTTATTTATTTATAATTTTTTAGTTTCTAGTGTTCGGATTTCCTTGTTGAGTGTTTTGGATTCATGATTTGCGGTTGAAATCTACTTTACCTGAATGCTGTAAGCAGTTTCTAGGATCTATTGTGTTTTGATTCGTGCCATTTTGATGAAATTTTGAGAGTGCAGTTTGAAGTTCTTGTTACTTTGTGGATATGTGGACGTCTGGAGTCTGAATGTTACTATAGTTACTCTGTAATGGACATTTCAGTTCAAATTAAGCGTATGGTGTGTTTTAATTGGTACTAGTTAAGGAAATTTCAGGGAGCACTTCCATAACCATGCGAGTTCCTACTCCCTTTGATAATATGACGTACTAATGCAGCACTATGTGGACAAATGGATTTTTCACTCAACATTTTCAGTGGATTCTTGTGCATATGGAAGGTTTCATTGTGATGATACATTAGAACATCGTCTGTTGTTGGTGTTTTCTTCGATTCGTATTCTTACGTTTTTTTTTTCCATACAATATGGTTCGTGCATTCAGGTTGCTTGGATCCAGAGAATTTCAAGGAGTTTAAGCTTATCAAGCGTGCGCAGCTGAGCCATAATGTGGCGAAGTTTACATTTACACTCCCAAGTTCTACTTCAGTTTTGGGCCTTCCCATTGGACAACATATAAGTTGCAGGTCTAGTAGTTTATCCTTATTTATTTGTCATAGGATTAGTTCGAAACACGATACTATACTCTCTCGTGTTGACTCTGTAGAGAAAACATGGAATACAATATGTTTACTTTAAAGATACCTGTTAAACTATCAATCATGCCTTTGCCTCGTGATAGATTTTCTGATCCAGCTCATTGTCAGTCACAACTTTTATCGGATGGTTTTTTAGGTTGAGAGAAACTGTAAAACTTTAAAGGAAACTTCTAAGTAATTTATTTATTTTTTTATTGTTTGGGAGTAATCTCTAAGAACATCGTTTAGGTAGAGTATCATGTGTTTCTTTTAGCTGCTTAATTTAGTTCAAAACACTTATCTAATAATTTGCATCATCTGAAACAAGCTAACAGAAATGTTTTTCTTAATCTCCTTTTGGTTTGAATGGGGATGAAGGCCTTATTGCCCTCTTCACCTGGTGTTGTTTTTTAAGACGATTCTGTTTCATATGACAAAAAGGATTTATTTCTCCTGAGAAACTATAATTCATCCATCCTACAGGGGCAAGGATGGCCAAGGTGAAGATGTTATCAAACCTTATACACCTATTACGTTGGATTCTGATGTCGGATATTTTGAATTAGTCATAAAGGTACATATCTTTGTGTTTTTTCTTTTTTTAATGTTTCACATGCATGTTAATCTTAATCCTAACTCTGTATTGTGTTTAATCAGATGTATCCCCAAGGAAGGATGTCACACCATTTCCGACAGATGCGTGTCGGTGATTTTCTGTCTGTGAAAGGGCCCAAGGTATGTGTCGATAAATTAATGGCAGCTATTTAAGTTATCATTTCTTATGCTTTTAGATATCTATGTTTTTTGGGATTCTTAACATTTTATTCCATTGACAAATGAGTGGCATTTTTCTTTGTCCAAACTTGTCTCATACACGTTCTTCGCATATATTTGATCTCTGATGTTATGTACTGTGTGTCTAAATCAATTCATGTTTTTGTTTTTTATAATTCTCTTTTGAATTAATACTTTGACTCAATTTATGTTGGAAGCCTTCTCTTGATCAATGATTTTGAAACAATTTTGATGGTAAACCAGAAAACGAAGAAAGATTTTAGTAAATAGGTGTAATTTATTAAACAGAGAACAGTATTAAAACTCATGGCCTTCAATGTTCAAGTTGAAGTTGGTATGGAAATTAATCTCCTGTATCTACTGCCCTGGTTTATGTATTCTATCTGTCTGTCTAGCATTCAGCTTCCTTAGCGTTGGCCGACTTTTCCTCCCACGCTCTATTTCGAGAATTTAATGGAAACATTTTATTTGTCGCAGAGAGAAACAAATAACTGCATAGTTACCTTTGAAAACGCTGAGAATATTCAAAATTTACAATGTAAAATATTACTGCAGGGGCGATTCAGGTATCAACCAGGCGAGGTCAGAGCATTTGGGATGCTCGCTGGAGGCTCTGGCATTACTCCTATGTATCAAGTACATATTTTCTTTTGGCTTGCTCATTTTGTTCCTCAACATACTATCATTTGGATTGCTTTGGTTGTTGTTATGAATATTCATGCTTTCTTTGCTCTCCTTAGGTTGCTCGAGCCATATTAGAAAATCCAAATGACAAGACGAAGGTACATCTCATTTATGCCAACGTCACCTACGAGGACATTCTTTTGAAGGTAATTATGCCATATCTTCTTCAATGGAGTTCCCTTTTGTCTTCAATTTGACCAAAATGTGGATACCTGTACATCTTTTTATTAACTTTTACTTTCATGGAGAGAGATAAGCCATGCCAACCAGTGCAACCGAGGCTTATTTTCCACACTGTCTCGGTGATATTGTAATGAATCTACTCCTTTCTCAGCACGCTGTGAATTTCAACGGCATAGTGATTTGATTGGAATGTTTTCCGTACATCTAATGTTCGAACTCCTTAGTTTAACACTTGCGTGGAGTTCTTTTGCCAACATTAACATAGCGAACATAGCTTAACTAGTTAAGTCATATAGTCCTCTGTTCTTGTCATGGCTCAACTGTCCTCAACTAAAAGGCCAGTTGTTCATCATTTTATATAGATAAGAAAAACGTGTAGGATCTTAATATTTTTGTAGCTACCTCTTGGGCTTCACTTTTGCTTTGATAACAATAGCTTCACTTTTGCTTTGATAACAATAATCCTGTTTCTATGATATCTCCTTCTCCAATTTCAGAACTGTTTCTTACCAAAAGAAACTTGTGTGGTTGTAGGAGGAGTTGGATCTTCTCGCCTCAAGGTACCCAGATAGCTTCAAGCTCTATTATGTTTTAAACCAGGTCAGTCTTCTCCTTCAGCCACAACTCCAAATTTATACTTATCTCTACCATATCTTTTGATCAACCTTTTGTATACCTATTGCTTACTCAGCCTCCTGAATCGTGGGACGGTGGCATTGGATTTGTGACGAAGGAGATGATTCAAACCCATTGCCCTGCTCCTGCTTCTGATGTTCGGGTATGTTTGATTACCAACTCATTAGTTTTAAATGACAAGGATGCTTCAGATTGGTTCTCAAAAACATGTTTGAATAATTTCCTTTGTCAAAAGTGCTTTTGCTCGTCTTCCTGTAAGTTGTTTCTACGAATGACCTACTTTTTAAAGCTAACGAAGAGTGTTCTTCGTGTGCTCGATAACTTGTTGGATTGGAGTAGGTTCATTAGATTCATTTTAGTGTCTATATTTTGATCGAAATTTTAAACCACAAAATCATGACAAAGTGTTAAATGAGCTAAACCTCATATGTAACCCTGTTTTATAAGCAGATTTTAAGATGTGGGCCACCACCAATGAACAAGGCCATGGCTGCTCATCTTGAAGCTCTTGGATACGCACCAGAGATGCTGTTCATGTTCTGATTCTTTCTCAAAGTTCTTCACTAGAACTAAGCATCATTTTTCTTTTCCTCCCAAGTTTTGAAAATTTGAATAATGTCTCAATTTAGAGCTAAAGATTTATGTACTTAGGAGGCTGTTTTCTTAGCTCTTTTTCATTTTGCAGTGCTGTGGAATAATTGATGCCATCATTTAGCAGAGTCCACCCTAGTTTTTTTATTTTTTTTATTTTGCTGAAATTGTTTTTTCAAGAGACAACTTTGAAATAAGCTTCCTGAAGCGATATAGTCGGGTGGCAACTACGAGACTGAGATAGTTTATATTTGAAATGAGATTTGATTTGATTTGATTATCATATCAACTAAACAATTATGTTTCTTCTAACTACTTTAGTTCTATCGTTAGTTTATTGTTAGTGATAGATGGATATGTATTTTGTATTAGGTTTTCGAGTTTCTAACCACGTGTTTTATAAATCATTAACCTTAAATTTTGCTCGTGTGTCGGACCTAGTTTTCTATTTAGCCTAAAGTCGTTATCATAATTGTGTCATAAAAACATAGTCATGGAGTTAACCCATATATTATGAATTTAAGTGCTTGCTAGCCTATACTAAAATTTAAATGTCATGGTCTTTGAGTTGCGATGAGCATGTGCCATGGTCTCGGAGTTGTGATGTCATCGTCAGCTGTACAAGAGAGTCTTGTCTTGACTCGAAAAATAAGAGTAACACATGGTTGAGTATTTTAATAAATACTTAGTAAGTGAGGGGAGTCTTGTCTTTACCCGTAAGGATATGACCGAAATACTTTTAGCACAAACAATTATGAGTGGGACCTATCATACCAATCTATATTCCCTTGGGCAAGTATTCTAACCGAGTAATTGATGAATAATTGAAGATCATACCAATCTATATTCACTTCATTCTTGTTTGACCATTTCATACTAGCATACTCGGATCTACTCCATTTCCCATATAATGCTTCGAACGGTGTCATTCCAATTGTTGTTTGAAAACTATTATTGTATGAGAATTCCATCAGGTGTAGCTTGGCGTCCGAACTCCTAGTGAAGTTCATTACAAATGTCTGTAGCATGTCTTCTAAAATCTGATTCAAACTGTCTGTTTGACCATCCGTTTGAGGGTGGAAGGCAATGGTGAAGTCGAGGCGAGTACACAACGTTTTCTAGAGTCCGCACCAAAATGCTGACGTAAAGCGTAGGTCGCGGTTCGACACTATTGATACTGAAACCCTATGCAACCTCACAATTTCTTTCACATACAACCGATCCCAGTTGTCTACTATATATGTCGTTTTACCCGGTAGGAAGTAGGTCGACTTTGTCAATCTGTCAACAATTACCTAAATTATTAAATAGCCCTTTAGTGTCCTCGGTAGGCCTACTATGAAGTCCATAGCGATATTTTCCCACTTACACTCCGGTATACTTAGGGGTTGCAGTAATCTTATCGTTCTCTGCCTACAAGCTTTTACTTGTTGACACATCATACATTTACTCACAAATTCTGCTATAACATTTTTCATACTTCGTCACTAGAAGTGCTGTTTCAGGTCTTGGTACAGTCGGATGTATATAGAATAATGAGTTGTGTGCTTCAATCAGTTTTTAACTTCTTAATTTTTCTATCGTTGGGACACATAGCCGTCCTTGATATAGTAGTTCACTATTTGATGACTTGGAAAAACTCTCTACTGGACTCGTTGTTAGCTGGTTCCATATCTTATTTAAGATAGGGTCCACTTGTTGGGAGTCGATAATCCTCTCCCAAAGCGTAGGTTGCACTGTGAGTCAAGCCATCTGTGCTATAACTCCCTTAGTTACTACAGTTATGTCAACTAGCTCGAATATTGCTTATACTTGTGACTCCCTAGTAATGAGGGTTGATGAGTGTGCCGTTTTACGTCTTAGGCATCTGCGACCACATTTGTCTTTCCAGGATGGTACTGGATATTTATGTCGTAGCCCTTCACCAATTCCAACCACCTTCATTGAGTCATATTCAATTTTTTCTAGGTGAATAAGTATTTTAGACTCTTGTGGTCGGTGTAGATTTGAGTATTTTCTCCATTAAGGCAGTGTCACCAAATCTTTAATGCAAACACTACTAAGGATAATTCTAGGTCATGTGCAGGATAGTTGTCATATTCTTTCAACTGATGGGACGTGTATGCAACAACCTTACTCTGTTGCATCAATACGCACCATAGTCCCTTCTTGGAAGCAACACTGTATATCATGTACTCCTCTGAGCTCTCTGGTACCATGAGCACTGGAGCTGACACTAACTTTTGCTTTAGGCCTTGAAAGTTGGCCTCACATGTATTGTTCCATACAAAGGGTACATCATTTCTCGTCTATTCTAGCGAAGTCTTGCACAAACCTTTGATAGTATCTTGCTAACCCCAGTAAGCTTCGTAACTCTATAATTGTAGTTGGGCGTTCCCACTTAGTGAGGTCTACTGAAATTCCATCTTTTGATACCATGTCTCCCAAGAACGAAACTTGTCGCAACCAAAATTTGCATTTGGAAAACTTGGCGTACAATTTGTTCTCCCTCAAGATGGTTAGGACTTTTCAGAGTTGTTCTTGAAGCTCTTGGTCCACCATCGAGTATGCTAGAATGTCGTATATGAACATGATAACAAATGTGTTTACACTCCTTGAATTCCGAGTTCATTAACTCAATGAACACAACTGGGACACTGAGGAGGCCAAATAATATCACTGCAAACTCGTAGTGGCCATACCTTGTTCAAAAGGTTGTCAATACATCCCCTTCTTTGATCTAATCTGGTGATACCCTAATCTAAGATCTATCTTGGAAAATATCGTCGTCATTTGTTAGAACAGCTTCCATTGAGTCTCTGCACCTACCCTTTTTTTTTGTTTTCGGACCGAAGGAATATCTTCTTGCCAAAGGAGAGGATTTATTAACCTGAACTAGATTGAACTGTCCACGACCACATCTACGACCATTATTCTGAGCATGACTAGCTGCTAGAGCTTGAGAACCTTTTAGGAGTTGGTTTTTCTCCTTTCTTGCTTTCACTCTAGTACTTTCCTGTAAACCCTGCTGCAAGCATGAATTTCAATTCGAATCGACTAATCCGGTATATTTTCTGTCTCTTCTCTCTCTTTGCTTTCCTTCACCTTCTGTCAAAATGCTTCTCAAGGAGGCTCCTTACTTCACCTCGACGGTTATGCCACGACTAAAATAGGTTGGAAGGCCTGGATGCCCTTCTGTCTATTTTTTGGGATATTTTAGCCCCGAGCCAGCTTCATGGTCACACTGAAAACAACCCAAAACTAGGTTGGGTGCAGGGGTTTTCGAGGCTTTTCTATTTCAATATCTGCCGACAGCCATGCACCACCTGTCATTTTGTTCTAGGATTCTTCCTATTCGTTTTAACTGAATCTTCTTCCATAATGGAAGAAGCAGTATATTGATAAAGAATTTTTTTCTATCGGCTTGACCTCTTTTCGTCGGTAAAGAGTTCAATCAATCAAACACCTATTCTATATTCTAATCTAAGAAAGAAGTAGAAACAATTATGCCGAGATATTCCTCACTTCCTCGGGGCGGTCTTAAAACTGGTTGAACAAATCTTCGATACGAGGGAGTGAGTACTTCTTCTTTACTGATCTCTTGTTTAACTCCCTCTAATCAATACATAGGTGCCGAGTCATCCTTTTTTTTTTCCCCCAAAATTTTTAAAGAAGAAATGTAGAATTAGAGGTAATAAAATATATAGATTAAATGTGTAATGTGTATTTGATCTCTCTTATTTTATATAATTAATTCTCTTAATTTCTTTTTCTATATTTGTTAAATATAATTAATTAATTAATTAATTAATTACTTATAAACATATGAATAAGGAGTTGATATAAAGTAATAAATTTTAAATCATCAAATAATATTTATAATTAAAATTCTTAACTATAATTATAAAAAATTAAACATAGATGGGGACTACTACGCTCACCGCGCACTTGCATCACCACCAGAACTTGGCTACTGCTTCACCCAGCACCTACGCTTACTACGAACATCGAATCATCACGTGGCTGCTAAAGCACGTTAAGACCCTATCATGGCCGAAGGATCTGCAACACGTTGGAGAGCTTTTAAACCCTAATGCCCATTCTCAACGAGTTCTGAAGTAATCCTCAACTCGTACTTCTTGTTATTAGTTAATTAATTAATATATTTTACAGAATATTAATTAATAATTTAAATAAATAATTTATTATGTTAATATAGATAGAAATGATTTTAGTATATTAGCATTATTATCGTAGTTTTAATATATTTTATTTAAACATATTTATAAAAATTAAATAAAAAATATATTTTAAAGAAAGGAATCTGCAAGGAAAACTCTATAAAAGGAAAATATATGTTAAAAAAATAACTGTGAAGTCTAGCCCACTGGTTCATCTTTCTTCAAGATTCTCCGACCCTTTTCTATCTCTGATTTCTCCATTTCCAACCGCCGCCAGCAGACGCTGCGTTTTCTTTCCTCTTCACGGTGCCCGACCTCACGCCGCCACCGTATCCCTTCCGTCTCTCCGTGGCTCGCCGTCGAGGTTTGCTCGGATCAAGTGTTTTTTTTTCTTATTCAATCAACTTCAAAATAGGGTAGATTTGGAATTAGGTCAATCATGAATTGAATTATTCTAAGCTAGATTTCAAATCATACTGAATATCAAATTCTATTCTTCGTTATGCTGCTTGTTTTTCGTTTGATTATCCTGTGGTGATGTCCGTTCCCCTCCTCTGTTTTATATTTTATCTCGTCCGAACCGCTCTGTTTATTTTTTCTTGATTTTCTTGACTTTTGATAATTAAACTTGACTGTAAGTATTAGTTGGTGGCTACTGGCTATTGAGGCTTGAATTCATGACAGTTCCAAGTTCATTTTCGTTTGTGGTTTGTTTCTTTGAGAATTGAAACTTACGGACAAAATTATTCATGTTTAGGACTATTTAATTTTGACAACTTGTATCTGTGCCTTTTCGATTATGCTTGTGTTTCTAATGCCGATGTGCTTTGTTGTTAAATCGGCAATTTTCTGTTCTGGTTTATGTTACGGTTTGGATTCTTACATGCGAACAATTAATTCTGTAATTTGAATAGTTATGTTGTTTAGTTTCCTCTTAATATTTTAGATGCCGGTTTGATAGGCATTTTGTTTTTTGGTATCCTGTTCTTGAATTTCATTCTTGTTTCTTGCCAAATTATTTTTATGGTTTTTCCCTTTCGTTCTTTAAAAACAAAACGCAGAATTCTTAGTCAAATCCTAAAAACAAAAACAGTTTCTAAACACTGCTTTTTTAGGGTTTAAAACTTGGCTTGGATTTTGAAATACTTTTTGAAAGTAGATAACAAAACAAAGAAACTCATAGGTTGAAGTAGCGTTTATAAGCTTAATTAAAAAAAAAAGTTACCAAAGGGGTCTAAGTTGTTCAAGCATGAATTTGAAATGAACTTTTAAGTTTCATTTTGCATGAACAGGAAATTGGGCGCATATAATGTGTTGAAGTTATGATTTAAAAAGAACTCAGGTTGGGCAAAAGTAAGGAAATGTATTATATTGTGGTGAATGATCTCTTGTCAATTCGTAAGGCATCAATTTTCTGTTATAATTTTTCAGAGTATATGTTGGAGGCTATAGTTTTTCAGTAATCAAAGGTATGATAATTCTGGTCATATTCTCCTAATATTTTCTTGTACTATATGTAATTTAATAAGTTTCTTTGTTTGTATTGAACTCTTTACCCTTCGATATATACAGTTTTCATTTGATGCTCTAGACTTTTGTAAGTTTTGATTGTTTCAATGACAAGTTCCTTTCTAAAACTGTACCTGTGTTTTACTTGTCTTTCGTGTGCTGATCATGACAATTTTTTTTCCTTGGAAAATTTGACATGGTAGTATGTATGTACCACATCTTTGGGTTCTTAAATTTTAAAATGATTTCATTTTTTGTCTGATCCGTATGTTGCAGAAATAGAATGGCAATGGTTATTATTAGATGTGAAATAACACCTGGATGGTTTTTGTGTTTATGTTTGATAATTTTATTTTTTCCTATAATCAGGTTGATTGGTGCAATGGGAAGAAAGAAAACAGAAGAAGTTGGTGGAAGCTCCAAAGTCAAACCTGGTAAAGATGTTTCTGGGAAGAGAGAGAAGCTTTCAGTGTCAGAAATGCTTGCTAATATGGATCAGAAACCAGATAAACCAAGAAAGGGATCTTCATCTTCGAGTGGTGGTGCTAAACCTCAAGCCAAAGCTCCAAAAAAGGTTGCATCTTACACTGATGGCATTGATCTCCCTCCCTCAGATGATGAGGAAGAAGAAATTGTGCTTGATGAAGAGCAACAGAGTTCCAGTTCCCAGAAACGGCTACCCTGGCAGGATAGAGCTGAGGTGAAGCCTCTGGAGGTTGCTGTAAGTGACAAAGAGTTGAAAAGACGAGAGAGGAAAGACATGTTTGCTGTCCATGCAGCAGAACTGGCCAGACAGGAAGCTCTAAAAGATGACCATGATGCTTTCACTGTTGTAATTGGTAGCCGAGCTTCAGTTCTTGATGGAAATGATGAAGCTGATGCAAATGTCAAAGACGTTACAATTGAGAATTTCTCTGTTTCAGCTAGAGGTAAAGAGCTTTTAAAAAATGCATCAGTGAAGATATCTCACGGGAAGAGGTATGGTTTAGTTGGGCCTAATGGAATGGGAAAGTCTACACTATTAAAGCTCCTTGCTTGGAGGAAGATACCAGTTCCTAAAAATATCGATGTTCTCTTAGTTGAACAAGAGGTGGTTGGTGATGATAAAACTGCACTTCAAGCAGTTGTTTCTGCTAATGAGGAGCTGGTTAAGCTTCGACAAGAAGTTGCAGATTTGCAGAATTCTGATGGTGGTAAAGATGAAGATGATGAGGAGGATGATGCAGGAGAGAGGCTTGCTGAGTTATATGAAAGGCTGCAGCTCATAGGATCAGATGCAGCTGAGGCTCAAGCTTCCAAAATTCTTGCTGGACTAGGTTTTACCAAGGATATGCAAGCACGACCCACCCGTTCATTTAGTGGTGGATGGAGGATGAGAATTTCATTGGCTCGGGCTCTTTTTGTTCAACCAACACTTCTATTACTTGATGAACCCACAAATCATCTAGACCTCAGGGCTGTTCTCTGGTTGGAGGAGTACCTCTGTCGGTGGAAGAAAACTCTTGTTGTTGTATCACATGATCGAGATTTCCTGAACACTGTTTGCAGTGAGATTATTCATCTTCATGACTTTAAGCTTCATTTTTATCGTGGAAATTTTGACAGTTTTGAGAGCGGTTATGAGCAGCGTCGCAAAGAAATGAACAAGAAGTTTGAAATATATGATAAGCAGGTGAAAGCAGCTAAGAGGTCTGGAAGTAGGGCTCAACAAGAGAAGGTGAAAGACCGAGCCAAGTTTGCTGCTGCTAAGGAATCCTCAAAGAACAAGTCCAAGGGAAAGGTTGATGAGGATGATCCTCAGCCGGAGGCCCCCAGAAAATGGAGAGATTACAGTGTAGAATTCCACTTCCCTGAACCCACCGAGCTCACCCCACCACTATTACAATTGATTGAAGTAAGCTTTAGCTACCCAAATAGAAAAGACTTCAGACTTTCTGATGTTGATGTGGGTATTGATATGGGAACACGGGTTGCTATTGTTGGACCCAATGGAGCGGGGAAATCCACTCTTCTGAACCTGCTAGCAGGTGATTTGGTACCAACAGAAGGTGAAGTTCGTAGGAGTCAGAAGTTGAGGATTGGGAGGTATTCACAGCATTTCGTAGACCTTCTGACAATGGAGGAAACACCAGTTCAGTATCTTCTTCGTCTTCATCCCGATCAAGAGGGTCTAAGCAAGCAGGAGGCTGTACGTGCCAAGTTAGGGAAATTTGGACTCCCTAGCCACAATCACCTCACGCCGATTGCCAAGTTATCTGGGGGCCAAAAAGCCAGGGTTGTTTTTACCTCAATTTCCATGTCAAAGCCACACATATTACTGCTTGATGAACCAACGAACCACTTGGACATGCAGAGTATTGATGCACTTGCAGATGCCTTAGATGAGTTCACTGGTGGAGTTGTTTTGGTTAGTCACGATTCCCGACTCATATCACGAGTCTGCGAGGATGAAGAAAAAAGTGAAATTTGGGTTGTTGAAAATGGCACTGTCGAGTTTTTCCCTGGAACTTTCGAGGAATACAAGGAAGAATTGCAAAAGGAGATTAAAGCTGAGGTTGATGATTAGTTGAGTAATATGTTGTAAAAGGCGTTGGATTTTCAAGTGGCACGTTCTACTTCATCCTTTTTGGTTTCTGAGGTTTATTTTACATTTTTCAAGTATTGGATGTGTTCCAAGTATAATATCTTCTTCATGAGTTTTGCCTGTGCTACTGTACTATATTCTATGAAAAATTTCACACTTTTCAAAATGTTTTGTTCCCTCTTTTTACTTACTGGCTCTAATGGTGTTCACGGACATGGGCAGAGAGATATGTATGGAATGGGATAATAAGGGATTTAGACACCGAAAAGATGTTTTCTTCCCTCTAATGGTGTCCGATATTAAAGTGTTTAAATGACTTAAGAACGTTCATCTCTTCTGAACCACTTCTCAAGCTTCCACCGTCCAATATCTGGCTCGATATCATTTGTAATGACCCAAGTTCACCGCTTGCAAATATTATCCTTTTTGTGCTTTTCCTTTTGGGTTCCTCGTCAAGGTTTTAAAACGTGTATACTAAGGAAAAGTTTTCACACCCGTATAAAGAATGTTTTGTTGTCTTCTCCAACGATCTCACAATCCACCTCCCTTCGAGGCCCAACGTCTTTGTGGCACACTACCTGGTGTCTACTCCCTTCGAAACTCAGTGTCCTCACTTGCACACCGTTCAGTGTCTGACTCTGATACCATTTGTAACGGCTCAAGCCCACCACTAGCAAGTATTGTCCTTTTTAGGTTTTCCCTTTCACGCTTCCTCTTAAGGTTTCTAAAACGCTAGGGAGAGGTTTACACACTCTCACAAATAATGTTTTGTTTCCCTCTCCAACCAATGTGAGATCTCACATATAAAGTCATTTTGACGTAAGGAGTCGAAGAGAACGTAAACGAGACGAGACCCCGATGTTAAAAATGCGATCGGAGCGAGGAGGAAGAGAGGGATATATATACCTGTGTTGGTGGGAACAGATCTCCAATGAGCAGGGCCATGTTGAATGTAAGAGAGAAGGAAGATGTCCTCTTGGGGAGTCCAAGGAGCTTTCTTGATGCCCACTTTACGGGTGGACCCAATAGTTCTTCCGAAAATACATCCTCAAATTCTCTTACGACTAGTACTGAGATCTTCTAGGGTAATGTGTCGAAGGCGACTAGGTTCCTTTTATTCGGTGGAAATCTACATTGTAAACTCATCTTGAGATGATATGAGGAACCACGTACTAACTTGGTAGCTAGAAAGCACACAAGGTCGCTCTCTCAAACTTAGAGTTAGGGGTGTACATGGTCCGGGTTGGGTTGGGTTGGAGGATTTTTTTGACCCAACCCATAAATTCGAGTTGGTTGGATTAGTAACCCAACTCTCTATTTTTGGTTGGGTTCGGGTTGGTCCAAAAAAATTTAATTTATATGACCTAAAATGATAAAACAATTACTACTCGAAGTTGTAGATCAAAAATATCAAACTCTCTATTGCATCCATATTATCACCTACAAATATATAAAAAAATATGCAATGAATCAAGTCTAAAGTTACCACATCTAATTAAATTATCTACATTCACAATATATAATCATTCAACAAAATGCCTAAAAAATGAATTAATTCCAAAGTTACAACATTCAACAAAATATTTAAAAATTTTAAATTATCCAACCCTCTCTTGCATTCTTAATTCCTACAAAAGAAAAATAGCATCTTGAAAGTTATTACCGTTTTAAGACGTTTTAAGAGACGTTTTAAGATTGTTTGGATAAAGCATAGTGTAACTTCAAATATTTTACTTATATTTGAAAAATAATTATTCTTGCATGACGTTGGTGGAACTTGAAGGTCTTAAATCATCTGAAAAAATAAAATATAAATTATGATATAACAATATAGAATATATCTTAACAAATAGACAATAAATAGATTTGGAGTTACTGTCTCAATCTTGGAACAAATCTCCAAATCTTCAAGTTATTGAGGAATATCTAACGATACTCATTTTCTACCGATCCAATTTTTTATACATATGAGAGCTTCCACTGTTTTAAGTGTCAAAGAACTCTTAAAAGAATCAAGAATCCTCCCACCCGTACTAAATGCTAATTCAGAAATACAGTCGAAACACTGGAATGACCAAAACATCTTGGGCAATTTTCGATAAAACTCTATACTTAATTGTGTCTATCTCCGTACTCATGGACTTCGAAGTGAGTCTTGATTCAGATTGATGATGATCTTGAGTATTATCATAAAACTTGTAGTAATCATTCAAACGAATTAAATAATTCTTTATGCCATCCACCATCACTTTAGCCATAGCATCTTCATAAATATACGAAAAGCAAAATGATATGTAATCCAATTTGTAACGAGGATCGAGTACCACTGCTATGAATATCAACTTATTAATTCTTTCCACCGAGCCCCAATATTTGTCATACTTAACTTTCATATTTGAACTCGGTTACTTAAAACAGGTGACATCAAAGAAAACCTTCAAAAACTTTACAAACAACATTTTTCCAATCATCAATGGTTGGTGTCCCTATTCTTTTGTTTCCATGATCCCCTCTTTGAAATAATCAACATAATCTAATTCTTCCTCCTCTAATACTTTGAAAGCTTTTTCAAATTTCAAGGCATGATCAGTCATCAAATAAGTGGAATTCCATCGAGTCGCCACATCCAAACAAACAAGTGTTTTACATTTAATTTTTTCTTGTTCAACACGATCTTTAAATTTTGTCAATCTCTTGGGGGATGATCTAACATACCTCACGACATTGCGAACACTAGAAATGGAGTCATGCATTTCTTTAAACCCTTCATTCACAATCAAATTAATTATGTGAGCACAACATCTCATGTATAATATTTCTCCATCTAAGACGAGTGAATTCCAACTTTTAAGCCTTCTCATAATATATGAAATAGCTATATCATTGTAACTTGCATTATCAACCGTGATAGAGAAAACCTTATCGATTCTCCATTCTAATAAACAACTCTCAATAATCTTGCCAATAGTCTCTCCCTTGTGGTTAGCAACTTGTGTTTCAACTCCTTTTTTTTCTTCGAGCTGAAATATATCTCTACCAATGGTTACTCTTGACCGAGAGTCAAACTTAGAATATGCAATACCACAAAACAATTTGAAACCCTCGGTCTCTACAAACTTAAATGATAATTCATCCATAATTATCATCTTGGCACATGCTGCTCTACATCTTGTTTGACTAAATAATGAAGTAACAATATTATTACCACCCTTTCCATCTATTGAACGTTGAAAACTTAGAGTGGTTTGTCATTTGTCCTCCAACTTATATGTGTACTTTCTACACTGATTTTTAAGTGCTTCCATAACGTGCTAGTTCCACAAGAATTAGTATCACAAGCATACTCCTTAGAACAATAGTTGCACTTGCACCTCTTATTATTGTTCTCTAATTTTGTAAAGTGATCCCACACGGTTGATTTACTGAGTTTCTTCTTCTTAAATTCAGATTGGGTAGCGAAGGGTGGTTTCGACGAATTATAATTACTAGAGCTACTTGCACATACGGTTGCACTATTGTTTTCCATCTATAAAAAGCAAAATAGAACTATTATGATTCAAACATTTAACTCAATATAAACAATTATTATAGAATGCATCAAGGTTAAAATATACAATCAATTTTTGTAAGGGGATATAACAAAAAGAGAAAAAGCTTACTCGTTATAGTGTTCCAGGAGACTAAAGAGAGAAAGACGGCGCGCGAGAAAGAAACAAGACAAATAACGCGAGAGAATGCTATTGAGATCAAATTCCTTGTGAAGATTAAGAATCGAGAGAGATTTGTATTTTGTGGAGAGGGTGAGAGTCGAGAGGAATGGATGAATGGATTGTAGAGAGGTAGGGAGAGAAATGGATGAATGAATTGTAGTAGAGAGAAGAATGGATTGAAATGAATTAATTTCTCTTTATTTTTTTAATATTTTCGGGTTGGGTCGGGTTGATCCAATCATTTTCTTTTGGTACCCAAATCCAACCTAAATCAGATCGGGTTAAAAAAAATGGACCCAACCCAAACCCGAAACCAATACAACCCAACCCAACCTTTATAATTTGGGTTGGGTCGGGTTGGGTTCTCGAGTTTCCGAGTTGGGTGTACTCCCGTACTTAGAGTGGCTTTTATGGTCGTGTGGAAGGGCTTTCCAGTTAACCTTCCATCCATCAACGGCGGGCCATCGATCTCTAATTTTATGAATTATAATATTTTTAATATTTTCCTTTTAAAAAAAATTGGGAATTTATAATATTAATATAATTTCTGAGCCAACCTTTCTGGCACTCCCTACTTTCTTCTCCTCTGCACCCTTATCTCTCTTCCTTTTTCTCTCGCGCTGTGATTTATCTCATGGCCACGATTCTCAGAGCTCCATTTTTTCAGGCAACTCCTCCGGCAAATGTATCCACCATTTTCTCTTCCAAATCCACCCTAAAACTAAAACCCTCATCTCTTTCCTTCAGAACTTCTCACTCTCCCTTTTGTTGCATCAATTCCTCCAAGCTTTCTCGTCCTCGTTCTATCCGGTTCCCGAAGCTTGGCCCGTTTGCTTCCTCTGGAAATACGGAAGTTAGCGAGGTCGAAGAGGAAGTTCACGAATCTGAGGCTGAGGTACTTTCTCGTCCTAGTTTGATTCTTTAGTTGGTTAGGTTAGATAGTGTTCGAGGAGATTTAATGTTAGTTATGGTGCTTGGATTGAATTAGAAGCTGAATGTTGTTTTTTGCAGAGATGTTAATACAATCGCGTTGTTGTATCTAATAATATCGATTGGAATGAATTTGCTAAGTTTTGTGAGAGGGATTACGGAATTTTGGCACTATCTTTTGCTCATTGTTTATTTCTGGATTCTAATTGTTCTAGTGGATTGTATGTAGACAGAGTCGGATGTTCTAGAGAGCTTTAGACCTTCTCAAAACTTACCTTGAAATTATCCACTTAACATCTGAAATTTTAGTGTAAACTAAAAAATTGAGAGTATGGTAGCAGTTTTGGTTGTTTTCCATTATTCGAAGTTTGGTTAAATTATTCTTTGCTGCTTTACTTGTCATCGATTTTGGTTCTTATTGACACCTCTCGTGCATACCTTTTAGTAAGTTTATTTGAAGTAAATACTGTAACGCCCCAAGCCAACTGTTAATTGATATTGTCCTCTTTGGACTTTTCCTTTCGGGCTTACCGTCAATGTTTTTAAAACGTGTATGCTAGAGAGATGTTTCTACACCCTTATAAAAAAAATGTTTCGTTCTCTTCCCCAACTAATGTGGGATCTCACAATCTACCTTTTTCGGGGCCCATCATCTTCGTTGGCACTCGTTTACTTATCCAATCGATGTGGGACCTCCCCTTCGGGGCCTAGCATCCTTGCTGGCACATCGTCTGGTGTCTGCTACCATTTGTAATGGCTCAAGCCCACTGCTAGCAGATATTGTCCTCTTTGTACTTTCCTTTTGGGCTTCCCCTCAAGGTTTTTAAAACGCGTCTGATAGGGAGAAATTTCTACACCCTTATAAAGAATGTTTTCTTCAACTCCCCAACCGACGTGGGAAACAAATACCATACTCTTATCAAAGTCTCTTGACGAAGGTTTGGTTTCTTTATAAAGAAACATGACCCATAGTGTTTTAGACCTACAAGTTTCAAGTTTAAATTATTGATTTGATTTTTTAAAATTTGAAGATTTTTGATATTGCATGCTTAGGAAGTGTAATAACTTCTGACAATGAAAAATAGTTTCTCACGGCATGGATTTAGATTGTTTTAATTTTTATACATAAATCATGCCTTGCATTTAACAGGACTCTTCTGTTAGTTATACTGGTGTGGAAGATGCTGCAAGTGATAGTGACATAAATGATGGTGCAGAAGTTAATGCTGAAGATTCGCCTCAATCAGTCATCCTAGCAGCACTTCAATCTTATAAGCAGGCTTTAGCTGATAACAATGAATCTCAAATAGCTGAAATAGAATCTTTTCTGAAGTCAATTGAAGATGAAAAGCTTGCAGTCGAAAGGAAATTGAAATCCTTAACTGAAGACCTTTCTGTAGAGAAGGATCGAATTTTGAGGATCAGTGCTGACTTCGAAAATTTTCGGAAGAGAACAGAGAGGGAACGTCTTTCCTTGGTTAAAAATGCCCAAGGGGAAGTAGTAGAGACTTTATTGGGTGTGCTAGATAATTTTGAGAGAGCTCGGGCACAAATCAAGGTGGAGACAGAGGGAGAAGAGAAGATAAATCAGAGTTACCAGAGCATTTATAAGCAGTTCAACGAGATTTTGGGCTCATTGGGTGTAGTTCCTGTCGAGACAGTTGGAAAACCTTTTGATCCACTGGTGAGTTCTTGCTTCCAGTCCACTTATAAAAATTTCAAAATCTCATCTGCCTCTTTTTGCCTTTATTCATCAAGTAAAGTCACTATTAATCAGTATGTGACTTCTAATATCTTCTAGTTAAAAAATGACCATCCTTTTTCGCTATCAAATTGTTTAAATTGTTCAGGTTCTTGGAGTATCTGACATGGTGGATTTATTCCATCAACTTGATGAGTAAAACGGTTGTATAAATTTAATGCCACTTTCAGTGAGATTGGAGATCAAACTCTGGTAACTAGTAGTGGAACTGTAGGACCTTTCCTAGAAAATCTAATGATCATAACTTGATGAACTTCCCCTGGTTAGTGTTAGAACTTCCTCATGGGTTTGCTTTAGGTTTCTCCAAAAGGCATCATACCAATGGAGATGTATTCCTTACTTATAAACCCTCGATCATTCTCTAAATTAGCTAATGTGGGACTCCCTCTCAATAATCCTCCCCTCGAACAAAGTACACTATGGAGCCCTCGAGCAACCTCCCCTTAATCGAGGCTCGACTCCTTCTTTGGAGTCCTTGAACAAAGTACACCATTTGTTCGACACTTGAGTCACTTTTGACTACACTTTCGAGGCTCACAACTTTTTTGTTCAACATTTGAGGATTCTATTTACATGGCTAAGTTAAGTGCATGGCTTTGATACCATGTTAGGAATTACAGATCTCCACGTTGGTATGATATTGTCCTCTTTGAGTATAAGCTCTTATGGCTTTGCTTTGGGTTTCTCCAAAAGGCCTCATTCCCATGGAGATGTATTCCTTACTTATAAACCCATGATTTAAATTAGCCAAAAGGACTCATAATGGCCTCATTCACTTTTGACTAAGAACTGTGATCTTTTGCATTATAATGTGAGAGAGTAAATCATATTTTCCTTGAGAGTGCCTTTTGCAAAACATATTTTGGTTGCCCTCACAAGGCTATTATTTCTATTTCTATGTTTCTGTGTAATTTTGGATTATCTTCAAACCATTGAATTCTGAGCTGATATGTTTGTGTTTCTTTTTTGATTTATATTTAATATGCATTCTAAACTGCATGACATGATCGAACATGGAATTAATCAAGGATATGCTGTTTAATCTCTCATCTCCTTTTGGGGACAAAGTTCGGTTAGTTAAAACTTTTTGAATCAATTTCTTCTTACAGCTTCATGAAGCAATTATGAGGGAGGATTCCACAGAGTTTGAGGAAGGTATAATACTCGACGAGTTCCGTAAAGGATTCTTGCTCGGTGACAGACTCTTGCGACCATCCATGGTGAAAGTATCGGCTGGTCCCGGGCCCGAAAAGCCAGCCGAAGCAGCACCATCAGAAGAACATGATTCAAGTGAGAATTATGAAAGATCCAATACGGAGTCATCTTAAAACGTAATTCCTCTACACCACCATCCAATTTTGAGTATAGTAAGAATCTTGTTTGTGCCTGATAAGAGACTGGAGATGAATTGAATCAGGCTTTTGCAGGCAGAGAATTTTGATAATTTTGATGTTAGTGGAAATGTTGTAGTTTGATTTAGACATATTAATTCTCTCTCTAAAAACCCTGTTGTTCTAACATGTTGAGAGAGAATTTAGCAAAGCCTCTATTGTAAGTTTGTAGAATTGGTTGAATGTGGCTCCATTTGTGAGGCCAGAAAATGGCATGGTAGTCCTCTTCATGAAGCTTCCTACTTTGTGTTTCATTTTCAAGCATTTTCCAGAACCAAAACAACACTATTCTCAGAGCTTCTTATCAGGGAAAGGTAGTAGCGGGTCGCGGGTCGGGTCAGTTCAACAGGTGCGGGTAACGGTTCAGGTCAGACACAAGCATTCGAGTTAGGTCGGACCAGACAATGTGTGTCCCCACTCGATGCCTGACGCCGTGCTCCTCTCTACGTGTGACATTTGTCCACCACACAACCAGTTGTGCTAGTTCGACAAGTGTCTCTTCTTTTCTGTCGGTCTCCCTTTCGTTCTTTTGATTATTTTTTAATTTCTTAATTTTTTTTTTCTCGAATCAACTTAATAATTAAGAGTTGTAGAGTTTAAATCCATCTTTCCTAGAAAAATATTTTCACCTTATTCGGATAACTACATGGAAAAATAAATAAGTCTAAATTTGGTCCAAAAGACAACTTATAGTTTCTTGACGATGGTCGGAACTTTAACTTCCGGTTCGATTTGACTCAAGGTTCCGTCATAAAAAGTATGTAAAATCTTCCTAAGATAATATATTAAAATTTCTTAGCCTAACTTCTCCAAAATCTCTGTTAAGGTCTAAAGAAAAGAAGATGCAAAAATCCCGTTCTTCCTTGATTCTCGATGGATTTGAGTGATTCAAGCTCTTAGGGAATTAATTTCCATCTCCAAACTTTTTTTTTCCCTTCTTTTCCTTTATTCTCCCTTGTGTCTCAGGAGTAATTGCTTATAGGGTCGAAATGACCATTTTGCTTCTCGAGATTGACTTTGACCATTTTTCTAATTTTTCACTATTGACTTTTACTTAAGAGTGGGTAAGTTTTTTGATCCCAAAACTTTTAACCTTCATTTCTCTCTAGTTTGTGGCTAAAGTTGGTATCATTGTGTTCATTTGATTGAATACTTCCAAATTTGGTGAAAGAAATCAACATGAATAGAATCCTATATCATGAGAATGGATGAAAGATCGAGACGATCGCAGCAGGAATTGAAGATGAATGTAGGAGCCATCGGTTTTCTTGAGGTAGTAGATGGGTAGCCTCAACGGTTTGATTGAATATATATCAACCTACTTCTTGGAGGGTATCTTCTCCGAAAACTCTTCCAGAGAAAGAGTTGTTGTTCAGTAATACTGAAGATGATAAATTGACAAATTTTATGTTGCAATAGAGACACTAGAAGATGCAATGGAGTTGGACTCTTGCCTCTTCTTCCGAAGAAACTTGAATTGTAATCTCTTGATGCTCCTGTATTTTACTCCAATCCCAACACATTTCATCAAATATTACCTCTCTTTTAAGTAAAATCTTTTCATTAAGAGGATTTTAAATTTATTGTCTTTGATTGAGTATAATAGCCAATGAAAATGTATTTTCAGATTTTTCATCCCGCTTTAATTTGAGAATTTTTCAAAGCATAAGCAACACAATCAAAGACCCGTAAATGACTTACTGATTTCCTTCCATGTCATGTTTCATAAGGAGTTCAATTCATAATGACCTTAGTCGGTGATAGATTTAATAGATAGATGATGTTGCTACAATTTTAACACAAAATTAGTTTGAAAGTCTTCTGGTTTGTAACATAGTTCTTGCCATCTCCACAATAGTTCAATTTTTTGTTCAACGATTCTATTATGTTCTGGAGTGCAAGGAGCTGTTAACTCCCTTCGGATTGAACCCTTTATATATGAACTCACCACCTATATTTGTGCAAAGAAAGTTAATGTGACAGTCAATTTGGTGCTCTACTCTACTTTAAAATTCTGGAATTTCTGAAAAGTTTCTAATAGGAAGTAAACACAGCTCATCTGTCAATAAATAGTAAAAAGTATATACTCCCACTCAAGGATTTAGTTTGCATTGGCCCACACATGACAACGTGAACTTTATGATCTGATTTCTTATTTGTAATGACCCATGTGCTGTCATCAAATATAACCGATAACTTTATGGTCTAATTTCTTATTTGTAATGACCTATTTGTTGTTGTCAAATAGAATGGAATGTACTATGATTATCCATTGTTCAACATTCAATACATTTTACCCTAAATTAGACACAAATTGAACATGATCTAAAAGCTTTATCTTACCATGACTAGTTTCGACTTTCACTGTCCATTTTCCCTCAACTTGCATCTCTCTTGTATTTCCAAGTTGCGCCTTAATGTCCCATCAAGCTCTTGGAATAAAGATTTGATGCCTGTCATATAGTTCAAGCATCCACTATCAACAAACCATAAATCGCTCCTTTTTAGATTAATATCAATACAAGCCATAAAAAGTCTTTTTTTCTTGTTCTTCATTTTTTAGCTGTAAAATGTTTGGTTTCATATTAACAATCCGCTTTTATGTGCCCATACCTCTTGTCATGGTCAATGACATTCATTTTTCTCATTTTTGCTTTCAGAATTCTTTTTCCAAAACCTTTCTCCCCCGTTTTCTAAAATCTTCTATTTAAATCGAAGCTCGAGGTTTGAATACACGTTGCTCGATCGTAGGCAACGTGATCCGAAGTTGGGTTGACTCACTCAATGCTGAGAGCGAATTCTGCACAATCACCAAATCCGCTGTCGAGAAAAAGCGATTGTGACACCGTGTATGGGCTGCCATACCTGTTTAGAAGCCTCCATTTGTTGTGTATCACGTGCATGGTTGTATTCTACCAAAAATTTTGATATTAAAAATAAACGTTTCTTATCTTGTTTGATTTAGATAATTCTAGTTAGGAAAGTTTTGTAAATAATATTATATACTGTCCAAAAATTCTCTTTTTATTCCCGTGTTTAAGTTTCAAGATCATATATTTTTTTCGGGTTTTCAATTTGAACATAATTGAATGGGTTACAATATATATTCTTGAAAAAAGTAATTTAAAGTTAAAAGGTTTCGCGAAAACTTTTGGATAGGTATCCCACACCTGAACTGAATTCTTTCTGGTTAAAAAATCTCTTTCTAGTTGCTCTGGAACAATTAGGAGATTCTCTAGAAGAAATATGGGGTTCTGCTTCTGGTGGCAACATGCTATGGGGTGGTGGTCCCGCTTATGGGGTCAAATCAATACGTTCAAAGAAGAAAGATTGGAATATCAATCTCAATCCCATCAATCGAATCACTTTTTCGAGAAATACGAGACATCTAAGTCATACAAGTGATTCGTCAGAATCATCAGTATTTGTGATATCAATATCGTGGTTTGTGATATCAATATCTTGATTTGTGATATCAATATCTTGATCTTCAGAGTTTAGATTGTCGGTAAAAATTACGACACGTTTGACTTTTCTTGAACGAATTTGATGATCTTGCGCTGTCTTTTTTTTTGTCTTCTTCGTCTTCGTCTTCTTCGTCTTTGTCTTCTTCGTCTTCTTTTTCTTGTTCTTCTTCTTTCTCCCGGCGTTCTAACTCGTCGATTAATTTGTAGAGTGTGTGCATTCTATTGGAGATCAAGAGTTTTGCAAAATGAATCTCTTCTCTTCTCCTAAAAATGGACGATGTATTCTCATGTGTCACAACAAATAACTGAATCGGAGAGAACAACTTGAAGGAATAAATCTTTTGAATAGAAGAACCTTTAGCACGTGTGATTTTCATTTCTCTTTGTTGTGAAAAGATCATACATCTAATGAGTATTTACCGTGTAAAAAGCACTAACTAGTTTCATGAGCTTACTAAGACAATGTGTATAAATGGCTCAATCGTAAGAACTTTAAAAATTAAGTGTTGAGATATAATATTTAGAGTATATATTATTTATGGAATATATCTTAGATATTATATCTTAATATTCTTTATTTATAATTTGATTTACAATATATTTTATTTTATTATCAATATTTAATTATTTATCTTTTCTTTCATGTGTACCCATTAGTTACTGCTGGTATCCTATTTAATCTTATGAATATCAATGAGAATACACACCTTCCCAATTCTATTTCTATTTCACATTCTTAACATTAAGCATACTTGACATGGAGTTCAGGGTTTGGTGTCTGAACTTTTAAAGTTAAAAAAAACTTCTTATTGATTTGTGAGGATAATTTTCACTCTCGAAAGTAGTTAAAAAAAGAAGTAAGTCTTGTTGACACTAGTTCGAATCTTAGTACCCGTGCATCAATTTTATAAATAAAATATGGTATGATACCTTGATTGAAATGATATGTATATAGTGCATCTCCAATGTAGCCTAATCCATTACCATAATCACAAAGTTTTAAATTAATTATTTGCCTAACTACACCAAAACCAAAATAAAAACCCCAAAT
Organism: Cucurbita maxima; assembly: GCF_002738345.1. NCBI lineage: Eukaryota > Viridiplantae > Streptophyta > Magnoliopsida > Cucurbitales > Cucurbitaceae > Cucurbita > Cucurbita maxima. Next base: position 1,856,865 of record NW_019272046.1, read on the forward strand.
TTTCCCAACCCTTTTCACAAACCAAAATGGGATTCATGAAGCTCTGCCTATGTCTCCTCCTCATGGTTGTCGCCGCCGCCCAACATTCCTACGCCGCCCCACATTCCTACGCCGCCCCTGACTACGCACCAGCACAGTTGACGGAAGATGATCGACGGCTACTTTTCCAATACAAATACGACGGGAAGTTGTCTCGTAAAAAGTATTTAAGCTACAAAGCGCATCGCGACAGCTCTTACTATGAACGCAGGATGCGAAGGAAGGCCAAGCCTTATCCCCGTGGCTGCACTGCCATCACCGGCTGAATGATGATCCGTTTGTGATATCTCCTTGAATGGGTTGGGGCTGATTGTTTTCTTTTACAAATCCTGTGCTGTGGATTGGAATTATCCAGTTCCTTAATGTTTAAATAAAATCATTGCAAATCCTAAATTAATTCCAATTTTATAAAATTTAATAGAATTAGTAGAACTCAAGTAACAACTCTATGAAGATTGTCGGTGGATTTTAAGTTGAGGAGAAAGTTCAGTAAATTAATCCGTGCTTTCTCGAACGAATATGAATACTAATTAAATGCATGTCTTTTCATAACAACAAAGAGAATTGAAAAACATAAGTGCTTAAAGTTCTTCTATTCAAATGATCTATCCACTTGCCGTTGTTTGTTTCGACATATTTCGATCACAGTTCACATCAAATATATTTGATCGAATTTTCAAGGAATTGACATGAGGCATAAATCGTTCATGTTTAGGAGACGAGATTCAATTCTTTTTGCAAAACTCTTGATCTCCCATAGAATACGTACACCCTAAAACTTTTGATCGTGAGTTTGAAGCTTTTAATTCGTAGTTTCAAATTGAAAAACCTTTATTTTTAATATCGAAATATTTGGTAGAATACAACAATGCATGTGAGACCCAACCTATGGAGGATTCAAAAGACGTATGGGCAGCCATCCAAGTCCATACACAAATTGGCCAGTTTCAATCAACAATCCTTTGATATTGCACATGCTTCACCTCTAGATTCATTATTGTCACCCTTTTACTTATTTTGCTATTCTACCAAAGAGAGCGAGGGATGAGATTTTGTTCGTAATCAAACCACTATTCACAATTTGACTACTAAAGTTGGTTCATAAGTTAGTAACTTATTCTACTAAGTCAAGTTTAATAGCTCACAATCTCCCTCGTAAACTTGACTGTGTTTGAAAATCTTCACTCCCAGCAACTCTTGCATCTCTGTAAACTTAACTCTTGCTTGGACCTTGGTTAGAATATCTGCGTTGCTCTCTAGTGCATACGAAATCCACAACAATTTGTCTTTTCTCAACACATTCAGGGATGAAGTGAAAGTGAGTGTCAATGTGTTTGCTGCGTCTGTGAAATACCGGATTCTTCATTAGTGCAATAGTAGATTTTTTGTCGACGTAGAGAGTTACCGACTTTAGTTCACTTCTGGTCAATTAGCTCAACAAATTTCTCAGCACAATGCTTGACACGATGCTATAGTTGTTGTCATGTACTTGGCCTCACAAGAAGAGTGCTACAGTTCACTACTTCTAAGATTGTCATGATATAAAATTTTCACTGAGATAAAACACCATTCCTACGGTGTCTTTTCTATCATCAATGTCTCCAGCTAAATCACTATCGATAAAACCGATTAGTTCTTCAGGACTTCACCCTTTTTTATACTTCAGCTTGTAACTTGTGGTTTCTTTCATATAGTGGAGAATGTATTTAACCGCCTGATGATACATCGTAGTAGGATTTTATACTCACCATTCCAACAACATATAAAATGTCCGAACAAGTATCAGTTAAGTACCTCAGACTTTCGATGACGAGCGGATACTTAGTGGAATTCATCAAGCTTCCTTCTGCATCTTTTCCAAGTTGTAACTTTGCTTCCATGGGATACTTGGTTAGGTTGCAAAATACCATGTTAAATTGTTGCAACAACTTCTTAGCAAGGCCGATTGCTTAAGCATGATGCAATCTTTCTTTTGGTCCACTTCAGTATCGAGATAGCAAGTGAGTAGCCCAAGATCAATCATATCAAATTCTTTCATCATTTGCTGCTTGAACTCTTTGAGACCTTCCATACTTGTACCCGTGACGGTCAAGTCATCAACGTATGCATCAACTATGAGTGTTTTGGCTCCATTGTTTCTTCTAAACACGGCTTGTTCTTGCAAGCACTTCATGAAGTTTTAAACTCTTGTCTAGATGTATGTTCCATGCCCTTGGTACTTGCCATAAACCATAAAGAATCTTTGAAAACTTGTACACTTTGTGCTCTTCGATTTTGGTGACAAACCCTTCTAGTTGGACAACATACATTTCTTCTTGGAGGTTACCATTTAGGAATGCTGATTTGACGTCCAAGTGATGGACCTTCCACCTGTGGTGAGCTGCGAGGGCAAGAATCCACCTTTACAGTGTTCAATCTAGCTACATGCATGAAACCTCCTCAAAATCAACTACTTGTCGTTGCACGTATCCTTTTGCCATGAGTCTTGCTTTATACTTGATGACATCCTTCATTATTCTTCTTCAACTTAAACACCCACTTCAAATTGATGGGATTGTGTCTCGGCAATAAGTTAGTTAGTGCACACGTCTTTTTCTTCTCAATGTCTTCAAACTCTTTTTGCACGATCTCCTGCCACATCCTCGACCATGAGCAACACTAGATCGTTGGGATCCAATTCTTATTCAAGTATATCTGCATAAATTCTAGTAAAAGAACAAAATTATGCCTAAGGTCCCAACATTTTTTTTTTTATTTTCATTATCATTTAATACAACACCGCTAGGTCTTCCTTCATATCATATTATTTTATCATAATATGTCTCATAACATTTATCATAATTCTCATGCATAGGTCGGGGTTGTATTCATGCTAGTTTGTCATTTCACATATCAATCATATCATTCATGTCAACATATATCATATCATACCTTACATGTTTTCAGACATAACAATCCACATCATGCACATATCATAATAAACCCTAAACCCTAAATCATACCAATCACATAGTATATCCCAAGTGTTGGGATTTATGCCCTAAAGCCTCGTAATTAATTATTTAGTTTTTAACAATAATTTATATTATTTTATTTGTAATTTAATTGTTATCCAAAATCCAAAGTTATTAATGTAATCTTGAACCGTATGTGGTTGACATACAAGAGGATCGTGTTCAAATAATAACCTAAAGAGTCTATAGTATATGGATAAGGTTGGGTGCCTTATCCTGGTAACATCATTGATACGACCCACTTTGTAATCTTTACAAATGATCTGATCCAAATCATTCATGTGGAGATATGTAAGTGGGAGTATCCTATACAATGAGTTTGTATAAGACTGGACCAAGAAATATTTAATCTCTTTTTATAAATCCGTTAATTGAGAAGATTAATATTTCACATGATGATCATATGCGACTCGATCTTAATCTTGAGTGAGTTATGACTCCTGCCTATGAGGGTTTGTCCTTTAATTTTCATGGGTGAGAACGACTCTTTTAGCCGATTCAATATGCCTACTATTTTGAGGACTTGACCAAATAGGGAGTTGGGAACATAATATTATGAGATGGAATTCACTCTTTTCATACAAGGAAAGTAGATGAGTTGTTCTCTTAAGTACTAATTTCGAGACTTGAACAATGAACCCCACCCTCTCATTGGCACGAGAGGGACTTGGTTTATGATTGGATCATAAACAAATTGTTCATTAGAGAATTAGTGGTACGTAAAGTGAAAAATGTAATTACAGGGGTAAACAGACTTTTAACCCAGCTGTAATTATGAACAACTCGTGAATGATCGACTTGATTGTAATGATTATATCATGGACATAACTTGTCGCATAAGAGTGCAACTCTAGGTCTATAGTTGAGTGATTTATAGTTAATGAATGGAAATTGATTAATTAAAGAGTTTAATTAATTAATTTTGTATTATTGGATCTTATAATCTATAGGTCCATAAGGTCCACTTGCTAGCTTATAGTAAGGTTAAAAAGGTTCAATTTATTTGAAAGAAAATTTGAAGTGTTCCAATTGATATTAAATATATTGGAGAAAATAAATTTAATTTGAAATGTAAAATTAGTATTTAATAAATAGAGAAATATATTTAATTTGAATGATTTAAATTAATATTTAATATATTAGATATGTTAAATATAAATGAAGAAAAATATATTAATTTGACCGGTTCAAATTAATATTTAATATATTAGATATATTAAAAATGAAAAATATATTTATTGTATTTGATACAATTAAATATTAATTCAATTAATGTATTTTGATACATTAAATAAAAATATATTTGAAATTTGAATGAGATTTAAATTAATTACATATATATTAGAATATCTTATAATATCTAAATATGATTTATATAAGGTATAATATCCTAATATATTAAATGTGCAAATATATTGTTTGACAAATATTATTCGAGAGTCCCTATAAATAGGACCCTCGAGTTGAGCCAAAGTGACATCAATCTCTCCCACTCTCTCTGGAGAATGAAATTACATCACCAGAGCTCTTTCTCCAATCCCTTTGGGATTTTCTTTCAAGAGGCTCCCACAAGCATTGACTTGTGTTCGAGTCATAGTAAGGAAGATCTTGTGGAATGTTGAAGAACTTCTGCATGGTTGGAACCACTCCGAGGAGTCTTGCAAGCTAGGATTTCTACAAAGGTTGAGTTCTTACTCTTTTATTTATTGCTTTATTTTAATTCTTAATAAAAATCAAAATGGTTCCCAATGCTTCGGCTACGTGGATGAAGAATTCATTCCCTTCACCAAGAGTGCCTTCAACATATCTTATAACTTGATGGGAGAGATCCTTTGAACCGAACAACTTTAAAGACTATGCCTTCAATTCTCTTTGTTGTTGTGAATGTAACATACATCTTGAGAGTATTTATATTGGAGAAAGCTTTAACAAAATCTCTAAACTTTCTCCTCAACTTCAAAAATACTAACAATTCTCTTTAATAAATCACTAAACCAACTCCACAATTTGCGAACTACTAATAATTCTCCTTGAAGGGAATGAACTCTTCATCTGCATAGCGGAAGTATTGGGAACTGTTTTGATTTTATTATGAATTAGAAGAAAAAAAACAATAAATTCGCCATAATTTGCATGACTCTTTGAAGTATTCAACCATACAAGAGTTATTAGATCTTCCTTGTTATGACTCGAACACAAAGTCGGCTTGTTGGAACCTTTTGAAAGAAAATCCCGAAGGGATTTGAGAAATAGTTTCGAGAATTCTCTGTAAATGTAATTTTAAGAAGGTGGAAAAGATTCGTATGTCTTTGCCTCAACCCGAAGATACTATGTAAAGGGACTCTTAGAGAATTTTTGCCAAATAATATACTTACATATTTAATATATTAAAATATAATATCTTATATATGAAACAATAAGATATACTAATGTATATTTAACTAATTTGAATCTCATCCAAATTTTAAATATATTTTTAAATTTCAAATATATTTTTATTTAAAGTATTAAGTACATTAATTGATTTAATATTTAATTGTATCAAATACAATAAATATATATATTTTTAATATATTTAATATATTAAATTTATATTAACATATTTAATATATTAAATATTAATAAAAACACTCCAAATTAATATATTTTTCTCTATTTATATTTAACATATCTAATATATTAAATATTAATTTCAACCTTTCAAATTAAATATATTTTTTCTATTTATTTAATATATTAAATATTAATTTGACATTTCAAATTTTTACATTTTCTTTCAAATAAATTGAAACTTTTAGTGTTACTATGAGTTAGCAAGGAGATTTTATAGCTCGATTATAAGTTCCAATTATATAAAATTAATTAATTAAACTCTTTAATTAATCTATTTTTATTCATTAACTATAAGTCACTTCACTATAGACCTAGAGTTGCACTCTTATGCCTATAGGACAAGTTATGTCCATTGATATAACTATTACAAGCAAGTCGATCCTTCACGAGTTGCTCATAATTACAACTGGGTCAAAAATTCGTTTTACCCCTGTAATTATATCTTTCACCTTATGTTCATTGATTCTCTAATTAACAATTTGTTTATGATCCAATTATAAACTAAGTCCCTCTTGGGCCAATGAGAGGGTGGGGCCTATTGTTCAAGTCCCGAAATCAGTACTTAAAAGCTCATCTACTTTTCTTATAAGGAAATAAGTGAATTCCATCTCCTGATATTATGTTCCTAATTTCCTATTTCGTCAAGTCTCCAAATGGTAGACATTGAATTGGCTAAAGAAGAGTCATTCTCACCCATGTAAATTAAAGAACAAGCACTCAAACGCAATAGTTCATAACTCACTCAAGATTAAGATCGAGTCGCATATGATCATCATGTGAAATATTAATCTTCTCCATTAACGGATTAATAAAGAAAGATTAAATATTTTTTGGTCCAATCTTATACAAACTTATAGTATAAGATACTCCTCTTACATATTTCCACATGAACAATATGGATCAAATAATTTGTAACCATTACAAAGTGGGCAGTAACAATGGCCTTACCAAAATAAGGCATCCAACCTTATCCATATACCAGGTTATTACTTGAACACAATCTTCTTGTATGTCAACCACATACGGTTCACTCAAGATTAGTAATAACTTTTGATTTTCAAATAACAATTAAATTACATATAAAATAATAAAGACGATTATTCAAAAACTAAATAATTAAGTACGATCACAAATCCCAACACTCCTAAAATAGCTCCATAAGTTAGTAACTTCTCTTACTGAGTTAAAGTTATTGGTTCACAATCTCCCTTTAAAAAGCTTTCTTTTCTTAGAGATTCTTTGCTCTTAGTAACCACTGCAGCTCTTTGGTTCATAAGAACTCCACAACCATCTCGTCACACTCGCGAATGAAGTGGAAGCAAGCAAGTGGCAAGTGTTAATTTGTTTGCTACAAGTGGCTACAAGTGGCAGTTAATTTGTTAATTTGTTTGCTACAAGTGGCAAGTGTTAATTTGTTTGCTACGTCCGTAAAATACCAAATTCTTCTTCAATGCAATCACAAGTTTGTTAACGTAGAGGGTACCAAATTCTTCTTCAATGCAATCACAAATTTGTTATCGACGTAGAGGGTTACCGGCTGTAGTTCACTTCTGGTCACTTCACTTAACAAATTTCTCAGCCATAATGTTTGGCACAATGCTGCAGTTGCTGCCATGAACTCGACCTCATAGTAAGATAGGTAATTTAGTGCTTCTGAGATTGTTAAGAGATCAAATTTTCACTTAGATAAAATGTCATCCCTCGGTGCTTTCTCTATCATCAATTAGTTCTTCAGAACCTCACCCTCTTTGATACTTCAACTTGTAGCTTGTGGCTCCCTTCATATAGCGGAGAATGTGACTTCTTGATGATGCATCATAGTAGGCTTTTCCATGTACCTAATCGCCATTCCAACAACATATGAAAGGTCTGAAGAAGTATGAGCCTACTAGGCAGACTCCTATACAAACTCTATAGGCTTGACAACGGGCTACCACATGCTCACACTATTAGAAACCAACAAAAAGAAAGGAGCACGTAGCATATCCTGAAGCAAGTGTCCGTACAAAATATATTGGAGAAGTATCTCTTGCTCATGATATACAACATGTACAAGGTCTTGCACTTTCAAATCATGGTACATTGTTATGATGCACATCATACTTACATACTTTTCATAACACATCCTTCCTCTGAGATATACATACATCATCATGACATATAATTCATTGTTATCATACATGAATTATCAAGTATCGAATAGGACATAAAACAAACATGATATCATAACATACATAATGAATTGACATACTAGAAGTACATACATCGCAGGAAGATTATAAAAGTTACATTATACAATTAATAACTCCGTAGATAAGCCACACAAAATGTGTTATTTATAAAACATACAATTCATTTAACCTAGCTCCAATGGTCTAAGCATAAGTCAATAAATGTTTTGAATCGATGTTTGTTTGACACTGCTCAACAAGGGATGGTTTTGAAGTAGAGATTCACGAGGAGATTTAGTACCAAAACTAGCTCCCTTTTTTTCTTTCTTCTTTTCCTCCTCGCTAGAATACCAAGAATTTGCATGATTAAGAAATGTTTAGAAGAATTGGTAATAACTACTGATATCGATAAGGTGTATATTTCTTCTTGATGACTCAATTGTAAAAACTTTAAAATTAAGCGTACTTGACATGAAGCAATCGTATTTTGGGTGACATTTTGAAAATTTTTCTATCGAACGGGGTGATGAAGCTAAAAAAAACTCATATCGATTTGTGAGGATAATTTTAACTCTCCAAAATAGCCTAATCCATTGCCATACCCACACAGTTTTAAAATATTTGCCTAACTACACCAAAACCAAAATAAAAACCTGAATTTTTCCACGCATATTCACAAACCAAAATGGGATTCATGAAGCTCTACCTATGTCTCCTCCTCATTGTTGTCTCCTCCTACGCCGCCCCTGACTACGCCTTCTTCGGCGGATATGCACCGGCACAGTTGACAGAAGATGGTCGACGGCTACTTTTCTAGTACGGATACGATAGGATAAACAAGATGTATCGTAGAAGGTATTTAAGCTATGAGGCGCTTAGGTTTAACAATATACCTTGCAGCCGTCGCAGCAGCTCTTACTATGACTGCAGGAAGCGAAGGAGGATCAAACCTTATAGCCGTGGCTGTGCTGTCATCACTGACTGCACTCGATTCACCGATTGAACGATCATCCGTTTGTGATATCACCTTGAATAAGTCAGATTGTTTTCTTGGGATTTTATTGTCGCCATTGCGCTATGGATTGGAATATATCAAAATCCTTATTGTTTAAATAAAAATGGTGTGTTATTCTGCTTCAGATTTTAAAAAACCATTATGTTATGGAGAGTTTCCACGTTATTTTGCTCCAGATTTTAAAAAACGCTTCTGTTATGGATAAGTTTCTATACCCTTAGCCTCCTCACTAGCACATCACCCCGTGTCTGGTTCTAATACCATTTGTAGCGGCCCAAATCCACCGCTAGCAAATATTGTAAGATTCTACATCGGCATTTGTAGCGACTCAAATCCTTTTTGTAAGGATGTGGAAACCTCTTTCTAGTAGACGACCCAAATCCTTTTTGTAAGGATGTGGAAACCTCTTTCTAGTAGACGACCCAAATCCGGATGTGGAAACCTCTTTCTAGTAGACTCCGTTTTAAATTAAATCAGATATGCAACTTTTATTTATAATATCAACATTAATTAATAAATTAATAAATTATTATTAATATAATAATAATAATAATAATATATATATAGTTTTTTTTTTTTTTTTTTTTTTTTTTTTTTTTTTTTTTTTTTTTTTTTTTTTTTTTTTTTTTTTTTTTTTTT
>NW_019272046.1:1866562-1867373 GCF_002738345.1 Cucurbita maxima
TTTTTTTTTTTTTTTTTTTTTTTTTTTTTTTTTTTTTTTTTTTTTTTTTTTTTTTTTTTTTTTTTTTTTTTTTTTTTTTTTGTAGAATACAATAATGCATGTGAGACCCAACAAATGGAGGATTCAAATTTGCACCAATCAATTAGCTAGCCTCCTTCCAAAACTAGTTTCAATCAAATCGTATTGAGTACGAGTACTTTATTAGGATCGTACAACAACACACACTCGATTTAGATGAACACAAATAACATGAGAGAAAAAAATACTATAAGAATATTGGTTAAATTTGTATCATCAATAGAAGACTTTTAGCCAATATTCTTCCATGCATTTTCTCTCTCTTATTCTTTTTGTTCATCTAAATCGAATGTGTACGTTGTTGTGTGATCCTAACAACTGGTATTAGAGCAACGGGCATAGCCCGCGTCAACCTTTTAACTAATAAAAACATCCCTTCCTCCAGCCTTTCATTTTCTTGGTAACAATTTCTTGTATGAGTTTACTAAGATAAAACTTTTTTTTGAATAACGCTTCACTAAATTGCGTCGAGGTCAATTGTGGCCCATACTTCAAGTGACCATGCTAACGCTCTAAACCCATATCTAGCCATTAGATATGCATCAATAGAATATCAAGAATAGGAGCAAGCAAGATAAAAGAGAGGACCTAATAAAGATACCATGGCTGCACAAGCCACACGACTGCTAGGCATAAGAGGAATGAATGGTCCTATTGACTTTGTTAGTGAATGAATGGTCAAAGAATATTCAAGTATTAATCAAATTTTACCAAAAGACTAAAATGCCCCCCC
>NW_019272046.1:1868566-1949547 GCF_002738345.1 Cucurbita maxima
CATTTAGAGATAATTAAAACTTATTCAAAATTGTGCCATATATCAAACCTGAAAATGAAAGAAAAATATATATATGTTAAAAAAAAACTTAGATTTAAAAAATTTCAAAATACTGTCAAATATAGAAATATTCAAATAAGTTGATGCAAAATAAACATAAAAATTTAATTTTGATGAAAGTTCGAGGACTAAAATAATTTATTACCAAATTTTTGAATCTCTTGAAGCGACCTCAAGATTGAGAAATATTTTTTCGGAAGAATACTTACGATCACAATTGATATGAATCTAGAAGAAGTGCAATTATCACACTTTACGCTCATTTTTTTATGCATTATTTTCCTCGTCTCCATTGCAAACAAGGGATTCTCTCCAAATTTTGTGTCTTGTCTCACTCCAGCTAACCTGAAAGCATGAAATTTGAGACAAAAACAATGCTTAGCACAACCACGAGATAAAAGTAGTACAAATATTTGACATGAAAGTTTAAGGATTAAAAGAGGACATTCAAGAACACCATAATGAAACGAGGATGCTTATAGGCTTACACAAGTTGTAGGCACATGTAGAAATATTCTTTCAGAGAAAATACAGAACAACCAACGCATACTGTGCTCATATCACAATGTGTGGCTGTCCAAGGAGGATCTCCATAGCCATAAGTCACATATATTCTTCCGTGTCATGGATTCAATTCTGCTTACAGTAACGACTGCCTACAAAAATGGACTCGAAACGTCTTCTGGCCGAAATCGAAGCTGAGGTCTGAAAACCAGAAGGCAAGAAACAGGGCCAAAAGAAGAAAAAGACACATACCGGTTCGAGCAGAAGAATAAAGAAAGTATTTGAAGGTTTCATTCAGATGGGCAACACCATTTAACTACAATTTGCTTCAGATCGTTTGGTATGAATGTGGAGAAGAATTGAAATAAAATGGTTTCAATGTAATAGCATTGCGTTTTGGAAGACGTCTAGGATCCCAATCCACAAGTATCTCATATCAATGGGGGATTTTGAATTAGTCAAGTTGTAACTTAGCCTATTGATAGATATAAAGAAGGATGTTAGTTCCCCCTTAAACTAGACTTTCTCCATAAAGTCAAAAGTCTTAAATTGTTTTGTTGGCTTGATGACTAGTCACAATAAACGCTTGACATTCTACAGTAGAAGCTGTTCATTTATAATTGCTGCACCCTATAAAATATTAATATCACTTAAAGGGAGCATGTGAGATCCCACATCGGTTGGGGAGGAGAATGAAACATCCTTTATAAGAGTGTGGAAACCTCTCCTTAGTAGACGCGTTTTAGAAAAAACCTCGAGGGAAAGCCCGAAAAAGAAAACCCAAAGAAGACAATATCTACTAGCAGTGGACATTTGGCTGTTAAAAATGGTATTAGAGCCGGCGACTTGCCAGAGAGGAGGCTAAGCCCCGAAGGGGGTGAATATGAGGCGGTATGCCAGCAAAGACGTTGGACCTCGAAGGGGGTGGATTGAGGGGTCTCACATTGATTGGAGAAGGAAACAAGTGCTAACGAGAATGCTGGGCCCCAAAGGGGGTGGATTGTGAGATCCCGAAGGGGAGTGGATTATAAGATCTCATATCGGTTGAGGAGGAGAACAAAGCAACCTTTATAAGGGTGTGGAAACCTCTTCCTAGAAGACGCGTTTAAAAAAAAAAATGAGGAAAAACTCAAAAAAAAAAAACTTAAAGATGACAATATCGGCGGGTTGGAGTTTACCCACTTGGATGATGAATCAGACAACTTTTTCCAACATGTTCGTTGATTTCCATTTCTCCCCAGCAGAATTGATTGCGGTTCCCAAATCAACAAGATATAGGGTGTACGAGGTTGGCCGTTGGTCATTTACTGAACTTGAATCACTAAGGTTGGTCATTTAGTCATTTACTGGACTTCAATCTTGAACGCATGGGAAAATTTGGATGCATTAATTCAAACTCGATGCAATAACACATTCGATATCACCAATAATCCCGACACGAACACAAGCCATCCTTAAAATGATGGAACCGATTGGCATCTCTCAAGATGATCTCTCTTCCTGTAACCTTTGCAATAAGTTTAATAGCAGTGTGGCAATCCCCACAAACACGAAGATTCTTCATTACACGAATCGGCATCCCTTTTGGTAGTTTAAGAAGTCCATAAGCCACAGCCAGTTTCTCACTATGATATCCCAAGCTTTGCACTTTCTCTTCTTCATCGACATCATGTAGCACGAAACTTTGATCCGGGTAATATCCTTCCTCTCTTAGCAATCCAGATAACCACTCTAATGTTCTCATGATCTCTGAATGCTCAGGATGTCCAGAGCTCTCACCTCCTGTAAACATGTGTACTTTCTTATCCACATCAATCCAGCTACAGCCTGGGGACTTGTTCACACTTCTATCTCTCATAGTTCTTCGCAACTCGGCGACATCGTTCCATCGACCTTGAGATGCATAAATATTTGACAACAAAATGTAAGGCCCTGCATTCTTAGGCTCAAGCTGTAGAAGCTTCTTGGCTGCAACTTCAGCCAAATCCAATCTCATGTGGGTTCTACAAGCACCTAATAAAGACCCCCAAATAATAGCATCTGCTTCCATTGGCATGTTTTCGATTAAATCCATCGCCTCGTTTAGCTTACCCGCTCGACCAAGCAAATCAACCATACATGCATAGTGTTCAGTTTTTTGTTCCACTTGATACTTCATTTCCATGGAGTTGAAAATTTCTAAGCCCTTTTTCACATTGCCAGTGTAACTACATGCTGAAAGAACTCCTATAAATGTGATATCGTCGGGAACGACACGTGAAAAATGCATATCATGGAAAACTTGTAACGCTTCCTCCCCTAGACCATGTTGGGCATATCCTGTAATAATAGAGTTCCACATAACAACATCCTTAGTTGCAAACCTATCAAATATTTGTTTTGCCTTCACCAGATTGCCACACTTTACATACATCGTGAGAAGAACAGAGGCGACATAGACGTCGAGGTCAAACTGGGATCTCACCAGCTGTGCGTGTATCTCTCGACCGTGATCGAGAGTGGCTAAGCTAGCACAAACTGAAAGAACACTGATCAAAGAAGGAAAGTTTGGCCTTATTCCTTCTCTTTGCATCATACAAAACAACTGTAGTGCTTCTAACTCAAGGCCTTTCCTTTCATACACTTTAATCATAGCACTCCATGTTCCTTCATTCTTTTCTCTCATTTGATCAAACACTTGTCTTGCTTTTGGGACTTCCCCATTCTGGCCAAAACCAAGAATCATTGCATTACAAGCAACAAGAGACTTAATTGGCATTGAGTTAAAAAGCTCTGAAGCCTCATCAAGCCGCCCACAATTGGTGTAGCCCATCAGCATAGCAGTCCATGACACTTCATTTTTCTCAGGCATAACTTCAAACAGCTTTCTAGCAATATCCACTTGCTGGTTCTGCACATATCCAGTGATCATCATAGTCCAAGACACAACATTCCTACGAGGCATCTCATCGAAAAGCCTACGAGCTTCAGCTAAACGTCCTGCTTGGCAATACCCTCCAATCATACTAGTTCTAGCCACCACATCCTTCTCCGGCATCATATCAAAAAGCCTACAAGCATCATCAATCCGACCTTCTTGAATAAGCCCCTCCAACATCACCGTCCAAGACACTACATTCCTTTCAGGCATTTGCCAAAAAAGTGCCTCTGCCTCAGAAATCATACCCTCCTTCGCATACCCCCTAACCATTGCAGTCCAAGAAACAACATTCCTCTCAGGCATTTTATCAAACACTTTCCGAGCTTCATTGATCATCCCATTCTTAATATACCCAGAAATCAAGCCGTTCCAAGATACAGTATTTCTCTCAGACATTTTATCAAACATGTTCTGGGCTGCCTGAGGCCGATTGTTGTGAAAGTACCCAGCAACAATGGAGTTCCATGACACAATGCTTTTGTCACGCATTTCATCGAACACAGCCCGAGCTTTCTCGATTTGACCCAGTCGAGAATACCGAGCAATAAGAGAATTGGATGAAATTCCAAGCATTGAACAGTAGAAACGATTCAGAACTAGACGGAAAAACATTAATCCAGAGGACATCGAATACCCAGATGGAAGAAATCAAGAATTCAAATTCTGAATAACAAGCTGAAGAAACATACATGTAAATGAGACTAAAGATAGACGCAAAACAGGGAAGAACTTGACATGCCGTTGATAACAATCAAACATAGCAGCCACCTCAAAAGCGCTTCAAAACGAAACAGTATAATAATCCGCTAAAAGAAAAAAACTTGAAAGCATTACACGAAGGTTTACTCTGTGTACTCAACAAATAGGTTTAAATTCCTCCGTCAAAACTTAATGGAGCCTTCAACTGCAAATTTAATCCTTTTTAACGAGTTCATGCCATGTTCTACAATTTTCTGGCTACATTCTTTAAAAATAAATAAATAAATAAAACCTCCAAAATCTGTCATTTATTTCAAAAATATCATTATTCATTCAAATTTTGGAATCAATGATGTGGCAGTGATTAGGATTAAGAAGATTTAACTACAAAATTTTGTCGATTAAGTTTAATTTATATAGCCATAAGAGTTAGATTTTCGATCAAATGATATAAATAGTTTCTATAATAGAGATTATTTATAAAAAAATTTATTGAGGAACTAATTCTAATATTTAAAACTATAAAAACTAAATTAGAATTTATGAGACACATGATGATTATTATTATTATTATTTGAAGTGACTCTAAGATTATAAATTCATATTCATTTCCTCGTTTAGTTTAGATCTTGTAATAGCTATACTCTTAGGCTTATAAATACAGTCAGAGAGAACATCTATATGGATAATCGAATTATTAAGAAGAAATGTTTCATTCTTTGCAAAGAATATTAGAATCGATTTTGATTTTATATAGAATTAAATAAAATTAAACGTTAAACAAACTTGCACTGAAGTAATATCAAGAATATTCCTACGAATCTTTAATTTATTTGCTCCATCTCTTCTTCTGGTTGAATCTTCTTTATAAAGTCTTTATGACTATGACTCAAACACAAAGTCAACGTGGTGCGCAAAGATGCTTGCTTTTATTTGAAATGTAAGAGTAGTACATGGTCTGACTATTTTAAAAAATAGTAAGTGACCTCACTATTGGTGTTATGGAATACAATTGGGGATAGGGAATTAGGCAACTTTCTCATTTGAGCAAGTTTGAATGTGTAGTACTTCTCTAAACAAGACCCACACGTGTGAGCATGGGTCGATCAGGTAGGCTCGTGCATCCCTTTGGCCTTGGTTTGTCGGTCCAGCACTTGCTAATGAGCTCATTGCCAAACACCACGGCGGGAAAGGGCTATCAATACATCATGGTAAACACAATGCCATAAATCATAAAAAAGACCTCAAAATCACTCATAACTACCACAATGAAACTCCCCCTGAGAGATTTATGGGGTTCTATGCTTAGTGAACAACTCAATCCTCACCCATGTTCAAGGCTTCATGTGTTCCCTACGATACAATCTACATATCTATGTCTAGGGCTTCCTGCATTCCTTGCGACATAGTCTAAGTACCTATGTCTAGGGCTTCATGCGTTCCCAGCAACGTAGTTTGTGTCATAGGACCATGTTGCACTACACATTGGGAGGTCTTTAGGATATCTCGAGTTCTAGTTCTAAGAGTTTTTTTGTTAAGTCTTGAAGCACAACTAAGACAAATTTCTTAACAAGTGCATCCTAATCCACATGAGTCATAAACATTTATTCGCATGCATAAATCTTTGATAAGCACCTTCGCACTTGGTATTCATAAAATAATTTGATTTCTTATAAAATGTCTTTGAGGGGTAGTTTTGTACTTTTTCTCTCGGTTCATATCCTAAAATTGTTCTAACCCCCTTAAGATGTTGCATATTTGTGCTCAATATCATAAATGAGTCTCATATAAATTTCGGTAGTATTTTGAGTCTTTTAGGATTTTGAAAACTTCTTAGAAATCTCAAAGGGGTATTTTGGTCATTTAACACCTCAAATCTTGGTTTAAATCCTTAACATATACCAATGGCCTTGTAACTTTGTATAATCCCTATAAACTATGACATAATTGAATGGACACCGAAAAGCTAGGTTATATATTCTATAGACTAGCCTACGAGGTAGACTCAACACGTTCGATGGTTCCACCATTGATGCTCCATTTCTGTTAGGTATACCTTACAAAATATAATAAACTAGGTTGTTTCGTTATGTTATGTTTTACCTTACCTGGAATGTGAATGTTAATTGATGTATTGATGAGGTTTAGATTTAGCAAAGTTTGTAATGTGAATGGGGAGTTATAGTTTAGTAAGCTCCTAAACACTATCTATGCATGAAAATGATTTTCTTAAGGAAGGTTTGATGTTTCAGTTATACGTCTCGAACATAGTTAAAATACGTAGTGTTATAACCATAGAGATGAAAAATTGTTTATAAATCATTAGAAGTTCCTGTTAATTTTTATGATACCCTATAATACTCAAAATGTCCCTATAATTATGTACCAGTGACTTATGACCCAAGTGACTTCTAAATGACATGAAATTTAATAAGAACGCTTATGTCATAATTTAAATGTATTATACAAAGTTACTAATGCCATTAGAATATGTCAAGGATTTAAACTAAGATTTGGCATCAAAACCAAAACTCTATGTTTACTCAAGTGTCTATTTACTTTTCGCCCAACTTTGTCTATTCAACGTGTCAGCCACACATCAAGACAGGCACGCCGAGCTCAAACTCTTTTTTTTTTTTTTTTTTTTTTTATAGAGCATTGACTCAGACGTGCCTCATTGGAGAAACAAGAATACATCTTTTTAGTACATTTAAAGGAATAAAACAGTCTTCTGAACCAATTTCACGTGTCTAAATCCCTAAGAAATTGCCTATGTCTGTTGAAAACTGTACAGAATACCTTTGAACTCAACATTAGACATTCAAATCTACCCACAAGTTTCATATTCCATCACTCATTGATTTCTTTCAGATATAAAAAGAAGCAAGAACGTTTTCATTAAAGTATAAACAAATTAGAAGTAATGAGAAGTGGGTAAAGCTCTAAACCTGCAATAGCTGAAGGAGCTTGGTTATCAAACATTCTTCAATTTCTTCATCTTTGAAGGAGGCCATCGTCCCTTCTTCCTCAAATGGCGCTTCTGAACAAGCCGCTTCCTCCGAAGTCTTATCTTCTTTGCTAGCTTCATCCTTGCCTTCTGCTCCTCCCTCTCTTGCAGCTTTGATTCTAATGGAAGTTTGTCAACTGGAACTGCAGGGGGCTGTGGTTCACTACTGTCTGTTTCTACCGTAGCATCAATCTCAGACGCAGCTTTCACAATCAATGACGATCTATTTTCAATCAAAGAGGGGTTTCGAAGTCCAACTCCATTGAAATGTTTTGGCTGAAACACATTAGGCTTCATGAACAACATAGAACCTGAAATTTAAACAGCAAAGTAGAGGAAATTGAGCCAAGATACATTATAAAAAAGGAGGGGAACAGTCATTCAAATTAAAGCCAAAGATTGAGGTTATATTGCAAAAGTTGTTTCTTAGAAATCACCAACCCATGATTATTCTCTTAATTAGCCAATGTCTGATACCCTCCCAACAATCCTTCCCTCGAACAAAGTATACTATAGAGACTCCCCTCGAACAAAGTACACCCTTTGTTCGACACTTGAGTCACTTTTGTTAGACGAACACGACTCTCCACAATGGTATGATATTGTCCACTTTGAGCGTAAGCTCTCATGGCTTTACTTTGGGCTTCCCCAAAAGGCCTCATACCAATGGAGAGTGTATTCTTAGATTATAAACCCATGATCATTCCCTAAATTAACCGATGTGGGACTTTCATCATCCAACAACTTTGACTATGCTTTTGAGGGTCCCAACTTCTTTATTTGACATTTGAGGATTCTATTAACGTAACTAGGTTAAGGAGATGACCCTAATACCATGTTAGAAATCACTACTCTCTACCGATGTATTTCTTACTTATAAATCCATGATCATTCCCTTACTTAGCAAATTTTTTAGACTTCCTCCCAACTATTCTCCACCGTAACCACGTAAAATTGAGGGTGATGAACAGGAAGCAGATCATTCAGCATTTAAAACACAAGTTACAGAAAAAAAAAAAAAACACACTCAGGAAATAGAAATTCAGTGCACATCAACTTAAAAGCGTAAAATCAAAAGCCTCTAACACACAGATACTAACTGCTTGACAAAATGCCTGACAAACAAATGACTACAAACAATTCCTTCAAGTACATAAAACAAGTCTTCGTGTTCGTGAAAACGAAACTCTTCATTTGCATTAACACGCAGCAAAAAGAATAAAGTAAAAAGAGAAATGAAGTTACAGAATTAGACAAAAGCATTCGTTCGATCGTATCGAACAAAGAGGCGGTAAAGGAAATCCGGGAGGGGGAGAGAAAGATAGGCGTACATTGGGCGGCGGAGTTCATCGGGAAACATGACGGCGACAGCGGAAATAGTGATGAAGGGAGAGAGGTGGAGACGGGATTGGAGCAGAGAAGTAAAGCCATGGTGTTTTCTCCGGCAGCCGCTCGCACACTTTGGATAAGCTCTATTTTGGTCTATTTATCAAATTTTGCCTTTTTCTCTTTACAAAATGTCATTTTTACCCTTCTCAATTTAGATGAATGATGCAAGATTATTGTAACTAATAGACTTCTACCGCTTCTTTTTGGAAAACTTACTCCAACCATAAAAATCCAACTTCAATCCAAATCGAACTCGAGACCTACAATAAAGAAAAAAGTTCGTGTTGACCTAAACTCCATGACCCGATTAGTGAACACCTTGTCACACGTTTCGTACGTTCTTGTCGTTGCTTGAAAAATAATATTTTTAGAAAAAAGTTCGTCATTCCAAGTCACTTCGTAGCCTACTGCATCTCACTCGGTCATGCCATCGAGAATGAGCCCACGTGTCGTTCATAACATCGAGGCATCCCAACCATCCATTCATCTAGGTTCTATCGAGGCATGCTCTCCGTGCCCATATCATGTCATTTATAGATATCGTACCAGATAGCGGATGCAGAATCTAACCTTCGACACATGGGTAATGGTGAGATACTAGCACATTCATGCCCCTCAGTACTGTCCTTGAAAACCTCATTTCAAAGGAAGTCGCCCTAGACACTTGTTTTGAAACAATCACCCTCACTATGACACACATATGTGTCACAGGGTAGCTCGTTTATGCCACAGGGCCCAAGGGTGTTGGAGAGATGACACTATGTCTCCCCCTAAGGTACATTTTGAGACATTTTCAAACTGGTGGGTGTAGACATGATTTTTCCGGATGGACATATGAAGTCATGGAGCGTCTGTTCGGTGTCTGATTGACACCAAATTTGGCGAGTATTCATATTTCATATGGACGAACTTGACTCTAGAACTGTATGTTCAAATTTCCTTTAGAACCCTTATCTGGCCCTTCAACAAGTCTATCTGTGACGCTCATGTCTCCTTGTTATCCCTATCTTGCTTATGCCTCGTTTCCTCTTCAATGTGCACGTTATATGGTGTGTTGGATGATGCACTATCCTCCTTGGTGGCATCATGACATTCTTCTATATAGGCCCTGCTTTACTTGTCTCGACGTGGGGTTACAACCTACTCTCTTCATAGTATGGTCGTGACTCTATGCATGCATTGAAATGAAGGATCTAAGCTGAGAAAGAGATAGAAAAGAGAGAAAATGACGAGAGAAAGAGCATGAGAGATATCCAAAAACTTACAAACGGACCACCATGTCATGAGGCGGCAAGATCCTAAAAAGGAACATGAAATTTAGATTTTGCTGACAATATTGGTGTATACTCGAGCCTCTAGTCCCGTTTGAGAGAAATATTTTAGAAAATGTGAGCGAGGAAATACGTTGAAAATAATTTTAAAGATAACAATGTTATAAGCTAAAAGCGAGTCTGCAACAATAATGACTTTGATAGTATATAACCCGGGTATGAAGAATTGACAACTAGTTACATCGCCTATAATACATTTTGGGGCATTTTAGCCTTGATGGGTGTAGACATGATTTTGGTGAACGGTTATACACCCCATATTGACACGACAACAATAATAAAGGTCTATCTAACGTGAAAGCAAGTAAAAATGAGTTTGGAATGAGCATGCGGCCATGGACAACACGTCCTGGACAAGAATGAGCGTGACATCTTCTTCCACTCAATTGGTTGACGTCTCTGTGAACTGACTCTTTGTGAACTCAACGATGTATGTTGAATCTGACTTCAGGTCTCTAGTTTGAGGATTGATCGTTGCTAAGGTCAAATAGTCATTCGGCTGTAGCATAGACCGTGGAAAGATCTTGGACCCTTTGTTCATAAAGTTTGGCCTTCGCTCACGACTTTAGCCCCTCAGCAAAACAAAAGACCTTGTCTTTCTCGGACATGTCACAAATATCCAACATAAGTTTAAAAAATTATATAACATAGTCTCCGATATTCTTGGTATGCCTCAACTCCCTTAACTTCTTCCTTGCGATTATCTCTACATTCTGTGGGAAAAACTGAGAGCGGAGTTTTTGTTTTAAGATCCCCAAAATGTCTATAGTACATCGAACATCTTGAATTTTCATGTACTTGAATCTCTACCACAACTTTGCATCGTCAGCTAGATGCATTGTTGTCAACATGACCTTCACTTCTTCTGCCATGGTATTTGTGGCTCAAAAGTACTCAAGGTGAAGATAAAGTTTTCGCATCTCGAACCCCACAAAAAGCTTGGGCTCCAAAACTTTTATCTTGTTGAATTGTACTACACCCACAATTGGGGTTTGGTTCCCCACCGCTCTCATGGCCAAGTTTAGTCTGGCGCTCAAATTTGTCGTTTCAGTCCTGACTACTCCAAGGGCTGCTCTCAAATCCTCACACATTTCTAAGATCATCTGAACAATCGCTCATTGAGTGTTGTCTAAGCTCTTGATGTGTTCCTTCATCCGGACAACAAAGCCTGCCAAGCTGTCCATATTCTCAAAGACACCAGTAGTTGTAGCGTTGTCTTATAGGGTCTCGAACCTAATCATTATTTCGCGGACAAGCATTGCCTCAAGGAGACCTACCATCTCGTCGATCCTGTCTGCTTTAGCGCAATCTCGTTCATGTGAGACTCCAAAAGCTCCATTCCACCATAAACTTCGCTCATGTAGAGTAACTGATTTTCGATTTCTATCAATCGGTCAGCCTGGGACTTGCATAGTTGTTTTGCAGCAATCATGTCTTTGTACTATGATCCAAGGAGGCGACTCGACTCTGATACCACTTGTCACAATCGTATTTTTGCGGTAGTGGGATAACAATTATGCGGTACTTGTTATATCCTAGTGAAAGATTCAGTTGTGTGAAATTTGAACTTCATGAATAATATTGACATATGCTCGAGCCTCGAGTCACGTTTAATAGAAATATTTAAAAAAATGTGAGCAAGAAAAGTTGAAAATAATTAAAAAAAAAAAAACAATGTTATAAACTAAAAACGAGTAGGCAACAATAATGGCTTTGATAGCATATAATCGAGTAGAAAGAATTGACAACTAGCCACGTTTGAGTGTAAATATGATTTTAGTACCTAGTCATACACTCTATATAGCCATACACTCTATATTAATCAGCCACAATAAATCTTGTGATTCTTGTTATACATTATTAAAGGAACTCATCGAACAAGTTCTCAGTCCATAAGAAGTTTGATTAACATTAATTGAATTACTCTAACATACAAGTTCTAAGCACAAAAATTTGTGATGCAAGAGAACTTAGCTTTTCGCCAAGCTAAAACAGAAACTCTATTCTTTTCCATTCAAAATGTGATAGTCAACCATAAAAGAAAAAGAAGGTTTTATATAGTCTTTGACAACTTAACTTTTATGAGTTAAATACACTCATAGCCTCCGTATTAACCTGGCTAGTTATGTTCCGTATTAACCTGGCTAGTTATGATAACATATGTGAATTACACTGTAACTTTAACTCTCATATTACAATTAGCTTAAATGATACACAAATATTGAAAACATGGCTAGTTATGATAACACTAAACTATGAATTCATTGAATGCAAATTAAAATGCTCATGAAACTTAATTTTGTACAACAGGAAAGGAGTCCAACATCTTCTAGAATTTCCTTGACGATCTCACTATAACTTGAATACAATACAAGAGACTCAAATCATTCTAGTCAGGGCCTTCCGGTATGAAAAATCGTTAATCTTTGTTCATATCACCTAGACTCAATCAAACTAACGAATTGAAACTCCTATTTTTTAATATTTCAAGAACTCACTATTAGAAATAGGCCAATAGTGGATTCAACGATCATGACAAGTTGGCGAACGTGAATGATGGATGGTAGTCGATGCGGCGACTCGACTTGATCGACGACATTGGAGAGAATCCGGTAGAGGAGTGAGAGAGGACAAACCCAAATGAGGGAGATTGTACAACAGACAACGGATATGATGAGCTGATAACATTTAACTTTTCTACTTGTTGTGGTTCATTACCTTCATAGGTATCAACATTATTACAAGTGCCACTTTTTTCTTTTTCTTTTGCCTACAAATTGAACTCTAATTTAAAAAGTAGAGAAATTTACCTTTATTAAGATAAAAGTTACCTAGAATCCAACCAAAAATGGCAATATGTTAGCATACATCCAAACAATTCCTTAAATATCCGCCCCTAATTTAAAACACCAGAAGAAACAGGACTTCACTGAGCTTTCATTCGAATCAAAGACAAGTAATCGAAGTCTAACAAAATAAAATTCAACCATTAACATTCTCAAACCTTGAAAAGCACAAGGCTCCAGTTTCCAACTAATCCTTTCTAGAGCAATCACGCCTTGCAACTACGGGAAAAGATCTTCTACTTGAAGAGGTCTGGGTTCAACCAATCCCTGCAAATTTTCAAGGTTTAAGACAATAAAGTTTAACTGTGTTGCTCATTCACGATTGATGCAATATTCAAAAAGAGAGGGAACATTGTGTATCGTACTTGCTAATGTCGTCGAGGTGATCATCGAAATCCACCACATCTTGCCATTTTTCAGATGATATGAAATCCAACAGGACCACATTTGCTGACGGTTCCTTCATTGTTAGCTGGCTGCTTCCATCTGATCCAGCCAACTTCCAATTCTTGGAGGTTTCCCTTGTGTATAGCTGATCGGAGACGAAACAAACGAAATGGAACGAGAAACACATTATGCAGCCATCTCCTCATGCTTAAGGTCTACTTTATTTCATGGTGAAACTAGCAATATAGACAAGGCCTACAGTTTAAAGGGTTCCTAAGGTGACAAAGTGGCAGCAAAAGATAGCCAAGATAATGAATAAATGTTCATCACAAATTACAGTCATTTGAAAAATGAAATAATATCCTGATAATATCTAAATACTAGAGAAGTTTCATACAACACAAGTCAGTAATTTTAGATCTCAAGTTTCACATTAGATAGAACAAATAATAATTGCTTGGGAGATATTAAAAAAACAAAGGGAAAGCGACTGGAACAAGAAGCAACCAGGATCGATGCTGGCAAACAAACCACTCAAAATCCCAGAATAAGTAAATTTCCACTGACAACACTTACCATCATAAGTTTAGTAACGAATTTGACTACGTTGAGATCTTTTTATCTTTTATGTTAAACAATTACCAAAGTTTGAGCTCACTAACATATTTAAATTGATCTTTCGAGTTCAACCACACATCCAGATTGATGTCATAAACTACAAACGCGGGAGTTCAACTCAAAATTAATACTTTTGACCAATGAGATAAAATATAATTGTTACCTCCTCCAACTAACTCAGACCTTTCAAAAAAAAAAAAAAAAAAAGTCCAACAAGTGATCTTCCGCACTTCTGCTGAGGCCAAATATCAACTAATTAGTAAACATGTAAATCAGGTTGAGTTCAAAAGACCCTAAGCTACCATTTATGAGGGTTGGCTACCATTTAGAACAAAAGTGGCAACTAGGGGCCCCGCCCCGTTTCTGCTAAAAAAAAGTGGCAACTAGGAGTTGTATAAACCAAGCTGTGAAAGAATATTGTTCAAATTACCTTCGATAAATTTAAGTCACATTAAGTAAATTCAACTTTTATTATAGTTGAACTCAAGTAGTAATTGATGTCACATTAAGAAGAATCGAGCTTCATTTATGAAATGAAGCCTTCAAGTTACTTCAAGTGGGGATTCATTTATTCTTAGATGGTTACAAATTCTTGATGAATGATTGAAATCTAGATTTATGGTGTTTCATTAATATTTTTAGTTTTAAAACTTTTTATTTATCTTTTAGGTCACAATTCTATATAGTTTAGGTGCATCCTTAATCATTCAAGCTTGACTATCTTGCTTGTAGAGTGATTCGAATCATAAACTAGTTTTTTTGCTTTGAGATATTTGATCAACAAAATAATCTAGATCTTACTTTTTCTTGGGGGGATTCCTTATCGTTTTGGGGTTCTTGAATATTTTAGATTTAAAGGTTTTATTCTTCAATAAGGTTGTTAGATTGAATTCTCAAGAGTTACAATCATTTGGGATGAAATCATCTTAATTTAGGGGTTTTAGCATTTGTGATATAGGGGTTTGCACATCCACAAGGATTTTTATATCCAATTGGCTAGAGTTTTCATATTAAGGGCCTCCAAAGGCTCCCAATATTTTTCCAAGAATTGAAGAACATCCAGGTGTTTTTAACTGCTTCACAATACAGATTGGATATGTATTTGCTTCCATTACAGCACTCTATGAATCACTGTTTGCACAATAAACTTCTTCGAGATCTTTAACTTCAAAATTAAGTCAATCTTATTGATGTGTAACATTTGGATCTTTTCTCAAAAAAAATTATAAAAAGATTTACAATAGAAAACCACCATAGCTTCAAGCAACCACTTTCTGATAATTTATTTAGGGTCCAAGAAACCCCCAAACAACAAGAGAAAGAAAAAGTAACCTACTCTGCTGCCTCCTTATCATAAACGTGCCTCCTGTAATATACGATCTAAGATTCTCCTTTGATCTAAAACGTTATGCATAAACCCTGGTGGCTGAGGGGCAAACTAAATAAAGGAGTGTAATGGCTCACTATTTAATTGGGCAAAAAATTTCTAATGATCAAATGATGTTTCTCCAAGATCCGTCCTGAAACCAAGAAGAACATCTTGTGTTCAATTCTACATCTAAAACTGGAGCAGCTCCAACATTTAGGAAAATTGGAAATTGCCCTCCAATTGCCTCTACCAAACTCTCGCCTCCTAAAAACAAACCCCACATACTTTATCCATTCCAATGCAGAATACGTACAAGCTAACCAAATTTTCGAACAACATTAAAAAGGGGTCAGAAAGTTAAATAAATTCAAGGGTCTAGTTACCCGCTGGAATTTAAGATAAACAAGACAGAAAATCAGTGAAAAGCTCCAACATACATTTCTTTATATTTCAAATAGCATAAGCAGAGATAAAGATGTCAAGTCTCCACCAATGGAAGGTAACTGAGAAATTGTGAGATCTCACATTGGTTGGAGAGGGGAACAAAGCATTCCTAATAAGGGTGTGGAAACATCTCCTTAGTAGACACATTTTAAAACCTTGAGGGGAAGCCCAGAGGGAAAAGCCCAAATAGGACCATATCGTTAACAGTAGACTTGAGCTGTTATAGAAATTGTCTAAAGACTCATACATTTCTCGCAACATTTTCGTAGTGTTAGATCAATTAATTGGGAAAACTATAAGAACCTCCCTCCAGTAAATGAATGAACTATCAATGATGTAAGAGAGTTATTTTTACGATGTTCCACTGTCCTGCAAAAACTGAACAAAGCAGTTGGTCCCAGAGAACAATGCGCCATATCAGCATCAATCTCAACCAACAATATTTAAAATTTTCATTTTAGCCATCTAACATTACTCACCTGAATGAGTTTGAAACAGACTAAAAAGAGGAAACTATGGCGGAAAATCATTAAGGAAATTCTAAGGAAGCGCGCAAATACAATTACCAAAACCATGATAAGAATTCTATAGCGACATACTCACCTCCACTACAGGGCTTCTATCCTTTCTCTTTGGCAAAGCTTCAAGTTTTCTGTGATCTAACTGCAGAGAAGCATGAATCAAACAACAAAATATACAAATCACTACAGTTAAAGCACAAGAAGACATATCTTACCAAAAGAAGAGCAGCATGAGGAAAGGATCGAGAAATATGATCAGCAATATTCTTCGCTACACCACCGACATCATAATCATCAAAACGCACATTGGCATGAAAATACCCCACGATACTCAATCCCTTAGCCGCATAATATTCTTCAATCTGATTCCAAATCAATCACGCCACGACTTCATCAATCATAGATCTCAAACACGCAAGTGAAAAGGTAGTAAAAACGGCATCAAACACAACAAATTCTCACATGAGCAACTAGTTCACTCAAACCTAAACATGAAATTCCAAGCAGAAGTGTTGAAAATGAGTACCAGTAGGAGAGAAATTTCAAGCTGAGGGAGGAGGCCGATGCTGGAATGGAAGAGGGGGACAGATTCGGCAATTTCGATGACATCATTGGAGCCGGAGATGCGACCTAGGAGGACTCCGTTGACGGCGGAGGTCCGGTGCTTTAGGGCGTGGAGAACGAGCTTTATGTAGGCATTTTGTGAGATTTCAAAGCGTAGATCGCCACCCATGAGTGAGTGAGCTGGTGAAACACCGGAGAGTACGCCGGACGAGACGGTGAATGGGAGGAGGACGAGGCGGAGTTTGCAGCCACAGCAAAGCCGGACAGAGTAGCCGCGAAGTGAGAAGAAAGAAGCAAACAAAAAAATTAGCAAATATATTAATCACATTGATTATTAGTAGTAGAAGAATTCATATATTTCTTGTAATTCGAGTATGCCAATTCCATCTAAGACTCGCTGTTTCATTCACGGATTTGGCGATTCATTACAGGCATCCTCCAAAATTCTCAAACGATTCCTCCTAGAATCCCATCTATTGTAAGAATTTTTCTCTCAAAACGTCCAGGTCAATCCAATTGCCTTTGTAAAAGCCCGTGGCGTTACATGGATCCAATTAGAGATCATAGATTTTCAAACGTCTCTCTTTACATCGATCTATCTCAATCCTGTTACAATTCTCTCAATTTGGTGTTATGAAAATAATATCGAAATTAGTTTGTGTTCTACGAATTTCGTCATGGATTCGTCTTCAATAAAGGTCAAGAATTGAGAGAATAGGCTCATCCGAACCATAGTCTGAACCTCAACCTCCAGACCCTGGTCGTCTGGATTCGTCTTCAATAAGTGACATGATGTGATCAAGGAGGACAGCGTATCATCCAACCCATCGAGAGTGTGCATTCAAACTAAGTCAAATCATACGCAAAGTTTGAGAGAATGAGGCGACAAGAGTGTCGAAGACAAGCTCGAAAAGGGTGGAGTAGAACCCTAGGCCATAACCTTAGAAGTCAGGTTTTTGATATGTGGCTTTGGAATTAAGTCTGTCAATATGAAATATGAAAAAATTTGGTGTCGATCAGATACTTGATGAAAGATGCACGAAGTTGTATGACCGCTTGCCAAAATATCGTCTACTTGAGAAGGATTGGAAATGCCTTAAAATGTACTATATGGTTAGGCATGATGTCAGCTCTCCTCCATAGGGGTGTACATGGTCCGAGTTGAGTTGGGTTGAAGGATTTTTTTTTACCCAACCCAATTCTCTATTTTCGGGTTGAGTTCGGGTTGGTCCAAAAAAATTAAAAAAAATTAATTTGTATGACCTAAAATGATAAAAAAATTACTACGTAGATCAAAAATATCAAACTCTCTATTGCATTTATATTATCACCTATAAATCTGTAAAGAATATACAATGAATCAATTCCAAAGTTATCATATATAATTAAATTATGTTCCTTCACCCTTATAATCATTCAACAAAATGTCAATTCACCTATAAATATGTAAAGAATATTCAATGAATTAATTCCAAAGTTACAGCATTCAACAAAATACCTAAAAATTTAAAACTATTCAACCCTCTATTGCATTCTTAATTCCTACAAAAGAAAAATAGCATCTTGAAAGTTAGTACTGTTTTAAGATTGTTGGGATAAAGCGTAGTGTAACTTCAAATATTTTACTTACATTGAAAAATAATTATTCTTGCATAACGTTTGTGAAGCTTGAAGGTCTTAAATCATCTGAAAAATAAAATATAAATTGTGATATAACAATATAAAATACATCTTAACACAGACAATAAATAGATTTGAAGTTACTTGTCTCAATCTTATAACAAATCTCTAAATCTTCAAGTTGTTGAGGAATATCTAACGATACTCAGTTTCTATCTATCCAATTTTGTGTACATATCAGAACTTCTATTGTTTTAGGTGCCAAAGAACTCCTAAAAGAATCAAGAATCCTCCCACTCATACTCAATGCTGATTCAGAAGATACAGTCGACACTGTAACGACCAAAACATCTTGGGCAATTTTCGATAAAACTCTATATTTAAACTCATTTGCTTTCCACCATGCCAAAACATCAAAATTATCATCAGTTCTTCATTAGAGTCATATAAATATCGATCCACGTCATTCTTTAACTCAAGTGAATGTTGCTCTTCTCTTCTTCGCTTGTATCTTGATAATACTAATATTGAACCACTCAAATTCTCTTCATCAATTGTGTTCATCCCATACTCATGGACTTAGAAGTGAGTTTTGATTCAAATTGATGATGATCTTGAGCATTATCATAAAACTTATAGTAATCATACAAACGAATTAAATAATTCTTTATGCCATCCACCATCACTTTAGCCATAGCATCTTCATAAATATACGAAAAGCAAAATGATATGTAATCCAATTTGTAACGAGGATCGAGTACCACTGCTATGAATATCAACTTATTAATTCTTTCCATTGAGCCCCAGTATTTGTCATACTTAACTTTCATATTTGAACTCACGTTACTTAAAACAGAGTTCACATTTGTACTCCACTAAATTAAAAGTTCTTGAATACTCCAAAGTTCATAAAAATAAGAATTAGAAGTCACATATAAATAACCACTTAACTTCGAGTGACATCATAGAAAATCTTCAAAAACTTTACGAGCAAAGTTTTTCCATAGTTAGTGACCCTATTCTTTTGTTTCGATGATCCCCTTTTTTGAAGTCAACATAATCTAATTCTTCTTCGTCTAATACTTTGAAAGTTTTTTCAAATTTCCAAATTTCAAGGCATGATCGAGCATCAAATAAATAGAATTCCATCGAGTCGCCACATCCAAACAAACAAGTGCTTTACATTTAATTTTTTCTTGTTCAACACGATCTTTAAATTTTGTCAATCTCTTGGGGGATGATTTAACATAT
Organism: Cucurbita maxima; assembly: GCF_002738345.1. Lineage (NCBI taxonomy): Eukaryota > Viridiplantae > Streptophyta > Magnoliopsida > Cucurbitales > Cucurbitaceae > Cucurbita > Cucurbita maxima. The sequence goes on from NW_019272046.1 coordinate 1,888,097, forward strand.
CTCACGGCATTGCGAACACTAGAAATGGAGTCATGCATTTCTTTAAGCCCTTCATTCACAATCAAATTAATTATGTGAGCACAACACCTGATGTGTAATATTTCTCCATCCAAGACAAGTGAATTCCAACTTCTAAGTCTTCTCATAATATATGAAATAGCTATATGATTGGAACTTGCATTATCAATTGTGATAGAGAAAACCTTATCGATTCTCCATTTCAATAAACAACTCTCAATAATCTTGTCAATAGTCTCTCCCTTGTGGTTAGCAACTTGACAAAAGTTGAGAATTAATGTTTTGCAACGAAGTCCATGTGTCAGTGGTAAGACAAACCCTCTTGGAATGACTGACTGACTAAAAAATCTTTCGACTTCTTTTTTTCTTATAGATAGAGCTGAAATATATCTCTACCAATGGTTACTCTTGACGGAGGGTCAAACTTAGGACATGCAATACTACAAAATAATTTGAAACCCTCGTTCTCTACAAATTTAAATGATAATTCATCTATAATTATCATCTTGGCATATGCTCCTCTATATCTTGTTTGACTAAATAAGGAAGTAACAATATTATTACCACCCTTTCCATCTATTGAACTTTCTACACTTATTTTTTAAGTGCTTCTATAGCGTGCTAGTTCCACAAGAATTAGTATCACAAGCATACTCCTTAGAACAATAGTTGCACTTGCACCTCTTATTATTGTTCTCTAATCTTGTAAAGTGATCCCATACGGTTGATTTACTGAGTTTCTTCTCCTTAAATTCAGATTGTGTAGCCATTGGTGGTTTCAATGCATTATAATTACTAGAGTTACTTGCACATGCAGTTTCACTATTGTTTTTCATCTATAAAAAGTAAAATAAAACTATTATGATTCAAACATTTAACCCAAATGAACAATTATCATAGAATGCATCAAAGTTAATATATACAATCAGTCTTTGCAAAGGATATAACAAAAAGAGAAAAAGCTTACCCGTTATAGCGTTCCAGGAGATTAAAGAGAGAAAGACGGCGTGCAAGAAAGAAACAAACAAAGAACGTGAGAGAATGCTATTGAGATCAATTTTTTTATGAGAGACTAAGCATCGAGAGAGATTTGTATTTTGTGGAGAGGTTGAGAGCAAAGAGATAGGAAGAGGAATGGATTTAGTGGAGAGGCTGAGAGCACAATGGTAGAAGGGGAGGGAGAAATTTCTTTAACTAATAGAGTAATTATTTTTTGATTGGATTTTGAGCTTTAATTTTTTTTTTTTTTAATATTTTTGGGTTGGGTCGAGTTGACCCAATCATTTTCTCTTGGTACACGAACCCAACCCAAATTAGATCGGGTTAAAAAAAAATGGACCCAACCCAAACCCGAAATCCAACACAACCCAATCCAACCCTTATATTTTGGGTTGGGTCGGGTTGGGTTCTCGGGTTTCCGGGTTGGGTGTACACCCCTAAGCCTTGTGGCCTAGGTGAGTTGTGGCATACAGGTGTGTCACAACGTGGGTGAATGTCGCGAGACGAGCATCTTCCTTTGGATAGCACGGGTGCACCAGTATTGTGCCCCAGCCCATATGCCGGAAGTTAGATTATGCACCGCTACTCAAAACGGGTACCATAAAGGATTTAGCAAGATGATCTATACCAAGACATCTCAATCATGGATAATTGAAAACTAGATTTATAGTACTTCATTAATTTATTTTAAGTTTTTTGACTTTTTAGTAGGAGAGTTACAAAGGCTTGAAAATGCCTCGTAGAGGTCAAGATCAAATGTTTCATTTTGGGACTATATAAAGTCATGTATGTTATCATTGCAGGAGAGACTTGAAAAAGTAGTAAAAAGAGAATTTGTGCTTTCATGTAGTCAATGTCTAAGTTTTTTTTTTTTTTTTTTTGCGATTCTATGTAGTCTTCACAAGTAGTGAGTGTTCTTACCTTTCCTTAACCCATGACTAAGTTTCTTTGCAATTTTATGTAGTTTAGGTTGTATGTTTAAAATCATTCAAGCTTAACATGATCAATCTTGCTTGTGGAGTGATTCGAATCTCAAACAAGTGTTCTTGCATTGAGATATTCAATTGACAAGGTAATCTGAATCTTACTTCCCTTTAGTTATTCCTTATAATTTGAAATTAGTGTTTTCCCTTAGGTTGATTCCTTATCACAGGTACACGGGAGAGTTCAATGCCTGATGAGAATTTCGAAATGTCCTCGATGAGATGGTCGAACATGGGTTAGTCCCCAACGAATGTGTGCGAGAAAGCCAAGACATCCGAGCCATCCTGAGACAGGGATAGCATCACAATGTATAGTTGTGTTTGTTATAACTGAGATGAAGATGAGATGTGACGTTGCTTATGAGAGACCTTAGCCTAGAGTAGAGGCAAGGTTGAGTTGGATGACAAACTTGGATTCTGCACAAAGGTTCGACAAAGGAAAGTCAGGGCGAAGATTATGAATGAGGCTTGAGTTCCCCCTTAAGGTTTGTCATGAGCGTGCCAAGATCACAACATTGAACGGTTGAAGAAGTACGACTTTGTCAGCACAAAACACACACGGCCCACAAGCAACATCAACTCCAACACCATCAAAGCCTAACGCAACCCAAATTAAAGGTCATCTTTTCAATTTGGAAAAATGAAGGAAAAACATAAGAAATAAGCAGCTACAAATTAAAGGTCATTTACATAGGAAAATTTTACAAAAAATACAATACTGTGTATCTTCTTCAAACAAAGTTGGAGCCCCCATGTATTTTAGAGACAAAATTCACCCAGTTTTACTACAAACAATCTTCAAATCTGAATTTCATGGTGAAAAACTAGTGTATTGATTATCCCGAATACCCCATCTGGTGGTCCCTCGATTCACTGCTCCCCGCTCCACCGTGGTTGGAGCTAGAATTCGATGACCGAAATGGCCACAGATAGGAGAATGGATTACGCCTTCCTGGATTAACCCTGGAGGAGCCATTGCCATTGTTGTTGTAGCTGTTGTTTCGGTTTTGACTGTTGGTGTTATGGCCCTCGCCCCCCATTACCTGTGGTGGCAGTTCCTGGCGGCAGACAGGGCAAGAGTTGTGCTGAACCAGCCATGGAACTATACAATCTGAGTGGTACATGTGATTACAGGCCATCTGCCTTGCTTCAGATCCCAGTTCAAATTTTTCTTTGCAAACTGGACAATGTGAATCTGAGCGAAGATGTCGCTGCGTGATCTTAACCGTTGGCATAGCGTCAATCAATGATCTAGATGCCGGTGGAGGACCACGATGACCATTTTCCGAAAGCTGTTCGAATAGCTCCTCCAGTCCAGGGCCTATGACGTAGTCACCACTATCACCCCGTGTAATTCCAATGCCAGGAGCCCCATTGAAGAAAGCTTCTAGCCTACGGTTTCTCAAAGGAATTTGACCACCAAATATTAATAGAGGGCCAAATCCTGGGTTACGCTCAAAAAGTGACTCTGATCTTCCCCTCATGTCGTTTCTTTCGGCTAACCGTTGTCTCATAAAAGCAGAGAACGCTCCCAGCCCATGATCACGGTCTTCATCAGGATCCAGACCAAAGAAATCAAACGGGTTTCCAGGCACCATGTCATCAAGTTCTTGAATGAATCCTCCATTACAGTTGGGGCAAACTGCATCTCGACCACAAAGACGTATTGACCTTCTGCATCTATAACACCAATGGGTGTTCTGCCCACTCGACATCCTCTCTTCTCCTACTCTCTATATAAATATATTAGCAGAAGAAAGCTGAGACTTATCCCTGAAACTCCTCAAGCACCAAAATGCTATCTCAGCATAATGTCTTAACTTTTGCAATATATACGAGACTAAATCAACTTCAACGAGTAAATAAGATGTGTAGTCATCACAAGCAACTGATACAACATGAAAAAGCATTAGAAAGAACCAAACCATACATCATAAGCCAAGTAAACTAATGTGTGAGATCCCACATCGGTTGGAGAGGAAAACAAAACATTTCTTATAAGAGTGTGAAAATCTCTTCCTAGTAGATGCGTTTTAAAACCTTGAGGGGAAGCTTAGAAGGGAAAGCCCAAAGTGGACAATATCTGCTAGTAGTGGACTTGGGCCGTTACAAATGGTATCAAAGTCGGACACTGGAAGGTGTGCCAACAAAGACATTGGGCCCTCAACAGGGGTAAATTATGAGATCCCACATCGGTAGGAGCGGGGAACAAAACATTCCTTATAAGGGTGTGAAAACTTCTCCCAAGTAGATATGTTTTAAAATCTTGAAGGGAAGCCTAGAAGGGAAAACCTAAAGAGGACATATCTGCTAGCAGTGGGCTTTGGCTATTACATAATGAGTTCATAAAACTCGAATATAACTACTATCTGTCAAGAACCCATACCTACCACCCAAATATAACCATCAACAAGTTCTATAGTTTATGCATAAATGACAATCACAACAGAAAATCCAGAGATCAAACACTTCATATTTTCATCTGCTCCACTCTTAACTACTAACTAGTCTTTTTTTTCTTTTCTTGATCTTCCTTGGCACAAACATAACCCTATAGCTCATGCATATAAATAATTTTATTATTTTATATAGGAAACGATTTCATTGATATGATACAAAAGGTGAAACCCATCCAAAGAGATCACAAAAGATTCCTCCAGTAGATATGAGAGAATTTAACCCATAACTATAAACAAGAACCAAATTTTTACACCAATATAGAGAAGTGATGCTTCTAGGACTTTGAGCAAGGAGCTGACACTAAATACATCAACATCAATATTGAGATTGAGCTAAACTTTGAGGTAAATGAAAGAAACATAAAGACAAATTTTAATATGAAGCATCAAATAGATCAAATTTTACAAAATCAAAGAAGTGGTAAAGCTAATAAAGTATCAGAATCCAATAAAGTTGAACAAACCAATCACTCCAAATTCATCCAATAAAACGCCCAACATCATAAAGACAGATAAACGTACAAATCCCACAAACTAACTTCAAGCCACAACAGTATAGAACAAGCACACATTCATTAAAAAAAAAACAAATACAGAGCAGGAAATGAAAGCTAAAACACATATTCCAAAGTTGATACAAGTAAAAACAATTAACAGCACTTCAAAATCTCCACTCAAATTTCAATTCTAAATAGGTCACAGAAACAAATCAAGGATTCATCCGACAGCACCCATACGTGAAAATTACCAAAAATGCTCCAAAGATAGAAAACAGCAAAGACACAAGAAACGTCTAAAACAGAAAGCAGTGTTACAGAGGCATTGATTGGAATTGAATGAATGTTAAGAAAAGGGGGAGAAAAAGTAACCCTAGAAAATGAGTTACAGAATTTAACCTTTAGGAAGACGAAAGAGAAAAGTGGATCCACCGAATTCCCTTTTTTTCTCGAACTGAACAGCCACAGAGAAGAGAGAGAAAGAAGAGAGAGAAAGAAGAGAGAAGACGAAGAAGACAGAGTGGATGATGGGTTAACCCAGGCTTTGGGCTACGAGGTGGAGAGAGGACCGACGTGACCTTTTGTTTCCATTTCCATTTTATTTATTTATTAATCTATTTATCTATTTATTTAATTGGTTGATATTTTAATTCTGATTTAAGAAAATTTTATTAAATGTAGTTTGTCCATAATACCCTTTTTGAAATTCATTAAATATATAATTAAAATTAAAAAAAAATTATAATTTTTTTATTATTGCATTTTTCGAGTCGTCTTATTTAATTTTTATAAACTAAAAATTCGAATCATTTCCCAGTTTCTCCTACTTAACCTCAAGGATCGACTCTCGGTCTCTCACGAGTTTGTCGCAAACACTCCTTTCCCTAAGCCATCAAGTTTTTAGTTATGATCTATTTACTGACTTTTTTCACTTCTTCGGTCTCTGATTCATGCTTGATCGTTTGTGTTCGTCGATTGATGCTCATCGTAACATTCGATTGACAATGTCACTGTTGCTTGCTTTTTTGGGCTCTAATGGACTACTCTAATCTAATGCTCAGTCTATCATTCAGCAATCCAACCTATTCGCTATCTATGAACCCATACAATTTGAAATTAGAAGATTTCGAATACCAAATTTCGTACTTCATAGCTCGAGCAACATAACACACAACCCATTTTGCTACTCTATAATGAACCTTTGAAGGCTATTACATAAACTTGGAAATAGCACCAATAGAAAATGCAACGTCGAGGTCGTGTGTGCATTAAGTAAATCAATCCACCAACCAAGCTTCTGAACTGTCAAGCATCTAGCATCTGTCATTTCTACTCTATCTTCATGTTGTAATTTCTCTTACAATTGAGCATACTAAATTTGCTCATAATATCTTCAACGTATTTTCTTCCTGAAATAAAAATCTCATCTTCAACTTGATATACTTCAAGACCAAGAAAATAGCGTAGTAAACCCATATCTATGGCATCTCAAATTCACTCGAGGGCCAGTTTTAATCTGTGCAATAGCTTTCTCTGCTTGTATACTTTCATTTCTTTGTCTTTCTTTACGGATCACTCTAGTTGTGCTACACAGACCTCTACTTGTAAATCTTCTCTAAAGAATGCTGACTTGACATCAAACTGATAAACAGGCAACCACAATTCTGTTATTAATGTTAGAACCGTTCTTAGATTTTTAAAGCGTGCTACTGGAGAGAAAACTTCTTTAAAATCCAGACCTTGTCGTTGCGCATCCCTTTTCAAGTTAATTGATTTTTTTTTTTCTTTCATTTGGTAAATCATCCATCCCCCATGTTCTAATCTTTTCAATTGTCGGCATCCCTCTTACCATGATGTTCTATCACTATTCTTTCTATGAGATGCTTCATAAGAAGTTCGATTTTGATTTAATAAACGTCAAAATAATAAGAATAAGTAACACTGTTAAAGACTCGTAAATGACTTACAAATGGTTTCCTTCTATGTCATACTTCATAAGAAGTTCGATTTAATTTAATAGATAGACAAATGACTACATCTTCTCTCTAAAATTGGTTCGAAAGTTTCCTTACTTGTAACATACTTCTTGTCATCTCCACAACAATTAAATTTTTTCGTTCAGTGATTTCATTTTTTATAGAGTGTAACGAGTTGTTAACTCCACGGAAAGATTTGGTTTGCATTTACCTACAGAAATCAACATGAATTAATTCTAGACAATTTAAAGTTGTTTTAGCTCTTCCAACACGAAACAACTTTCTAGTTTGCTTGCCATAAATGCATGCTTCTAGATGAATTCATTTTTGGTAACCTTAAAACTCATACTTTTATCGCAGAGTGATTTTATGCCCTTTATACGAATATACCCATATCAAGAGAAAAATTGCACACGTTAGAAGCATCCAATGAAAACATCTTATTTGAAGTGGTGAGAATTTGAACTTTCTGGCCAGATTTCTTATTTTAATGACACGTGTTGTCATGAAATAGAACTGTCATCAATTACCTAATAAATTATACCCTAAATCACGCACAAATTGAACACTACCAACCGTTTTATCTTACCATAATTAATTTTCTTTTCCTTTATATAAACTAATGCACTTTACTTTGCTTGGGATTGCTGGGATAAAAACTTCATAGAGTAGAACGGTATTTATAGATGTTAAACAGTGAAGATCGAACTGTCTTTGTTAATCATTTCTCCCTCTACCCCTGCTACCATGACCAAGGCTGTCACAAAATCCTCCTCTTCTACGACCTCTACACGTCGAATGAACATTTTTCCCTTTGTTGGTGGCGGTAGTTCTTCACTTGAAGTGTCATTTCTTTATTTTTTTTCTTATGATCTATTGATAACTCATGAGTTTGAAGAGAGACCATTAGTTCATCAACATAACGTACTAATAGATCCTTAGCTTCTTCTAGAGTAGCCACCACATGGTCAAAGTTTGGAGTTCAACTTCTCAACACCTTTACTACGATTGTTCAGACCATAAGCAATTAGGATTTGGTTGAATGAATGGATTGTTATATGATTAGCATGTGTTACTGCAAGGATTAGACCTGAGTTATTGAGGCTAATAGCCCTATTGATTAAGTGATGGATGATAGAATGTCGGTCACGTGAGTTATGAGTATGGCTTTCTATATAAAAATATGATATGTTGTACCATATCAATGAACTATTGCTTTTATATCGTGGGACCTCGTTCATGTTGTGGTCATATGCATACAGGTACGCAACTTTATCTTGTGTTCTCTTTTTTATGTTTGTTCTACCTATGCAAGCAATACATAGACCCGTAGCTATGGCTAAGGAGTATAATAGTGATATTAGCCTAATGGGTTCATGTGTATGTACATGAGTCATGTATATAGAAGTAATATACATATAAAATCTCACCAGTTATGATACTTATAGTCGTATTGCATGTGTTGTATGCATTTTCTAATCTCAATAGTCGGGTCATTTACTTAGTATTTTAAATACTCACTCTTCTCCAAAAAAATTTGAGGTAAAAACATGTAATCCTAAATAATTGATAGTATTTTTCGTGGAGCTATACGATAGTCCATTGTAGTTAGCTTCTGCATTCGATCACAATCGGGAAGTAAAAGATGATTTTTTACTTTAATTTGAAATATTTAATGTAAGAATATAGATGAATAATTGTATTAGACATACAAAAGAATCCAAATTAGGGCAGAAAAGAAGATGTGGGGTTGTAATAATTCAATGGATCACTGCATATGGCCTCCCTAATAATTTATCTCTAACAATAGTGGACCATACACCATTTATCTTTTCCCATTTTTAGGGAAACCTTCCCTTTTTTAATAGGTAAAATGATAAAAATCGAGAAGTCCAATGAACCCGGACCAACCCAACCCGAACTGTAAAGGTTGAGCTAGGTTGGATTACCTTTTCGGGTTGGTTTGGGTTCATTTTTCTAAATTGGAACTGACTCGTCTCGGTTTTGGGTTCATGGGGCAAAACCCTCGGATTGACTCTAACCAAATAAAAATATTTAAAATAGAGAGTTGGGTTGGGTTGTGAAAATTTTACTTTATCTAATTTATCTAAATGGAATTGCTCATAAAAGTATTTATCGATTTTATCGATATCCATCGATATATCTAGATAATTATATATATCGATATAATTATATATCCATATAATGAAAGGGTAGATAAAGATAATAAAGAGAGATAAAGAAGGGCTTTTTTCAAGCCTTCATTTTCTATTTTTTATACTATGTATCATAGTAATTATCCTTTTTCAATTTGGGGAGAGATGGTTGAGTGGACCTATTTTTTATACTATGTATCATAGTAATTATCCTTTTTCAATTTGGGGAGAGATGGTTGAGTGGACTAAAGCGTAGGATTGCTAATCCGTTGTACGAGTTTTTTGTACCGAGGGTTCGAATCCCTCTCTTTCCGTTTCTGTCAATTACTTGGTATTTTTTTATAGTTTAGGAAAGATGTGGAATAGATAAAATTTTTAGAACATTTCAAAAGTTGGGTTAGGTTACCAATCCAACCAACCCGAACTTTTGGATTGGGTTAAAAAATTCCCTCAACCCAACCAAACCCAGACCATGTACACTCTTAATGTATACAAGTTGGGTTCGATTGAATTAAAAAAATCTTTTGGACAAACCCAAAATTTTGAGTTGGTTGGACCAATGACACCAGCAACAGACATCGAATTTAAGTTGGATTTGATGGGTTGTCAGGTTGTTTTTTTTATTATTATTTTAAAAATCATTATTATATTGTAACATTAATAATTAAAATCTCATAAATCTCAAATATCAAACATTTCCAAATTAAAACTTATTATTGATATTGGTTACAAACGTCAACTATTCTTAAACGTCAACTATTTTATTTTTCTTTTTTTAAATAATCTAAAATATGTATTATTATAAAAGTGAAAATTGATTTAATTAATTAATACATTAAATAAAAACACGACAATAATCCAATCTTAGTAAAGAAAGAGACTAATTATTTGAAATCAAAGATTTGATTTTTACGCTTCCAAAAAAAAAAAAAAAAAAAATACAATACAAAATATTTATAAAATAAAACTTAAAATAAATATAAATAAATTAAGAAATTAATATTATATAAAAAAAAAATACAAATAGACAACTCCAAACCATCCAAACATGTGTTCTTTCAATTTAAGAAATATTTTAAAAAATCTTACTTATTTAATATATTTATATATATATAAACTATCGTTTTATAAATAAATGAAAAGAATTAGGAGAAAAATGGAAGAAATTTGTAGGAATCACTAAAATTATAATAAAAATATAAATATAAATATTAGGTCCCACCAACTATTTAACCCAAGAATTAAGATTTTTTTTTGTTTTTTTTTTTTTTTTTTGTTTAGATTTGTTGAATTTTTAGAACTTAAAAAGTTTATTTTGCTTTGTATATTGAATTTTTTTTGTCGAGTCAACTGACTTAACTCGAGATTAGGGTTCACAATCAAACTCTATCTTTTATACTGGTAGGAAGATTAAGAATATTTGAAGAATTCATAAAAAAATATAAAAAATAAAGTAAAAGCTTAAGAATCCATAAAAGGTAGCAGAGACGAATGAATGGAGATTGATCATCTATTTTAGAAGAATATGACAATCTTTTTTAAAGTCGGGTTCTAAAAGTGATAAAAAAATTCTAATTTATCCATTAAATTTTTTTTTTTTTTTTTTTTTTGGCATTCTCTCTCGTTTGTAGTTGATCGTTAATTTTGTAATTGTTTCTTTAGGAAAAGGTTGTTGGTTGCTTGCGAGAATTCTAGTGAGTTGCCTCGAGATAGAAGTGGAGATTTGACTAAATTACACCAAATTCTCAATTATCTAGATGTATACTACAACAATCGAGTAGGTCACACTAGAATTAGGGGCAGGGGCGTGGTCAACAATAAAGGTATTCCTTTATCTTATAGGGTTCGGGATCCGTGAGAACCCATCTCGAATGGGGTAGGAAATTCTCATTTAAACGAAGAATAAGGGTGGGAGTAGGGAGAGATTTTTTCTTATTAGATAAATGAGGCCAGGGACTGTGTTTGTATTTCTTGTCTTCGTCCCTACTCTACCCTATGGCACAATCACACTCTTTCGGTATTGAGACAACGATAGTGTGACACTTGTTCTAACCTGACATATAAGTCAGTTGTGTCAAAATTGAAGTTTGTTGACAATTTTGATGTATGATCGAGCCTCGAGTCATGTTTGGCAGAAAATGTTCTATGAGACGTGAGTGAGGAAATACGTTAGAAAGAGTTTGTAAGAAAGTAATGTTATAGGCTATAAGTGAATAAGCATCGACCACAATTTTGATAGCATATAACTTGGATAAGAAAAATTGACAACTAGTCACATCTCCCTAGCTTAGCATCGACAAGATAGGGATGACCGAGAAAATGGGTTGCTTACTTGTAGAATTGCTCCAAGAATCAAGAACACGTGTATTCTTTGAGCCATCGCCTAGTGCTTACAGTGGGAGGCTTCACAAGAATGTTGAGACAAGCATCCGCTCGAGAAGATAACATCAGGTTGGACATGAACAACGTAGAGAACTAAGTTGTAGTAAGACTATATAAGTGTCATTGTAGCATTTGCCACGTACTGGTGGCCAAATGAGAAGTTGGTTGAAGTCTAGTGCCAACATGAGGCTGTATACAGCTTCTAGACATTGCTTCTAAAAAGGGTTCTGGCCCTGACGAGAAAACGTTATGATTCAAATCTCTGTGTGACTACGAGAGTATGATGGTTGAGGCCAAAGTGACCATGTTCGGGGTGCGCTCCCTCTAATTTAGGTGAAAAAATGCATATGCTAGTTTTGTCATTGATTATCTAGTGAGTCCCAGGCCAAGTCAATGAGAAGGGCAAGTTAGGTCTCTACTAGTTAGGTCTCTACTGGGAAGCCTACAACCATCAGGCGGTTATGTTTTGTCTTGATTATGCTATCGAGAGAATATCATTAGTGGGATAGACCAAAAGTAGTGCGCAAGTTTTCGTATTCATTTTGGAGTACGATAAAGTTTAGCGAGTCAAGTTAGCAGTCTGTTTTATGTTTTAGTCGTCATCGAGACGATGTCGAGATTAAATGGGGGAGATTATCACAATCCACGATGCGATTGTGCCTCCGAGTTAGTCATCGAGGATGTTGACTAGTTTAAATTGGGAAGAATGTCACAACTATGCTATAAAGACAATAGGTTGTGACTTCCACACGTAGACTGACAAGGTAGTGACTCTCAAATTGTGCCCATCCGACCATGTGAGTGTCGAGACAGACAAGTCTCATGACACGACCGAGGAGGATGGTGTATTATTCAATACATCAAGAAGAGTGTGCATTAAAGTCAAGCTGAGGTATAAGTAAAATGGGGAGAACAAAGCGACATGAATGTTGAAGACAAGCTCGAACAGAGCTGAGTAGACCTCCAGAACATAACCTCAGAAGTCAAGGTTTCGATATGATTTTCAACATGCGACTCTAAAGTTAAGTCCATCTATATAAAAGATGAAGGCTCACCAAAATTCGTGTCAATTGGACACATGACAGACGTTCCACAGGGTCGTATGCCACTAGCCAAAATCACGTCTACTCCAGAAAGATTAGAAATGCTTCAAAATGTACCGTAGGAGGAGGCATGGTGTCAGCTCTCAGCCACCCCTATGTGGCCTAAGCCAGATACTTTGTGGCACATACGTGTGTTACAGTGAGGGCGAGCATTGCGAGACCAGTACCTCAGGCAACTTCCATTGAAATGAATCTTTCAATGACAGTGTCAAACGACATGGATGTGTCTACATTGCGCCCAAGCCCGTGTGTTGAAAGTTGAAATATGCATCCGCTATCTGGTATGGCTTTCACAAATGATTTAGCATGGACATGGGAGGATCCATGCCTCAATAGAACCAGGATGATGGATGTTCAAGAGGCCCTTATAATATGAACGATATATGGGTCCATTCTCGATGGACATGTTCAAGTAAGCTAGATAGTCAATTACATCACGAGGCTTGAGAGGATATCATGACATGAAGGCCATGGAATTAGAAACCAAGATGAGAATATGGATACGAAGTTGCATATGAGAGACCTTGGCTGCGAGTAAAGGCAAGGTCGAGCCAGATGACTTGCATGTAGCTCTTAATTCATCATGTTCTAGCCCAATTGAGGCTCGTATCGTATCATAATACCTCATCATTGTTCAACTATGATAGTTTTCCATGATTTCTCATGGTTGTCTCAATAGGGCCTACTGTAATAATAGTGATACATCATCATCATCGACTCATCTAAGCACATTAAACCATCACAGTTACATAGAGAATCCTAAAGCACACTTAAAATTGTTAGCTCATCTAAGCACATTAAACCATCACAGTTACACAGAGAATCCTAAAGCACGCTTAAAATTGTTAGCTCATCTAAGCACATTAAACCATCACAGTTATTTTCATGATCCGTGAGATGCAACCTCATTCTACTTTTAAGACTAAGTGACTCGCTATGAGACATTGTGGAATAAAGTCAATCAATACTAGATTTTCATCTACAAGGAATTAGATCCATAACGTCATGTCAAGTTATGCCTCGTGCATGCTAAACTACTGGCTCGTCCACCATAAAGTCGATCGATACTATACCTCGTCCACCATAAACCTCAAAATGATAAAATCAAAAACTTAGATCATAATGCACATAACATTAGAATCCCAGCAGGCTTTAAAATTGTGGCTAATAATCAGCACAAGGTAATATAAAAACTAATATGAAAGTTTACAGAACCATTCAAAATCTCACGACATCAAATTCTGCAGGTAAAACACAAGGGTAAAGATGGAACCAACACTCTGATACAAAAACATCTTACTGGTACTGGTTAATTTGTAAGTTCCATTATAGCAGATACAATATCACCATCAGCTGCTTTGAGTGCTTTCACGGCCCTTGGTCTCGATACTCCAGCTTGAGTCATCACCAGTTCAATGTCCTTGGGTTCAACCCCGCTCTCATCGACTACTTCATCCTCATGAGCAACGGCTGATGGCTCAGGCTTTGATGTCAAGTTACTCAAATTTGGTGCCTTGAACTGCTCTGCAGCTTGAGTCTGTAGTTGGGAACTCAAATCTTCAATCTTGGCTTCCCCAAAAACAATGTAGGTATCAGAAGTGGGACTCTTGAAAACATCTGGTTTCGAAATGACGAAAAGAATCTGCGAGGAAATGGTGATCATAGGTATCAGATATATCCGAAATGTGAGCAAGATTATCGAACTGACAATATTTTAGAAAATCAAATATTGGACATAAGGAAAAACTAACATTCTTGCTCTTCTTGACTGTGACACGGCTCACACCAGGGATTGGCTTCATCCCGAGTTTCAACATTGCCTTGCGACTCTTCTTTTCGCTTCTGCTTTGCTTAGACCTGCCACTGGCCTCTCCATGGCCTGCAACCAACAACTCCATGCTCACAACATGTTCTAATCAAAGTATCAAGGAAACAACACAAACTAACATAATATGGAGAATGAGTAAGGCAACGTGTAAGGAAACACATCCTAAACTCATTTACTGAAGTTATATGATAACCATATATCTCCTGAATAATCCAGCCACAAGCTGTCTCGTTCAACTTGAAAGGAATTTTCTACTTGAGACCGAATGCTGAATTAAATAATGATTCAATCTGAATGCTTAACAGTACCATCCGAAGTGAAAAAAAATGCATAACTTAAGAATTAATACGAGGATCCTCATACTTAGTTACTTGTTTAAATATGCATATACCTTCTGCATCAACGTCATCTTTGTCATCATCTTCATCATCATCATCGTCATCGTCGTCATCCTCAACTACAGGCTCGTCAGGCTACAAGATAGTTGGTAGAACAATATAAATTTACAGGGTCGAATTTCATTCCAGCTAAATAGGTATAATAAAAGTAAACATGTTGAGCAAGCTTCTTAAGTAATCTTGGTATGTGGGGCATCGAATATCTACATCTTCTGAAGGTTGTACAATATTCTAAATTTAAATCCTCTACCACTTATTTTATTTCTACACCAAAAATACAAGCAATTAAGAGATTCCATCAAGAAAACCAAATCTCCTCCAAGACTACACACGGAAAAAAAACTTATAACCAATAGAAATCGCTTCTAAGATAGGAACTAAATAAATGATCTACATCTAACAACCCAAAAACGAAATGAAACTGTTAGACTGAGTTCAAAAGAAAAGAAAACTCGTATTTTCATCTGATATCAAACTACCACAATAGTACTATACCAACTAATCAGAAAATCAAATGGATTTCAAACAAACAAGGACATGAGAGAGAGAGAGAGAGAGACAGATACATTAATCTTCTGCTCCTCGAGATGAGCAGCGAGAAGCTCTTCCTGGGTCTGCGCAGTCATGGCGATAGGGATGAGAGTAGAAAGAGCAGCGAGACGAAGAGACAAAGCACAGCGAAATGTTTGTCGGACGAAGAAAGAAACCCTAAAACCCAAATAGCTCCGATCGTTTATATTGGATCCCCCAAATGACCAAATTCGGGTCCGGGTCCGGGTCCGGGCACGGTCTAGGGTTAAAAGATTTTGGGCATAAATTGATAGTGGGCCGTTATTGAATTACTTAGCCTATAGATATATATGCATATGGTATCATTTAATCCATGGAATTAAAAAATATGGCATCACTTAACTCTAATATGCATGTAATCTTCGAGGTCTAGGTTCAAGCCACACCGTATTAGGGCCTGAAATTCAATCAAAACTAATCCGTACAATTTGAGTTAGATTGAATTGAAAGGTTGAGTTAATCAATAAATTACCCAAACTAACCGATACAATCTAAAAATGTTGGGTTGAATTGAGTTCATTGTCGAATAATTTTTGTATAGCTTCATGAATACCCGAGAACCCCCCATAGTCTGGCTAATGATCAGCATAAGGTACATATAAAAACTAACATAAAGTTTACGGTACATTCAAATTTCTCGACTTCAAATTCAGCAGGTGAAACATTTGGGGAAAAAGATTCCAACATTCCATATAGAAACATCCTCCTCCTGCCTGCCCTTATTAATTTGTAAGTTCCATAATAGCAGACACGATATCGCCATCCGCTGCTTTGAGTGCTTTCACGGCCCTTGGTCTTGATACCCCAGCTTGAGTCATCACTAGTTCGACGTCCTTGGGTTCGACCCCGGTCTCATCGACTACTTCGTCGTCTTGAGCAGCAACAGTTGCTGGCTCAAGCTTTGTTGTTAAGTTACTCAAATTAGGAGCCTTGAACTGCTCTGCAGCCTGGGTCTGTAGTTGGGAGCTCAAATCTTCGATCTTTGCTTCCCCGAAAATAACGTAGGTGTCGGAATTGGGGCTCTTGAAGACATCTGGTTTTGAAATGACAAAAAGAATCTGCAGGGAAAATTTCATAGATGTTAGATGTATTTAGGTTGAATCAATTTAGGAAATCAGATTTGGGACTTAGAGAAAACCAACATTCTTGCTCTTCTTGACTGTGACACGGCTCACACCGAGGATCGGCTTCATTCCAAGTTTCAGCATTGCTTTGCGACTTTTTTTTTCGCTTCTGCTTTGCTTAGACCTGCCACTGGCCTCTCCATGCCCTGCCACAAGAAATTCCATACTCACGACATGTACCAAATTACCAATCTAGTAACCCTTCAGCAACACACAAACACGAGAGACTAAGAGACTGAAAAACATCAAGGAAAGATTCAAACTAAATGGAAATGGTAACGGTCCAAGGCCACCGCTACTAGATATTGTCTTCTTTGGACTTTCCCTTTCGAGTTTCCCCTCAAAGTTTTTAAAACGCACCTGCTAGGAAGAGGTTTCCACACCCTTACGAAAAATGCTTTGTTCTCTTCCCCAACCGATGTGGGATCTCACAATCCACCCCCCTTGGACCCAACATCCTCACTGACACACCACTTCGTGTCCACCCTCTTTGGGGCTCAGCCTCCACGCTGGCACATCTACCAACACTGATACCATTTGTAAATTCCCAAGTCCACTCTTTGGACTTTTTTTTCGGGCTTCCTCTCAAGGTTTTTAAAACGCGTCTATTAGAGAGAGGTTTTCACACCCTGATGAAAAATGTATCGTTCTTCCTCCCAACCAATGTGGGATCTCAAAGACATGGACATAAATTATTTGTTTTAGCTTGATAAAATTTAGGCTATATTACAAAAATACCTCTAAATTTTGTCATTTGTTTGACAAATACCTTTCTTATTCCAAGAGATCCAACATTACTCCGGACCTTACATAAAAGTTTCAAAACTAACTTTGGAGTAGAAAAAACCACTTAAATATTGGACGAAAAGTCAATGTGTCTAAATGTCATTTATTGAAATTTAATCCAAGCATGTTCTACTCACCACCACATAATTCCAAGTTACTGTCACATCCATTTTTCATCTAACATTCTAATAGATTTTTATTTCAATACTAGTTTTGAAACATTTATGAAATATCAACAAAAATATTGCAACTATTGAAAGAATAAGAAACCTTTTGAAACAAAGAGCAAAGTTCAATAATATTTTTAATTTAGCCTAAAATTTACTAATCACACTTCTGTCCATACAAATTAAACTCGTTTATAGAAGTTATATTATGATCACACACAAACATATATGCATGCCCTACGAAGCTCCACATGCAGAATTATAAGCAAATAACATTAAGAATCCCAAAAGTACACTCATTTATTGCTTTAGAAAGCATCCGTGTGAAGAAAATGCTAATGAAAACAATAACTCAACTCCTAAAGCTCCTTGCCGCATTCACCTTGTATTAAAGCTGTTGAATGAATGTATCTCAATCGTTTAAAATAACTGAGTTTCCACATATTATAGCAAAGTTAACCAAATGAATAGATAGAATTTGAAAAATTCTTAACAATAATGCACTACTACTATATGCACAATGCAGCAAAAATTGGAGAACTTAAAGAGCTAATAAGGAAATTCATATACAAAGTTAATAGATAAAATATTAACGTACCTTCTGCATCATCCTCGTCTTTGTCATCATCTTCTTCATCGTCATCATCACCGTCCTCAACCTCAATCACAGGTTCATCAGACTGCAATAAAATCATGAAAATATAATTTTACGGATCCATATACAAATTAATTCTGATTCCAATTAGATCTGTAAGGTAAAAATAAAAATTTGAGAAAACTCTTTTACTTATAATAGAACTAACAGTTGCAGAATACGTAATGTCAAATCCTCAACCCCAGATTTTGTTTCTTGATTGATTGTACTACTAACACCATTAAATACAACCATATGATTCTAGAATGCTGACATTCCAACTAAATACACTCCAAATGCTTTCAAAAAAAAGAAACAAGGTCAGATTCAGTTACCAACGCCAAATCTCCTCCAAGACTAAAACCGAAAATGAATTCAAGCCAAGCAAATTACTCTTATGTACTGGAATTTGGAAACATATATATAAAAAAAAACATCGGAATCGATCAAGGAAATGTCTTAAGTCATAAAACAAGTTTAAAACAAGAAAATCCATCACTGCAGCTGATTTCAAACCACTACAAATCACTACCAACACTAGAGGAGTAAAAGAATCAATTCCAAACCGAGATCCTTCTGACAAATTTTTCAGTTCAAGCAAAAAGAAGACACGACAAAGAGAGAGAGATTACATTAATTTTTTGCTCCTCCAGATGAGCGGCGAGAAGCTCTTCCTGAGTCTGAGCAGTCATGGCTTTGGAGATGAGTAAAAGATCAGCGACACGAAGCGAAAACCACGGAGAGCTTCTAACGACAGAAGAAACCCTAAAAGCCCAATTAGCTCCGGCTTACTATATGAGCTTATTCGGTCCCGGGTACGGATCCCAGTTCGGATAAGGATTTTGGTATTAACTAATAAATTAAATATTAAATTACATGTTTAATTCATAAACACCGTCAAACATGATGAAACGAAATAAGGTATCTTAATCATGTCATAGATATCATAGTGAACGACAAGACTCAACGCTATAAATAGTCATTTATATTGTTTTAGTATGAAGATTTTGGATATAAAAATGAAAGTTACATGTTTGTTTGTTAAGCATGAGTTTGTTCCTTTGCATTTCTTGTATTTAGATTTGAATATTAGAGTCATTCAAATAATTTTGATCAGGTTATCTTATGGAATGATTCGAATCACGAGTTTATAAATGAGTTTTCTTTACTCTTAGTCTTGATCATCAAGATAATTTGTTCCAAAACTTTTTCTTAGGTTAATTACAACGTTCTTGAATAATTTAGATCTAAAGGTATGATTTTTCGACAAGGGTGTTAGATCAAATCCCAAGAATTTCATAGCATAAGGATTTGAATCTTTGATCTCTTAATTGATGATACATGTGTTTATAGCAATTGAGTTACGTTCATGTTTGATTAAATTAACCTAAATATAATGTTTTAACTATGTAAATAACATATTGGTTTCAATTATGCTCTTACATATGGAAAAGAATCGTGTTAAACGCTTAAACTACCAACATTTGTTTACCATATAATTATGACACCTGAGTAAAGAAATGATACATGAATCAATTAACGACTACATCTAAATTAATCCGTTCTGATATGAGTGAGACCTATCATATCAGTTTATATTTTCTTAGGCGACTATCCTGAACGGGTTAATTGGATGTGTATTTACTGTTCTACATACAGTTCACATGTGCGAGTATGGACCCACTAGTCGGTTTGCACACCTCGTGGGCCCCTTTTTATGGTCAGGCGAGCATTCTCTAAAGCTGTTGATGTCAAACACCCATTAGATATAGCAATTATCACAGCATTATGATAAACATAATGATCGTTTTCTTACCTCGTAACGTACGCGTCCGTACCATCATAATAAGGAGACATTCACCGATGCATGAATACACAATGATGCATAATGTCCCAACATTTTCATTCATTATCATGTAAAACAACCCCTTTGTATTTTTCTTCACATCATATTATTTTTCAACACATAGTCTTAAAGGCATGTATCAGGGTTGAATTTCGTATCATTCATAACATACATGGTCTTAAAAATATTGACTTTCTTTATTGTCAAAAAAAAAAAAAAAAAAAATCAGACATGAATTCATCATCAAAAGGAGGCACATCGAAGGAGTAATGAGGCCAGAAGTTAGCCTCAGATTCCATCTCATGCCAGCGACTCGAGACACGTCCCATGGAGCCTCAAACAGACATGAAGATAACGCTCGACCCAAAAGCCCAAAGCTCTATGACATCGCCCACACATAAGTGATTCTTGAACCACACCTGATCCGTAACTTACATGCCAACCCAATCTATGATTCGTGCACCACGGGTTGACTCAATCTATGACCTACTTCAACTCGCTTGCCCTCCAACTATGGCTTGCGCTTGACTCGGCTCCTGCTTAAACGACTTGAATAGAGCCATTTTTATGAGTTTGGGAGTGTTTTAAGATTAATATAGCTATTGTTTGGCCAATTTACAATATCTGGAGCCAAATTTAGATCCGTGGGAGAAGGTAGGTGAATTAATTTTCATATGATGTCTTGAAACTCTATAGGTGTAATTGAACATCTTTGAGCAAGATCAGGCTAACACCAACTAAGGATATTAGTGAAGTCAGCTTAGACCAACGAGATGAGTGACCTTACTGTTGGCACGCCTTTGGACTAGATTGAGTTGTATGAATAACACATACTTTTTAGCTTATATGCGTGTTGTTACTTATATGATGTGATATTTTATTATCTTTATATGATGCATGTATTTTCAGTATGTCAAACTATGTATGCTATGATACCATGTTCATGATATACCTATGAGCACCCCTAGTGAATCCATGTGCGTGCAATAACCATGTGTAGAAAAGTACTACACATCTAACCCTAGAAGTAGAGCCAAGAAAATAGTCACGGATAGGAGTGACCACGAACCATAACGGTATGTGATTGCATTTTCGAACCTCAATTGTGGAACTATGAGTATTTTTAAATACTCAAACCATATTTACTATTTTTCTACGTAAAGGTAAGACTTACAAGTCAGGATAGTTAAATTTGTGCATTCAAGTGGTAGCCCTTAGGTTAGGGTTGGGCAATTGTATTTCTTTTTCTCTGATAGTAGAGGCTCTTTTCCCGTTTTAAATTATGTTATTTTTATGATACTACTATTAAACTTAAAATAAATCTACGAACACCATTCCTAGGCCCTGTGGCCTAAGTGAATTACCCTGTGACACATACTTGTGTCACGGTGTGGGAGAGCGTGTCAGGCGACTTCCTTTGAAATGGGTTTTTCAAGGATAGTACCGGGCGGCACGGGCGTGCCGGTATTGTGCTCCAACCCGTGTGTTGGAGGTTGCTACATACACTTACTATCTGGCACAATATCCATAAATGACACAGCATGGGCACTGGAGGGCCAATGCCTAAATAGAACCCGGATGGATGGATGTTCAAGAAGTCTCAATGAGATGAGCGACATGCGAACTTGTTCTCGATGGTATGATCGAGCAAGTTGTGATGTCCGACGACATCCTGAGGCTCGAGATGGCGTCAAGACATATGGACCATGTCGATGGGGATCGAGATGACAAGATGAGATGCAACGTTGCATTGAAAGACCTTGACCTCGAGCAAAGGCAAAGTCAAGCCGAATGACTTTGCCTAATGTAGAAGCAAGTCGGTTGTGTCGCATACGATTGAACATCCACGCACAAGCGGCGTGTGTGGTCGAGCAAGCTTGGATTCCGCACAAACGATGTTCGATTGGCTAAGATTTAAGTACATGACAACATTTAAAGTAAATTATTTTAAATGATTTTTCACATCTAGAGTTGTCATAGATGATCTCATTGAAGAATCTTGTATGTCTTTTGGCTCGAATATGATTGACATTAGGTCTAACTATTAGGCAGGATTGACTCAATCTACTTTTAGAGATATCTAACGAAATTAGTTTCAAATCTAACCCTCACGCGACATAATTTGATTGCTCCTCTCTGTCTTAACCTTTCTAGCTTCTCTCCTTCAATCCTTCTGGAACTCCCGGGTTGGTTACCTCCTCTCTGTCTTAGCTTAGCCTTTCTAGACTACCTTAGGTCATATAATGAATCAATATTAAATAGGTGACATTAATTCGAGAACATAGTATAAATTTCTAATTGGTTTCAAACTTATGAATAAGTCTCGAATCAACCAAAATTTGAAAACCCTAAACTTTTTTGCCGTTCAAGTTATCCCATATTTTGTCTTTTTCATGACGTCCGAGCTTTGATAACCCAAGCCCATCCAATTGTCAGTCAATAATCAACCGTTAGATGCATCTCTTTATTTGTAGATGTAGATTTTTCAAAATTTGAAAATTTGAATTAGAAACACCTCATTTCATTTCGGGTCAAAAAATCTCAAGTAAAGACGGTTAGTATTAGAGTGATATCTCTTTTTAAAAAGATGTGGTTTAGAGATGAATCAAGTAAAAAGAGAAGTACATGAATGAACCGAGATTACATTCAAATGAAGACAATCCTTAAAAGAAATGAAAACTAATACCAATACCAACAAAATACACCTTTCATTTTTTGGCTCATTCATGTAAACTCAGAGGTTAAGCGTGCTTGCTTGGAACAATTCAATGAGAATAAAACAGATGGAAATGACTTAGGTTGATTAGTGGGCATAGTATTCATTCTTAAGAAGCAAAGAACAAATAATCTGACCATGTTGCAAGAAATGCAAAAAATTATCGAAACTATTATGTGATCAATCAAAATTCAAAATCTTGATCCGAAACAATAATAAATAAACAAATGATATGATGTTATTTTAGTTTTCTCCTTAAAAAAAAAAAGCATTTAAATTGAGAATGAAGCCAATTTGTTTGAATCATCAAATTTGGAAGCATTATGGGTGTTGAAAATTCCAAAGCCAAGAAAAATGTTTTAAGCTTCTTTTCTCCGATCGCAAATCTAAACCTTTCAATCACATCTACCAATATGCTGTATAATTTAATTCTTTCACCATCTACCAATACATGTCAAGATAGACAAAAGTACGGTAGAAATGGAGACCTTTCCCTTGAGTGGAGGCGAACTGATCGATGAGAAAGAGGCCTTGCAGCCAAAAAAACAAAAAATACACAACAAGATTGAACTGCACTCATGCCTCTTTCACATCAATTTGCCGACCCCCACTACATAGTGACTACATCAATCATGTACAGAAGTGGCCGTCCATTCTAATGGGTATATCATGAAAAAATCAAGCCATTTGGAACTAAACGAACTAAAAAGGTTCAAATCTCCCCCACAACAGAGGAAAAGCTAGGCCATACCTTGCTCAACCCAACAAGAAAACTTTTACAGTTTACACCAGAAAGGCTCCACCTTAAATGATAAAACACAAAAGGAATAATTAGGAAAAGTAGGTTAAATGTAAGCAATTCTACTTATAAAAAGAAGAGTATGAAAAATAACAAAAAAGTTGAAGCGTAAGCTTTAGCCGACCCAAATCTTTCAGAATCATCTACAATATTTTATCTTAAGGAGTTGATTGGTATCTTTCAATGTCATGTTCTCCTTCAAACTTCTGTCAACGCCTGAAACTAATTCAACAAATTTCACCGGTTTTTCCCAACTTTTACCACTCAAAAGAACAGAAAAAGAAAAAGATCTTGTCCTACCAAAAGGAAAAGGCAAACAAAAGAATTCAAGGCAGTTTAGCTTAAGCCTATATGGGACTCCCAAAACTACCCAACAATAACCGCTCAAACTCACTACTAGCAAATATTGTCCATTTTTGCCCGTTAGATATTGCCATCAGTCTCACGATTTTAAAACGTGTCTATTAGAGAGAGGTTTCCACATCCTTATAAGAAATGTTTTGTTCTTTTCTCCAACGGATGTGAGATCTCACAAATGTACATTTTTCTAGGACTTCGACTTCTTCCAATAAGCCATAAATAGCTTGTAGAATCCAATGTCCACATTCTTTAATCTTCATAAGTCCAAAACAGCTCCCTCAAGATGTTGAATTTAATGGTTAAAATGTCAAAATGCTTTTAAAAGTCAGGCTGCTACAGGGCTAAGAAATAGAAAACTCCTTCGAACTTCCCTTCAATTATTAAAGCTATGAAGTGGCCAGTATTGTAATTGGCCCACGTTGACTATTCATAAAAGGAGAAAATGTTCATCATAACCGGCACTGAACCAGACAATGGAAAGACTTAAAGGATTGACACAGAAACCACCTCTTCAATAGAGCAGAAATTGAATAAAATTGATCAGATCAGATACACAAGCAGAAAAGGAAGCTCAAAAAGAGAGAAACATGGGAGTGGTTGGTTGCAGCAACGATGGATACCTGAATGATGCCAAGTTCAGCGAGCCCATGCCATGGATTGGCATCTACATAGCCACAGCCTCTTTGGTCTGCCTCTTAGCAATGGCTGCCGATCTTGTCCACGGCTTTCGCCACAGAAAATTCTGGTTCCCTTGTAAGTTCTTCACTCTTAACTCTACTTCTCTAACCCTGATAGCTGTGGCCATCAAACTCTCTGTGGATCTCAACACCTCCATGCCTGGCAGAGAGGATCAGCTTGCAAAGCTAAGTAGTGCTGTGTTGATGTGCACTATCATGGCTAATTGTATGCCTTCTCTTGGATCTATGGAGAATCAGGAAATCTTTATGAACATTATGGCTCTGGGGATTCTTGTTATTACTCTCATCATAAACGTCTGTATGGAGATGGGAACTGGAGTGATCTATGTTTATATGAAAGAACAGGTTTCCATTCTAATCTTGATGCTTGTTTTGCTTGGCATCTTGAGTTTTTCTGCTTTAGTTGTTCCATCAACTAAAAGCTACCTGGAAATGAAGTATAGCCTACGACATGAATTAGCATCAAAAGAGTGCAAAGCAAATGAAAAAGAAGGCAAAATAGCGGTTGAAAGACTCAAAGAGGGTATGATAAAATATTGGATGATGGCTCAAACCTGCAGCCCACAGTTTGTGATGGGTCGGTCCGCTACATGTACTGCTTCTGGGGCAATCTGCCTTCTTAGTGCTGGAATTTTAGCAGAGGCCATTCTTACATCTTACTTAACGAAGAAATCCTTTAAGTTCTGCAATGGCCAGTCGGATTATAAATGGTCAATCAGTTTTATCCTCGTGATACAGTGTGTTGCAGTGGTAGTAGGGACTATTGCCCCAGCAATCAGATGGTTTGCAGCCATAAAATTCAGGCGTCCAAAGCTGGGAAAAGAGGGCTACAAGAAGGAATTCACATTAGAAAACTATTGGATCCAATATCTGGTAGAGATGAAGCAGTGTCCATTAAACATCAAAGTTAAAAACAGAAGATGTAGAAAGCTTGTTCATAGTACAAAAAACAAATTTCTGGACGGATGTATTATCCTACAAACAACCATAGTGTTCACAAGTAAAGTAATTCGACTCATATCCATTTTCCTTGTCGGAGGAATCTTCTCATTCTGTGATTGTTTCAAAAGTTTGAAAAACAAGTTATGTTTTAAAGACACAATTTCTATGAACAGTTCTGGGTCAGAGGTAGATACTGATTCAAAGATGGATCTCAGTCGTTTTGTTCTGTATCTTGAAGGTGAAGATGATCTAGTTCATCTCATGATTGCAAACAATTATCATGCCACACATCACTGGATTCAGAAAGGGCAGAAGAAAAAACCTAAGATTCTCATTCACCTGCTGGAAGGAACTATTATGTCACGAGGTTTCAAGGGAGTGGCAGAGTTTGACAATCTTCAAGTTCCATGTCTTGATTCCCAACAGCCCCAAAATAGCTGGATGCTCCCTGTGGTGACATTAACAGTCATAGCAACTTCTCTTCCAAACATGAATCGTAGATTAATCAAACACTTGTTACGCGCAGTAAACGAAGGTCTCAAATACATACGACTCATCGAAGATCACCTCGACACCAAAGGGGATTTCATAAACCTAAAGAAAGCAGCCGAAATCGTTTGGCTAGGGATCGATCTACACCATAAATGGCTGGACATAGACATCCACAAAATTTCACATCATAAAGAAAGTCCAAAGGAAGTTCTCGAACAGCTTTCAAATTGTGCAAAGAAAATCTACTCGGCAGAGAAGAAGACAAATCAACATCTATGCTTGAAGCTAAGTCCTTCAAAATGGCCGATCAAGGTACTGGCTGCGAACTGTATGTACAGAATAAGTGAATCGATGCTACTAAAATATGAAAAGAAATACGGGCACTCAAGTGAGCAATTGTTCACAGAAATCGAAGCCATTATCGGTGCCATTGTGGGAGCGTGTCTGACAAATTTGGAGAAAGTGATATCAACGAAGTGTTCGAACAGTGCGATTGAAAAACGAGAGAAGAGTGTGAGAAAAGCAGCTAACATTCTTGGGAAAACGGGGAACATTTTGAAACTGGTTGAGAAGACGACGCTTCCTGCGCTTGATCCGCATCAAATGGAGAGCATTGAAGAATGGCGATTGTTCTACAAGCTAGAGATCTAGCTCTGCTGAAAAGTGAAGCTGCCATAACAATATTGTTTGAATTAGTTCCAAATATAAACCAAAATGTTCATACTATAAATGCAAAAGGTAGGGACATTTTTAGACCATTAGCTCCATGTAACAATCTGACTTCTCTTAACACGCTCACGACAAATTTTAAGGGAAACTCAAGTTCTATATTCATTTTTTGCTCTGCTTTTATGGCTTTGTCGAACCTTAGTTGGAGTTTATCTTCTTCAACTAAATACAACTTGGGCAGAATCTAAGTTTATTCACCCAAATATTCCATCTGTACATGCACGTTCAATCTTCTACGACCCAACCGACTTGCATCTACACGAGGCCAAGTCATTCTACTCAATCTTGCCTCTCGTCCTTTCAAATTTTCAATGATTAAAGTTATGAAGGGACTATGTCTACCCAACCTGCCTAGCTTTGAGCCTACTCCCCTCCCCCTACACTCGAACCAAGCTATTCTTTTCCGTGGCATGACCCTTGTGGTTCTTATTGTCTCCCTAATGATAACCTTGTAGTTCCTTTTCATGTGGCCAATTCAGATCTTTCTTCATAGCATGACACCTTGTCACGTTGTTCACTTGGACATTTTTACTCATGAGTTATATATAACCTATTTGGGAGTACATAATCCATTCACGAGTAAGCCTCCTACTAGCCTAACCCGATTGCTAGTCATAATCAATACCACAATTGAGGAAGCTTCTGAATCGTGTTATCTAGAGACTTTATCTCTTTATGAGCATGCTTCACAGGTATCTTGTATGCAACCACGCGTGTGGAACTAGAGTTCAACTCTTAGTCATCTAGGTCATTTATTCGAGGGTAGGTTCCAGAATCATGGTGTTTGTCCTTTCCTCTCTCGACGATAGAGTGACCATCACTTGTAAGTGTTTTGACTCTGATCATAGCTCAAGGTCCTAGTGTTCTAGTTCAGTCTAGGCGGTTGAGGTCACATCTCACATTCTAGTTCAGTCTACTGATTCTCTAGGTGTACCTAGGTCTAGACTTCTATCATCGCTCAAAATCCTAGTGTGCTTGATCTACTGGAAATTTTCTAACCTAAGTCAACATGTAAATTGCTCTATCTCTAACGCTCTAATCTTATTCTGGCTGAAGCACGTTATACTAGGGAGATATAAAACATACCAACAATCACCTAGAACTAACACACAATTACATGCATACAAACTTGCTAAATGAGAGGAGAAGTCGTGTTGGTTGGGTGACACATGGCATGTCTTGACGGATATCAACCCGTCAAACACCCAAATTTGATATGTTCAACATTCTTAACATTTGATATCAACCAATCAAACACCCAAAATTGATATGCTCGACATTCTTAATATTTGTTAAAAAACTCCGATCAAATTTCAACTTCAAACGGCTATTTAGAGCTTATTTTTATTTCTTTTTCTTCGTCACTACCTATTTTCTTTTATATTTTTCTTGAATTTGATTGTATCAAAATTTGGCCTCTCAAACACTCAATAAAATCTTAGAAATTTGAACTTAACATGGAAATCTTAGAAGTTTAAACTTAAAATGAAAAATCAAAAAATGAATTTTTGTCGGAACTCAGGTGTTACACCCACTTAGAGTCTATTCACACTATTAAGAGCCTTGAATGGCGATGAGAGCTTGTAAGGTATCACTTAGGAAGCTTTCGACTAGCGTTTAGATGTAGATACGAATGAAGTTTATTAGGGAGACTAAGAGATACCTATAGAGAGTGATGACTCTTTCATACATGTTCGATTCACCCTATAGCCCATAATAGATAAGGGCACCCCGACTTATGTGCAAGTAATGTAATGACTTATATGGGCCATGGAGAGTAGAAATCAAAGGTTAGTTACACCTAGAGCCCCAAGGAAATCCTAATAGGTGAATCCACGTGTGGATCCGTGACTCGAAGCTTCAAAAGGCATATCATTTCACTCTCGCACTTGAGTAAGTCAACCACCCAAAAATTGGATAGTTGGTGGCATAAATGGCCTATGATTTATCCTCCACCTCGTTTTTGAAAAATAGCTTTAGAAAACGAGATTGGTTAAAGTTTTGGAAAACTTTTGAAATTAACGTTAAAAAATAATGTTATAAGCTAGTAAGTAATAAGAAACAACAACCGTGACATCCAACACATGCAGTCACACCAACAAATACATGTATTAAGATCCCAACAACTGTTACGTTTGGAGTTGCTCAACAAAATCAAAATTGAGCTCAAACAAATCGAAAGCATTTGAGTAATTTTAAAGTGATCTCTAAATTCATAGGATTTTCTAGATTAGGTTAAGGAGACTATAAGATAACAAATTCATCGTAGAAGATCATTTTTAGGTAGTGTATCTTCATATTAATCTTAGAATTAGGTTAGTTATGTGTTAATATGTGATGCTACCCGTTCAAGTAATGTTTTTAATAAATCTTAAAATTGTTGGTTCGGTTCTTTCAAGATGCTGGTATGACTCACCTTCTCTATCACATGGTTATGTTATCCATGAAAACTATCACAAACTAATGCAAATCATTTTAAGATGGGTTGATATGACTTAGACATTTTTTATGACATGATCAGATACCCTATGAAAATTGTCACAAAAAACCATTGGGCGTTGGTATGACTGACATTCCCTATGGCATGGCTTTCAAAATGTGTTGGTATGGCACCAAAAATCATTCCCTGTGTCATGGTTATGTTACCCATAAAAACTATGACTACAAACCAATGCGGGTCCTTTCAAGATGGGTTGATATGGCTCGACATTCCCTGACATATGGTCACGTTATCCATGAAAATTATCATCATATGGTCCGACATTCCCTAGGATATGGTCACGTTATCCATAAAAACTATCATCATATACCAATGATGAAAGGTATTAGATTCACGTGAATTCTTTTTCGAATGAATAGTATAGTTGGTAACATTTATGTTAAGAAATCAAATTAAAAAATATTGTTACAACTAACTAAGAAACTAACCCATAAAGTCGTGAACTTTCAATTTGAAAAAACAAATGAATTTCAAAAGAATTAAAAAGAGATGGGTGGTAAGTGAGCAGTCCACCATCGGAAAGGCCCCAAAAGGCGTAGAGTTGGCATTTGCAGTTCTCTTACTGTTCAAGTTACTCATTTTCAATCCAAACCCTAACCCACAAAACATCCATAAAACTAATATATTTTTAAATCTTCAACTTGAATTTCAATGACCCACATAAGGAAACCAGTTAGAAACCCCCAAGTAAAGTAGAAATTTCAATCTCCAAGCAATTCTGTGGCGATTCCTCACCTTTTTTTTTTGACATTAACACCTTTCATATTCATCGCAATCTTATTATTACACACACCCACATTCAAATTTCACTTCCCCACTTCTTGTTCTCACTCTCAAACCCAATAATGGGCGCACCCAACTCATCCCCAGCGGAGCAGAGCCGGAATGGCCCTTGACCCACTTCCCCACCATTCTTCCCGATGGGGAAAAACGACGGAGAACACCCACCGCCCTCCGCCGTCGGTTCCGCTCAGTCCCAAGGCCGATGCTGTTCTGGGTGTGTTTCAATTCGAAGGCTCATTGGCTTCAAATGCATCTTCATTCTGCTATTGTCCGTTGCCTTGTTCGTTTCTGCTGTTTTTTGGCTGCCCCCTTTTTTCCATTATGCAGATCAAAAGGATCTGGGTCTTAATCCCTCGTATCGAGGTGGGGTTCTCCGTCGATTCTGAAATCTTTTAGGGTTTTGATTGTTCGTCGATGGGTAACTAGATCTGGGAATTGCTCTGAGAATCTGGCTTTGACTTTTCTAATTTTGTGGCTTGTTTCTTGCTTATTGTTTGTCGTTCTATGATGACTGAGGAAAATGAGGCTATTTAAGCGAATGAGATTGGTTTATTTGATGGATTTGGGCTAATTTTGATCTGGAATTTGATGAGTTTTTTACGGCGCTCCTCTCGGTGCGCTGCTAGAGTATTGCCATTTGAATCGTTTGGTTTGTTTTGGTAGAGGGGAAATTAATGGTAGCTTTGAGTAGCGGAAGAGCCCTGATTTTCAGTCTTTGATTATCACCTTTCCTTATTAAACATTGGGTAGCTCATTGAATGTTGCTGTAGGGTTGTTCTAGATTCAGTTCATTACATGTCTTCATCATTGGCAATAAATTTTACTTACAAAAGAATATAGAGGCCTGGATTGCTTGCTTCAACTAAATTTTGCTAGTTGAGTTGTTCATGATAACTCATTGCTAGGATAGAAAAGATCTATCGTTCAAAACTCGAATCGATTGACCTTTATCACATCATTTGGTCAAAAAATCGATTTAATTTTGATCCCATGTCTCACTAATTGGATGCAAGTACTTTTATCCACCTCTACTCATGGATAATACTCAGATGTTTAGTTTTAAAGCTCAATGTTTGTAATTCGAAATGGATCATCCATTTTACAAAAAAAAGTTTCAGAGTTGGTTATGATTTTTCACTTCTCTGTGGATAGATGGTTAGGTTGGTCGAGCCATAGGGTTAAAAGGACGTTTGGTAATGATAATTTTGGGAGTGTTTGAGTGCAAGGAAGTTCTGGATTTGGTTTAGTTCTTAGCTTTTCGTTGCAGCTCCTTGTCCAAACACTTCCATTATTCAAAAGCCTTGTCGTAATCATTTCGTATATAACGATTCACAACAGTGTTTTTGGTTTTTTCAAATGATCTCTACCACTTGTTAACTTGTACATATCAATTTAAAATTGAGTACGAGTTATGTGACTAAGTTCGTAAACTAGCGTTTTAGTTTATTTCAGCAGGTTCGTATAAATGGAGTGATTTGATTTCCATCTCCGTAGCGTTGGATATTACCCAGTATTCATGTGTCAAAGTAAGGTTTTGACTCCACAGTTCTAGACTGTTGCAAACAGAGTACTTTGAGGTCAGTGGAAACCGCCGATGCAACAGTTTCTTAACTAGAACGGGAGGTGATCGTGTTTTTGTTGGCTTATTGTTGTTTTGACTATAATAGTTGCAAAAGTAGTGTGTGAACTTCTTAAAATTGTTTAGATTCACAAAACTGTCTTATATAGGCATAGTTAGAGCTGCTGTAATTGAAATAGTAATTCCTTAACTCTATCGTTCTATCTCGAAAACTCGACATATTATGGGTTGCAGCTAAAATTTATATCGTCGATGAAGAAAGTGCGACATATCAGTATCTCTTATGTTAATTTTTGTTTCCAGGTCATGATATAGTAGCAACGTTCGTTGTTGAGAGACCAGTTTCTTTGCTGGAAGACAATATCGAGCGACTCCGGACCGACATTTTTGAAGAGTTCCCTATACCTTCTATCAAAGTATCTACTCTTTTTCATTCTCACTGATTGTGCCTCTATATCTTAATGAGTTTTGATCCTATGCTCTTCTAAATCAGGTGGATATACTATCTTTAAACTCTTTATCAGGATCAAACCGTACAAAAGTTGTATTCGGCATTGATCCAGATACTGATGATCCCGAAATCCCGTCAACTTATCTGAGTTTAATCAGGTCGACCTGTGCAAGTCTAGTAACAAATCAGTCGTTCCTCCGCATTACTAAATCCATGTTTGGGGAGGCGTTTTCGTTTGAAGTACTGAAATTCCCCGGAGGAATAACGATAATCCCGCCTCAGAGTGCATTTCTTTTGCAGAAAGTTCAAATTCTTTTCAACTTTACATTGAACTTCTCTATTCATCAGATTCAAGTACATTTCAGTGAACTGACAAGCCAATTGGATGCGGGATTACGACTAGCTCCCTACGAGGTTTCGTGTTGAATTATATTTTACTTTTATTGTAAAAGTTAGCAAATGTCTTGCTGCTCGAGTTTGATCTAGTTGTGTTGTTCTAAATGCAGATTTTGTATATTAAACTGTGGAATGCGGAAGGGTCGACTGTGACTGCCCCAACGATTGTCCAGTCATCTGTTCTTCTAGAAGTTGGAAATACGCCATCGATGCAACGGTTGAAGCAGCTAGCTCAGACCATCTCTGTTTCTAATTCTAGCAACCTCGGCCTGAATAATACCGAGTTTGGAAAAGTGAAGCAAGTTCGCCTTTCCTCGATTCTTAAACACTCCCTCAATGGTATGGATGGGAAAGGCCCCATAAGGTCACCTTCTCCAGCTCCTACACCACAGTCCCATAACTTCCATCATCCACCATCTCACCACCATCACCACCATCATTCTCCTCTAACGCCTGTAATTTCACCTGCCCCTGCGCCTGAGACAGGTGCACCGGAATATGGGTTGCCTGCCCCTAAAAGTGCAGCATCGCCTAAGCGAAGTTACGAGGCAAAGCCTCCTGGTTGTCAATATAAGAGGAAATCTGGTAGGAAAGAGGGAAAGCAACCTTATTTATCCCCGCTTGCGTCGCCCAGCATATCTCCTGTTCATTCTGCTGCATCGCCATCACAACAACATCATGTCTCTCCAACTCAGGCATCGACTCCATTGCCAAGTGTCATTTACGCTCATGTTCAACCACCATCGAAAAGTGAGTCCAACCACCCCGAAAAGTCCACGACGAGTCCATCCATTGTGCCATCTCCATCTCCATCTCAATGTGAGTAACCAGCCGATTCATACACTTCGTTGAAGAATCCCATATTTTCCATTGTTAAACTTTTTCGACTGATTCGACTGATTTTGCAGCTAGCGCACATCATTGGTGTATGATTACTCGGTGGAGATTCACACTGTCTCTAATTGTCGCATTCTACATGTAACATTAAGAAAGAAGACTAGTGGTTTTGTGATGAGCACGTGTCGATAACGACGAGAGATGCTTATAAGTGTGAGAAAAGGAAAGCAAAGGAAAAGGAGGCATTGGTTGTTGAATGAAAGTGTGTAAATATGATGCCTGATTAAGAAAGTTGTTGCAGGCAGATGCAGTTTCAGGTCAAAGCCCACAGAGGTGGCAGGCCTTCAGAAACTTGCATATTTTCCCACTCTTTTGTGTATTATCTTATCATCTTCTTCTCCATAAAATGCAAAGAGAAAAAGAAAAAGAAGAACCAACATAGCAAAATGCTTAACTTTTTTCTTTTACCTTCATTGTTTTTTTCTCTCAACCCTTTTGTTTGTATGTATATGTAAGCAAACACATAAAACAGTCTATGCCTTGCCTTTTGTGTGGGTCGGAACTATCTTGAAGGCACCTTTCTCGTTCGAGAATTTGTGGCATGTCAAGTCCCGGTAAGGTTTTTATAAACTTATGATCATGACGACTCCTTCCCTAGAGCCCTCAAGTTATACTAACTCTTCCTTAATCTATTTCGTCACAATCCAAAATTTAAAACCTTGGAAATCCAATCCAATCATGACAATATATTTATAAGCATTTAAAGCAACTTGCTAGTAAATAACTAATGTTATGAAGTATTGTCTTTTACTTAAAAGCTAATAAGATGAAAATCATTGTGAAAAGAGTAAAAAATTATAAATAAAAAAAATTAAATTAAATGATTATCAAGCATCAAAGGATTTATATAAATGATTAAATCCTAAATAAATAGTTGAATTTAAAACCATTTATTTCTAGCATTGTTGTCCACAAAGCTTCAAAATTTTAGTGATTAAAAGAAAAGGGATACAATCCAAAATAGAGAGAAGGAACAAAAAGGACCAGAATCAATTGATTGGCAAATACATAAAGTAAAAGTGTTTAGAGAAAAGACGCTGAAAATAAACAAAAACAATGCACGTGTGCTGTCAAAAGTAGTGGTTGCTGACTCTTTCCCAACCAAAAACGCTTTCTTCAAATTCATTCATTCGTTCAAACTCTCTTAAGCATGATCGATTTAGCAATTCAATCAAGAAGAAACCAAAACACTTCACCAGAACATTGAATCCATACTCCATGATTTTACAACAATTCATTCACTCGTTCTTGATTTTGATTTGAATTTGATATTTCCAATTAGTTTGCCCTAATATGCAACCAGATCATCCCCTAAACCTGTCGTGATTTTCAGAGCCGCCATTGGCGAACGAACAATAACAATTCATATCACAGACAGAAACAGAGAGAGAGATAGAGAGAGAATTTTAACTTTACAAAGAATTTGCTGTTTCAATCCGCCACAGATTCCAGACCTTCTCTTCCTTCTCCAATTGCTTCTAGCAACGCATCGGTGACTTTGTTTTCTTGTTCATCTTGTTCGCGCTGTACGGAATCTAATTTCTCCTTTTCTTCGTCTCCTCTTACTCCGCTCGCCCAATCGAGAACCGATCTCTGTTCTTTCTTCTTCTTCTTCTTCGTCTCGGTTTCGTGTGCGATCGAGTTGAACGATCCGAATTTCGGAGTGATCTCCGCGGAGAACCCGCAGAATTTGGTGTCGAAAGTGAAGGCGAAGCTGGAGTTCGACGCTGACGTCAATTCGTCCAGATTCTCGAGCGCCGTCGGACAGTGCTTTCGGCGTTTAGGTTCTCGAAGCAAATCGGGATCCTCGATGCCTACATCACCGGAATCGGAGGCGGCTGTGACGGTAACGGCTACGGCAGGTGGTTCTACAGGATGATCGGCGGGATCTGAATCGGCGGCAACGAAAGAGGAGCGGGAGAGTGTTGAGAGTGATGGATTTTGGGCGAAAGTTTCTCGAGTTTGGGGCTCTGCCATTTTCTTTGCGAAGAGATACAAATTCTTTTTCTCTTATTTTTTTTACACTTGGGAAAACTATTTAAGCATCTTCGATTTCAAATGACTGAAATACCCTCCATTTGATTATGAAATTTCATGTGAACCTCACTCCAGTGATCCCATAGTTTTGGCATTATTGAGATATGTCCACGTGTCACACATCATTTTAAACAAATTATTATTAAGAAAATATCGTTACTCTATAGATTTATAAGATTAATCATAATAATAATAAATGAGATGAAATCAATAATAATAATATTTTTATTAATTACTTAATTTAGAATATTTTTATTGAATAATTGAATACCTGACTTCTTTTTAAATCTAGTGCCCACTACATGTAAACTTCAAAGATTATAAAATAATTAAAAATAAAACATTCCGAGTTATAAATTCAACTAAAAAGTCAAACAAAGAAGAAAGAAGAATAGTGAAGGTAGGATGATGACAAGATAGCATAGTGTCTCTTTTCGTCTGTCGCTTCTAGAGTCTCAAGAGAGTATAGTGTCTCTTTTCGTCTGTCGCTTCTAGAGTCTCAAGAGAGTATAGTGTCTCTTTTCGTCTGTCGCTTCTAGAGTCTCAAGAGAGTATAGTGTCTCTTTTCGTCTGTCACTTCTAGAGTCTCAAGAGAGTATAGTGTCACCTGTCGCCTTTTGTCGCTTCTAGAGTCTCAAGAGAGCGCAGTGTCTCCTGTTGTCTCTAGAGCATAGTGCCTCAAGAGAGCGCAGTGTCTCCTGTCGTCTCTAGAGCATAGTGCCTCAAGAGAGCGCAGTGTCTCCTGTCGTCTCTAGAGCATAGTGCCTCAAGAGAGCGCAGTGTCTCCTGTCGTCTCTAGAGCATAGTGCCTCAAGAGAGCGCAGTGCCTCTTGTCGTCTCTAGAGCATAGTGCCTCAAGATAGCGCAGTGCCTCTTGTCGTCTCTAGAGCCTCAAGAGAGCGCAGTGCCTCTTGTCGTCTCTAGAGCCTCAAGAGAGCGCAGTGCCTCTTGTCGTCTCTAGAGCCTCAAGAGAGCGCAGTGCCTCTTGTCGTCTCTAGAGCACAGTGTTTCAAGAGAGCACAATGTCTCTTGTCGTCTCTAGAGCACAGTGTTTTAAGAGAGCACAATGTCTCTTGTTGCCTCTAGAGCACAGTGTCTCAAGAGAGCATATCACTTGTACTCTCGAGAGCCGGTAAGAAAGTACACATAGATATGTGTAAAGATTATAAATTATATATAAGAAAGTGAATTATGGGATTACAAAAGAGGGAAAGAGCTGAAGAATATTTTCTAAGGACACAGTAAATCCAATACCTGCAACTAAAACGCAATCCGCACAGGCATTTGATTCGTGTCACAAGCAAAAATATGAGGAAATTTGTGTAAAGAAACGTCATACAAGGGAAAGGATGGCTTGCCTAACTCACCACTCACTTTTACCCCTCTGCAACTATGGTCGTCTGTCGTCTTCGTCATCGTCATCGTCAACATCGTCATCGTTCATCTATTCTATGATAAACGAAATATAAATATATTATACAGTTCCTTCTTCTCTAGTAACGAGGATGGGCGACCTGCTGCATTCCACCACATCCACATCCATATGATAAACCAAATCAGAACTTGCAAGAAGTTCCCATCCTCAGTAACTTCGAGCCTACGTGTCTCGTCTTGTCGAGTGCTTCTGGTAAGAGCTTCTCGAAACTATCCAAGAACAGCTCCCACTCTTCCCTACTCATTTCTCCGAACATGATCGCCCCGCTCTCGCTGTGAAGATTCCGCACAGAGAAACTCTTGCTCTTGATCAAACTGGTGTGGTTACTAGTTTTCAGAAACATGTCATTGATGTGGTCATTGTGTGTGTTGTTGTTGTTTTTATTGGATTCAATGTTGCACAATGTGGTTGTTGTTGTAGTAGTAGTAGTGTTTGATTGAGTTAGAGGATATGGGAGGTTAACTTCAGGAGTGTCTTGGCATTGGGGATAATAAAAAACCTCTTTGTTGAGACCATATTTGCGTTCGCTTTCGAATTGAAACATTTCCGGGTCTTCGTTTTCGTGTTCGCCTGAACCGATAATTGGTACAAGGGCCACAGCTTGAGCACAAAGGTTCTCTAATGCACTCAAGTTTTCTTCGCCACAGCCGAATTCCCGGGTCATCATTTCGCCAATGTCAGCAAGACAAAGTCCAAAAGCTACAGCTTTTTTCAGAAAAATGGTACACAGAATGAGAATTCTAATGGAGGCCTCCCTTATACCAGGAAGCTCAGATCTCAAGAGTTGTGCATCTTTGAAGGGATCCAGATTGGCAATGTACTCAAGTTCAGTCTCAGAGAAAGGAACTGAGGCCTGAGGCCAGTGAAGCCATTCAAAATACGGATCATCAAGCCACTCGGGAAGGCAAAGTCCATGATCAATCGGCACGAGCTCAACCTCCCCAACGCCACAATTCTCATGCCTTTGCTTCTTCTTCACAAGTAAATTGCCTGCATGCCTATCAATATTTAGAAGTCTGATATCAAAAATCCCAATGCGATGAACAGCAGCGACCGAGAAGCTAGACGGACCCAGCTCTCCAGCATCACAATCATGATCTACGTAACTCTGGAGTGATGCAATCTTGCACGGAGGAGGAGTTGTTGTTGGAGTCCCAAATGAATCATTAACATGGAATCCAACATGAGAAATTTCCACCAAAGCTGTTGGAGGAACACCGACAAAGCCACCATAGTCTAGCAGATAAGCTGCCAATTCACGAATCCCAGTTTCACCAATTCGAACCGAGCGCTTCAAACCAGGTTGACCCATCAACCTACCTACAAAACCTTTTGGATTATTACAGGCAAATGGTTCTTCATCGATAGGCTTTGTCACAGCAATGTTAACCCCACTTTCATTACACAAGATATAGGCACCACCTAACCCACTCGACACCGGTACCGGATCCACACCACATGCCAAAGCGTTTGCAGCCTCTTCTATCACAGCATGTAGCCGTGCAGTACTACGGCCAACCACCATTTTTATTCTTGGTTTGTTCTCAACTTCTTCTACCAAAGATAGACACGGTGTCGAAAAGCTTCGATGTATACAAGCAACTTCAAATGCTTCTCTCAACGAATTCACAAGATTGGTTCGGTCGATTTCACCATTGCTGTAGTGAAGATGACTATAAGATTGAAGCTTACATCTCTGAGACCGGCAGAATGGTTTAAATTCACGATGCTGATTAACCACAATGGCCATCTTGTTCATGCAGCTTACTGACAGTTGCATGCCAATGAATTCAAATATTATCACGGTTTTCCCTAAGGATCTGTCTTCCCTGTAATAAACATCACTCCCCCAATCAAACACCACAATTTCAAATCAAACCATTTCCCATTTGCAATTGATATCTATTCGATTGGAACAAATGAACAACCATAGCAGCAAATCAATATCTATTCCATTATAGAAACAACCATAGCAGCAAATCGGTATCTATTCCATTATAGAACAAATGAACAACCATAGCAGCAAACCAATATCTATTCCATTAGAACAAATGAACAACCATAGCAGCAAGATACAGAAAGGAGGATAGTTCTTAGACTTTATTACCCATTAAGGTCAGATTAAGTTGAAATATATCAGATGCAGCTTTGTACTTCAGTTTATGCATGATTAACAAATGCACGCCGTTTTCCACCCAATTTTCTGGAATCCATCACAACCTGAAGAGAAGTTAGAATCAGAAAATCTGAATATCATGTTATGAAAATCAAGTAAATGATTGTTGAGTGTTAGCATCAAACCTATTAATCCCTCGCCCCTTTGCATATAAATCACCCGAATGTTCTGAAACCAAAATAAAAAAGCTCATCATATCATACTATGATTTAGACACAACTAGCAAGACTCAGATTTAACGCCATTTCTCAAGAAAATCATTAAACATTGCACGTTCTATCTGCTTAATGCACATATTTTCCAGGCAACCAAACAGAACATTAAGAGTTCTCTCATCTATCCATCAGACTTATGCAAGTGAATACCCAATAATCAAACAAGAACAAAAAAGACAAAAACAAAATCATAAGTACTAATTATTCGTGGGATTCATAGAAATTTTCCCAGGAACCAAACAGAAAATAAACCCTTCTCCCATCTACAAACCCAGAAAAGATAAACAAGTGAGTACCCAATAACCAAACAAGAACCAAAAAGACAGCAACAAGGTCATATCTACTAATTATTCATGGGATTCATAGAAATTTTCCCGGAAACCAAAAACAAGACAAAAACAAGAAGGATTAATGGAGGGAAATTACCCTGAACACTGATTAAGGCATTCAGGGAGACGAAAAGAAGAATGGGAGCGCGAGAGAAACCAGTTGGGTCACCGGCAAAATTGAGAAAGAGAGCCCTCCCGCTCCCCTTTGACCAGTATGAAAGAAGAAGAAATTCCTCAACCCCAATGCAGTGCCCAAAAAACCCACAGCCCCAACCCCTTTTTGAATCTCTATTTCACACACTGTTCCTCCCACGATCATCGCCTCCGTTTTAGCCATTTTCCATATTTGGCCGATTCAGACACCTTTTTTTCCTGCTAAAACTAAAACTGTCTCTAACAAACTTCAAATATCAACGCACTCTTTCATACTTTTGCTTCTTCTTCTTCATTTCTTCTCTCTCATCCGCTTCCCTCCCCCACGATCCGCTCTCCGCAGTTACAAATTCAAATATTTTTCTTTCTTTTTTGTTTTTTTGTTTGTTTTCTAATTCGTATATATAAATGGTTGGTTTCAAACAAGTTTTTAACTCTAAAATAGTCCCAAGTTCTTAACAAAAAATCTATGAATTTGTTACCACACAAATTTGAAATTTGTATGATTCTATTAAACATTAAAGTATTTATCTAATAAAAAAATCTTCAATAACATCTCTAAATTAAAAAAAAAAAAAAATCTAAAAGTATCTTTACGCTTCAAATTTTTTTATAAATTTTTAAAAGTAACATGATTAGAGATAATCATGTTACTTTTAAAAATTGAGTTCATCTTCATGAGTTCATGAGTTCATCTTCATGATCCAAGACTTTGATCATCATTTTCCATTCGTATTCTTCATTTCTAATCACATCATTTTCATATAAGCGATGGTAAGTGTGGTTCATCTTTTAGTCTCAATTTGATTTTGTTTGTCTCTCGGTTTTGGTTGATTTTTTATCGTTCCTTTTTATTTTCTATTTTATCATCACAATGCTACAATGTGTCACAATCTATTTTTAAGACTCGCATGACACTTAATTAAGAAAAAAATTGCATAAATGAAAGATGCGGACAAATGCTTGAGGGGAAAGTGGAGTTAAATCCATTATGAGTTTTAAAACTCGAGGTTCGATTATGAGTTTTGACATGATAGAATCTCTCTAAATTTGGTGTTCAACAAAAATCCAATGAATGCTCCATGATATTGTGTGACCGTTTGCAATATTTACTATTGCCACACAAAAAGTGCCTTAAAATATACAATAAGGGAGGCATGGTGTGTCAGCTCTCCACCACTCCTTGGCTCTGTGGCTTAAGTGAGCTACCCCATGACACATCGTGTGTCATGGTGTGGGAGGGTGTTGTAAGATGAACATCTTGGATGTCTTCGTTTAAAAATGGGGTTTTTGAGGTGTGGATATCGCGCCGTAGCCCATGAGTCGAAGATTGGTATATGAGGTCACTCTCTGGTACAATATCTGTAAATGACTAAGCATGGACATGAAAGAGTTCATGACTCAATAATACGTGAATGGATGGATGTTTGGGATGTCCCAACAACAAATTGACTCATGGGATCGGTTCTTGATAAGCATGATTGAGTGATCAACGAGGAAAAATGACATCTTGGAACTTCAGATGGCATCACGATACATGAACCATGTTGTTGAAAACTAATATGATGAGATAAGATGCAATGTTGCATTTTGACCTTGGTTGAAGAGACAAAGAGACAAGGTCAAACCTTATGACTGCCTAGAGTAGGGGCAATGCATGCACAAGTAGTTTTTGCATGATGGCCTAGTTCAGTATATTTCCAATAGACAGAGCAAGCTAGGATCGTGAGTGGTGGTTAGAGGTATAGACTTGAGTACACCTAGAGATTTGATTAGCCCTGAGGAGCTAATCTCGAGCGTCTTGGAAATGCTGGATGAGATTTCAGCCGGTTAAATGCCTCTAAAAACTTAGTAAACCTCCATTTCACCCAAGAAAATTTAATTAGAACTTATTAGGCCACAAGTAACGTAAATAGTATCAATTTTTGGAGTCACTATGTGTGTAGAAGCGAGTCAAGAGCCCATAAACCAACGGGGAGGGAACGATGGGCTACATAAGAAGTTACTTGAGGAGCTATTACTATGTGTAGAACCAGGTTGAGAGCCCATAGACTAGCCTTGAGAGGGGACAAGGGACTACATAACTAGCTGTCTTTAAGAGATACTATTGTGTGTAGGTAGCCGGCTAAGGAGGGTTGAGAGCCTCTAAACCAGCTATGAGAGAGGATGAAGGATTACTAAATAGTTTAGCTCATGATAGGTGTCATTATCATGTGTGGCCCAAACTTAATAGAGTTTACAGAAAAATATCGTGGTAACTTTCTAGGTTAAGGACGTGATGAGAGCTCACAAGTAGGTCATTTACTGAGTATTTTTAATTCTATTAGTCCTCATGATTGCTCTTATCTAGATGTGTTCTTGGTTCATTTATGTAATCCTTTACTCAAGTATTTCATAGCCACAATCTTCCACATTGGTTCGTCTCTGATTCATATCTTACTCAGACAAGCACCACTCTGATACCATTTGTAACGCCCCATGCCTAAAATTTGGATAACGATTCAAAATCCAAATTCAACACTTGATGACCTTGGCATTAGGACATGGTCACGCTATTTACTCCTCACTTATAAAAGTGAAACCTATCTCCACAAACTAACACGAGTCCTTTTACCATGCTTTGTCCTTACTCACATGCATCTTAGGAAGGTGCATCCAACATAGAATTTCTCGAACCAAATCACGCTTAACTTAGAGTTCCTATGATTGAGCCACCGTAAAGTGGTAGATTCACATATAAAACTCGATGAGTGTTAAAACAATATTTCCGAACTCATGATCCAACCCTCATGTACATCAACTACATATTAAACAAATACAAATGGTAACCCTAGTGCATCATCTAATGTGCTCCAAAATGAAAAACTTCAAATCAAATTCATGGTGGGAGTTCCACTAAATTTCCATTGCTTAGTGCCATTGAATTCCACCAATGTCACCAACGTGTTCATATCTCTATAAATACCATACTACAACACAACATAACCACAACACATACTAAAACTTGCAACACTTATGTTTTTTTTGTTGAAAATGAAGTTGCACCTTCTTCTCTTCCTTTTACTATCTATTCTCTCCATCTCTCTTCTTCCTCTACAAGTTGATGCTAGAAGGCTCTTACTCCAAAAATACTCTAACCCCATGAAGCGAGGCAGTGATTTAGAAGCAAAGTTTCATCATGAACGTTCCAAAGTCGAAGGAGAATCAGGAGGAGTTCCTTGCGACGATGACAAAGAAGAACATGAAGGAGTTCCTAACGACGACGATAAAGGAGAATCTGAAGAGGGAGTTCCTGATGAGGAAAAAGGAGATTCCGGAGAGAATTATGAATATGATTATTCTGAAGACGAGTTTGAGAGCAAAGACAAGGACGGCGATAAAGAAGATGATGATTATTACAAAGGCGGCGACGATGGCGAAGATAATCAAGGAGATGACTCTAAAGATGGTGACAATGATAATAAAAATGGTAGTGATGGAATAGAGGTTAGCGATGAGGAAGATCCTCAAGGACATGGTGTTAATATGAAGAAAGTTGGTGACTAAAAGAACTAAATTGGTCACCAAATTTAGAGATGAAATAAGAATGAAAATCAATGAGACGAATAAAGTTGATAATTTAATCGAGTTGATTCGAAAATATATGATCACATTAAACAATCCACGATAATAGAAGATTTGAGTCTCTACCACTTTGGTAAAAAAAAAAAAAAAAGTAATATCATAATTGGTTGAATTATGTTCAAATTGATATGTATCTAAGTTAGTCGGGTATATTTTTTTTAAACGGTTGCAACCGACCTAATTTTGGTATCAATCAATGACATAAAAAATAATTTTGGAGAATATATATTTTATGTCGACACTAAGAATATTTTCTAAAACCACCACATTTAAAGGGAGGGCGGTGAATTCTCTGTTTATAATCATTTACCGAATCAAATAAGATCAAATAAATTACAAACGAAATGGGAAGAGCAATAAATAGATGCACGAAGCTAAATATCCTTTACAATACAAGATATTATTTTATAATAAAGGGTCAAATATGATATATGATAAACCATAATTGAAGGTTAAATATCCGATCAATAGTAACAAGTTGAGCGATTGGGTATGAAAACTAAAATCTCGCTTCGAGTATAATGTTATATCCAACACGATTCAGAACTTAAATTAGTATTTAGACCGAAATAATGTCATGTTCGGAGCCAACTTAAGCCTGTTTTCATGAGCACTCTTTGGTGTACACTCTACGTGGCTTCCAACATTGGGTTTGATCATGCCTATAACATAACAAAATAATGTTTTATCCTAGAATATTATTAATATTAAATAAATGTCCTAGGATACATGTGGACTCCCATAGTGCCAATTATTAAATGATTAATCATAAGATATGGGGCTCTTTAGTGTTCTCATGGTTAAAATCACCATAGTGCTAATTATAATAATCCAAGCATTAAATTTGTGATGATAATATGAGACAAAATGTAAGTTTTAGATGATAAGGTTCGAAAAAACACGAGCACGCTAGCTTAAACTATAAGTTGTTTAGATATAGTAAAACGAAATTAATTTAGATGAAAGGTATATTTTTTTACAACAATCTATGCAGTATAATAACTCATTTTTCGAGACTTGAATTTATAGACAATGTTCAAACGATGAAAAAAACTCTAGTCTAATAGTCTCCTTTGCAGTTGCACGGCTCCTACATTCTCTTATCATCGACCATTCATCTACAATCTACTGCAAAATAAAGAATAGAAAGAATGTGTGTAACACTCGTACCCGATAATATCTATTTTTTTTTTCTTTTAAATTTTAATTTGAGAGATTTTAATTTGAAAGTAGTGAATGTTGGATGATGAAAGTCTCACATCGGTTAATTTAGGGAATGGTCATGGGTTTATAATGTAAGAATACACTCTCCATTGGTATGAGACCTTTTGGGAAGCCCAAAGCAAAGCCATGAGAGCTTATGCTCAAAGTGGACAATATCATACCATTGTGGAGAGTCGTGTTCGTCTAACAGTGAAAAA
Organism: Cucurbita maxima; assembly: GCF_002738345.1. NCBI lineage: Eukaryota > Viridiplantae > Streptophyta > Magnoliopsida > Cucurbitales > Cucurbitaceae > Cucurbita > Cucurbita maxima. The sequence continues at coordinate 1,932,755 of NW_019272046.1, forward strand.
TAAAAGGAAGTCAAAGTCACCATCTTTTTCGTAATTATGATCATGTAAGTGATTAATGAGAGGGAGGAGGGTTTTAGAAAAACAAGTGTTCGAGGCATCCCGATCTATCCACCTAGAGGCACTTTTCAAGACGTGCATAGTGTGAAGACATGTGCTGCAACCTTGTATATTGAGGAAAAGAAATGCACTCAAGGCTCGAATATAGGATGCGGGAGTTGGAGGAGTGAATTATAAAGCGAAACGTGCCAAGTAGCGGGCGCGATTGCTCCACAAAAGGCATGTGCGCTACTGTCACGGTCATGCTTTTCTAAGGCGTGTTGTCTATGACCGCATGCTGGATGTCTTGATCATGCTTGTCTAGGACGTATTGTCCATAGCCGCATGTCTGTTCCAAACCCATTTTACATGCTTTCATCTTAGATAGGCCTTTATTGCATATTATGTCAATAGGTGGGTGGATGTATAACAGTTCACCAAAATTATGTTTACATCCGCCTAGGCTAAAATATCCCACAATGTACTATAGGAAATATGACTAGTCGTCATTTCTTCCTACCTAGGTGATATGCTATCAAAGGTGTTGTTGTTGCCTAATCGCTTTTAGTTTATAAATTTTTTTTTCTTTCAAATTGTTTTCAATATACTTTTTCGCTCATGTTTTTCAAAACATTTCTCTCAAACGTGACTCGAGGCTCGAGCATACGCCGACGTTGCCTGCAAAATCTGAATTTCTCACAGCTGACTTGTTCGCTGGATTAGAACAAGTGTTGTACAATCGTTGTCTCGTTACCAGAAGAGTGCGATTGTGACAAGTTGTATCAGAGCCGAGTCGGTTCCTTGAAAAGTAGTACAAAAATATGTCCACTGCTGTGCAAGTCTCAGGCTGACCAAATGACTGAAATCGAAAAGTAGTTACTTTCCATGAGGAAGTTCATGATAGAATGAGACTATTGGAGTCTTGCATGAACGAGATTGTCGCTAAAATCGACAGGATCGATGGAATGGCAGGCTTTCTTGAAATCATGTATGTCGGCAAATTAATGATTAGGGTCGAGGCCCTAGAAGACATGGCCACAACTATTGGTGGCTTCAAGTGTAGGGATAGCTCAACAGGCTTTGTTGTCGGAACGAAAGAACGTGTCGAGGGCTTAGACAAGTCCCAATAAACGATCTTTCAGATGGTCTAAGAGTTGTAAGGACTGAAGAGGTGGATTTAAACACTAAATTAAACGTGATCAAGGAAGTGGAGGAGAACCAAACCCCAACTAGGGGTACAGTATAATTTAACAAGATAAAGGTCCTAGAGTCCAAGCCCTTGTGGGGTACAAGATGCCAAGGCTCTAGAGAACTTTATCTTCTACCTCAAACAATACTTTTGAGTCATAAATACCGTGGTAGAAGAAGCGAAGATCGTGTTGGCAACAATGCATCTAACCGACGATGCAAAGTTGTGGTGGAGGTCCAAATACATGGACATTCAAGATGGTCAATGTATTGTGGACACTTGGACTAACATGAAACAAGAACTTTGCTCTCAATTCTTCTTAGAGAATGTCGATATAATCTCAAGAAGGAAGTTAAGAGAGTTTAGGCATACTGGCAGTATCTGAGACTACGTTAAATAGTTTTCTGGGCTTATGTTAGACATTCGTGATATGTCCGAGACAAGCAAGGTCTTAAATTTTGTTGAGGGATTGAAGTCATGGGCGAAAATTAAGCTCAACGAACAAAGAGTTCAAGACCTTTCCATGACCTATGCTACTGCCGAATGAATATTTGATCTTAGTATCGATCAACTCCAAGAGATAGGGTAGAACCAATTGTCCACAAATGATGTAAATATGAATTAATGAATCAACTCCCTCAAAGATAGGGAAGTGATAAACTGAAAGGCAGAGAAGGGGAATGTGAGTCCTCCCAACCGAGAGATAGGATTGCATGGCGAAGACCTCACAGCCTGAATAATCATAGTCAAAGTTGAGACCTAGCGTCTTGCTTTATATGCAAAGGGGGCGGTCAAGAATTTGAATGCCCACAAAAGACGACATCATACTCTTTCCATGCAAAACTCAAAGTGAATTTAGGAGTCGGGTATGAGACGATAGAAAAAAAAATGTCGTTAGCTTTGAACACCCTCAGATGGGGGACTAAAGTACTTGTCTGCTCTCTTAGAATAGAGTGGAAGAGACAGATGAGCCAGTGGAACACAATCTTATGTATGTCGAGGTCTGGGTTAATTCCAGAGTGACCAGAAACACTATTATCGACTCTGGAGCCACCCACTACTTCACATAGGAGACCGAAGCAAAACGCTTGAATATCTTTTGGCATCGAGACGTAGGAAAGATAAAGGCCATCAATTCGGCAACTTTACGTGTATTAGGAGTTGCCAACAGAACTCCAATGAAGCTAGGGACTTGGACTGAACGAATCGACTTTGTGATGGTCAAGATGGACGACTTCGATATCATGTTAGGGATGGACTTCTACTAGAACATAAAATCATTCCCATGCCCCAAGCAAAAATGCTTAGTAGTAATGGGATCCAACCTAATGATTATCAAGACAAACATTCGTTAGCTAAGAGGGGTGAAAAAGATGTGGGCACTATAGTTGAGAAAGGATCTTAGCCATAATGAACTAACGATCGCTACCATTACCATATTTGAAGAGGGAAGCTCGAGTGAGTAAACCCCAACAGAAGCCTCGCAATCGATACAAAAATATCGTGATGTGAGGCAAGGAAATGAGACAAATATGATATAAACTATCGTGATGTGAGACAACAGAAGCCTCGCAATCGATTCAAACTAGCATACGTTGCACTAAATTCTAACAGAGATCGCCAGCACAAAAGAGTGTCACACGACTACGTTGAGCGCTGAGTTGCCAACATTTGGGTGTAATAGCCAAAATAATAATAATAATAATAATAATTAAATGAAAAGAAGATTGTTTAAAAAAACTCTCCCCAGTTCTCTCTACTAATCTGTCATCCTTATCCCCAATTGGTTAATAAATATTTGTGAACAGAATTAAATTGATAAGAATCAATTAAATTAAACCATTAAGAATCAATTAAAAATTGAGACTATACATTAACAAAATTAAAATGTTAAGAATCAATTAAATAAAACCATTAGAATCTTCTTTGCCGGGTTGGTTTCACTTCTGCGAACGACCTCTCAAAGGTCACTTGTCTTTGTTTCATCCCTCATTGTGTTGAGTCATGGACTAATCACGACACAAAAAAAAAAACTTACTCACTAATAATTTTAAGAAATCTCTAATGTAGAAAATTAAACAAAGTATACTAAAAATTTCAAGAAATCAAACAACGATACTATATGATTTGGATTTGTTTTGGAATAAAAAGGTAAATATGGTGAAAGGTTATTTAGAGACACTCACTAGTATCTATTTCTAAAACATCTAAATTTTTTTATCTAAATCTTTTCTTAAAATATTTAATATCTTTATTCTAAAATAAAGATATTATTTATTAAAAAATTCGTAATAATTATTCGACTTTGGATCCATCCTATTGTATCATATCATGCCTAACAAACTGAACATATATATAAGAGAAAACACGTAGGGATATTGAACATATATAAGAGAAAATACATACGATTATTTGAGAATGATATGATATTATATTATGTTAGCAATTTTCTAACAACAAGTGACATAAGAAGATGGTTGATTACGGTTAAAGATTAGCAATTTATCATATATATTATATTTGATATTTTATTATAAGGCAAATATCTAATATTTGTCTTATTATCCTAAGTATTTTTCTATTTATTTTTATTTACATTTATTACTATTTCCATAAATATTTTTCTATTTATTGTTATTTCTATTTATTACTATTATAATTTATTTGTTTATAAATAAGATAACTTTCACACCATTTACTTGACGCAACAAGAGATCATCATATTCAATTCTTTTCAACCAAATGTTTCATCAATGACCATTAGGAGGCACCACCAAGGGAGCTTTGGGTGGCTGAAGTAACGCCACCGCTCCCCTCTCGGAGCTGGAGTATTTTCTGTATATTACTTGAAGCTTGTTCTTGCTTGCTGCTCCATGGAATCCCACCAAATGCTTTGCACAATCACTGTGGTTCACATATAACAACAACAACACAATTAGTTTGACGCCTTATAATCAATCACACAGCAAACACACACACAATCTTTTCAATTCACGTACATTAGTTGAGGCTCTGTGAAGCCAGTGTGCAGTTTGAGGGTCTCGTCCCAACCAGGGGCTTTCTTCAGCGTGCATCGAGCGGCGTAGACTGCCGAGGCGGCAATCATTGATGGGCTGTACATTATTGAGGTGTTGTAATGCATTATACCAAGTTCTGCCAGAAAATATACCAGATTTTCCATCTGCACCAAGTTTCATGTTCATATATACTCAGTTTTATATTTGTAAAACAAGGAAGGGATCAAGCATTCATTCATTCATTGTTACGAACCTCGTGATCGGAGTCCTTCGACGCCTTGATGAATCGAGCGAGGAAAACATAGGGAGTAGGCAAAGTCATGGTCCATTCAAGCTTCCCAAGTATCCTTTTCTCCATCATTAGTATCTGTTCATTCGTGTACGCTCTGTCTGAAAGGCACACGAAGTCGTTTACCTGCAAAAAAGATGCCATGCTATGTTAGGACACCTGTTGAACACAACTCACTGTGGGAAACACTCGCTCTCTTTATTAAGACCAATCGAGAAGAGAATACAAGACACTCTGTAGAATACTTCTGCTTTTTATTGTTTTTAGATTTCTTGGATGAATAACCTAGGTAGGGTGGGGGTATTTATACTAAGAGTAAACAATCTATATTTAACCAATCTAAATCTAGACCTAACCGATTTGAATCTAGACCTAACAAATTGAATCTTTCTCCTAAAATATCTACATCTCTTTCTCCTAAAATCTCTACTAAAATAAATATACTGGGCTCGTACAATTAGGCTTGACTCTATTGGGCTAGTACAATTATTGGGCTTGACTCTATTGGGCTAGTGATGATATTTCAACACTCCCCCTCAGCACTAGTCCTCATTCGCTGCATCATGTTGAGCTGACAGCGAAAGCTCTCATGTTTGCTAGTATTCAACCCTTTTGTAAACAAGTCTGCCACTTGGTCATCTGTCTTGATCTGCTGCATCTCAATTTCTTCCTTTAGGACCTTCTCTCTAATGAAATGGTAGTGCACCTCCACATGCTTTGTTCTAGCATGAAACACTGGATTTTCTGCAAGGCGAATCGCAGATTGGTTGTCGCAAAGAAGTGATATTGGATAGTCAATTTTCTGGTGCAAATCTTCCATCAAGAGTTTTAGCCATGTACTTTCCTGGGCTGCTCCAGCCGCTGCTCTATACTCTGCTTCTGTAGTTGATAATGATACTGTTGGTTGTCTCTTGCTACACCAAGAAATTGTTCCCGAACCAAACTTGAACACATACCCAGTGGTTGACCTCCGAGTATCGTGGTCTCCTGCATAGTCAGCATCACAGTATCCAACTAGCTTGCAGTCTTTGCTTCTTTTGTACAAAAGACCATAGTCGATTGTACCTTTGATATATCTCAAGATCCGTCGAGCTGCATCCAGATGAGGCTTCTTTGGACTTTGCATGTATCGACTCATAACCCCAACTGCATACGAGATATCAGGTCGAGTTAAAGTTAGGTAGATAAGACTACCTACTAGTTGTCGGTACGTTGTTTCATCGTTCAACTCTTTGCCTTCATGTGCACAAATCTTGGCATTTATCTCCATCGGTGTTGAAACTTGCTTGCACTCTAACATGTTGAACTTCTGAAGCATGTCTCTGGTATACTTTTGTTGGCAGAGAAACAGTCCTTCATCTGTGCGATCAACTTCTAGGCCTAAGAAGTGTTTAAGCTCTCCTAGCTCTTTCATCTGAAAGCGTATTGATAAATTTTCTCTTGTTTGATAAATTTCTCTTTCATCGTCCCCGGTGATAATCAAATCGTCCACGTAGACCAACACAATTGTCAAATTTCCTTCTCTTTCTTTGATGAATAGGCTTGAGTCTGCATGCGCAACTGAATAACCACTTTGGGTAAGAAATTCAGCAATCTTACCATACCAAGCTCTCGGTGCTTGTTTCAGTCCATAAAGAGCTTTTCTAAGCTTGCATACATAATTAGGATTAGCTGCACTCTCAAATCCCTTTGGTTGGTTCATATAAATCTCCCTGTCTAGCTCTCCGTGCAAGAAGGCATTCTTCACATCCATTTGCCACAGTTTCCAATCTTTACTTGCTGCGAGTGCTAGCAGAACTCGTACGGTAGTAATCTTTGCCACTGGACTGAATGTTTCATCATAATCTAGTCCATATTGTTGAGAAAATCCTCGAGCCACGAGTCGAGCCTTGTATCTCTCGATTGATCCATCCGGTCGACGCTTTATTTTATAGACCCACTTGCAAGAGACGGGTTTGATATCTCCTAGTCTTGGCACTAGTTCCCAAGTTTGATTATGCTCCAAGGCTATAATTTCTTCCTCCATCGCTTTCTGCCAAACCGAGTTTTGTGATGCTTCTTCATATGTCTCTGGTTCGTAAACTCTATCTTCTACAATAGCTGCATTTGCATACTTAGGATTTGGCCTTCGGATTCTATTTGATCGCCTAAGTTGTTGATGTGTTGTTTCATTTTTATCAGATTCGCTTGATTGAGTCACCTCCTGCTTGTCAATATCAATGTCGCTTGGACTTTCAGATGCATCGAAATTTGATTGAATTTGTGTAGTTTGCTCCCCCAGCTTCTGTTGTAGAATTTCTTCAATGTTTGAATCTGATAAGACTTTCTTCTCCGAGGACCACCATGTAGATGCTTCATCAAAAACTACATCTCTTGATGTATAGTATTTTCCACTTGTTGGATCACAGCACCTCCATCCTTTTCTTTGATTGTCGTATCCAACAAATACACACTTGACTGCTTTCTTGTCAAACTTGCTACGTAGATGGTCAGGCACAAATACATAGCAAACACAGCCAAATACTCGGAAGTAACTAATTGTAGGTTTCATATCCCATAGTATCTCAAATGGTGAGACGAACCCTAGCTTTGGTTGAGGAAGCTTGTTGATCACATGGGCAGCAGTTCGCATAGCTTCAGCCCAAAATCTTCCTGGAACGTTCTTTGCGTGTAACATGCTTCGACAGGTTTCTGCAAGGTGTCGATTCTTTCTTTCTGCTACACCATTTTGTTGTGGCGTGTTGGCACATGTAAATTGACGTCGTATCCCACACTCGTGTAAATATTGATCGAACTCATCTGACGTGTATTCTCCGCCATTGTCTGAACGTAGACAACGAATCTTCGCTCCTACTTCTCCTTCGACCATCATCTTGAATTCTTGAAACTTTGAGAACGTGTCAGACTTTTCTTTCATAAAGAAAATCCACACATATCTTGAGTAGTCGTCAATAAATGTCACCATATACCGCATTCCGCTGATCGATGCTTGTTTGACTGGGCCGAACAAATCAGAGTGAACTAACTCTAATGGTTTCTTTGCTTTGAAACTTGACTCTTTGTATGGTAATTGATGAGCTTTACCATACTGACATCCAGCGCAGACAACGTCTGTTTTGACTTCCAGTTGTGGTAGACCTTTGAGCATAGATTTCTCCATAATCAGCTTCAACTTATGGTAGCTAATATGTCCCAATCTTGCATGCCATAGATCTGTCGTCTCATTCTTTCGGGTCTTGTCAACATAGGCAGACTCTGCAGATAGAACGTAGACAGACTCCACTCTTCGTCCTTCTATCGTCGGCTTTCCTATTATCTTAACATCTTGATAAACTTTTACATCTTCTGGCCCAAACAAGACATAGCTTCCTGATGTTGTTAGTTGTGACACTGACAACAAGTTCTTCTTTATACCCGGTACATGATAAACATTATGTAGCGACACTGTATCAGACTTATTGCCAGGCATGATTGTCGTATTGCCGATTTGAGCAATTGATAACTGTGTGTTATTTGCTGTACGTACCATACGACTTCCTTTGTACTCTTTCTTGTCTTGCAATTTTCTCTGATCGCCAGTCATGTGATTTGAACATCCTGAATCAACGATCCAGTCATTCTCATAGTTGATATGGTCTTCCATTGTCGCCATGAGTGCTAGCTCGTCTTCTTCTATGGGACATAGTACCTCTGCATCCCATTCATCTTCTATCTTCTTTTTGGATATTGCCACATTGTTTTCAATGGTCTTTTTCCTGGACCAACAATCTCTAGACATATGGCCCTTTTTCCCGCAGTTATAGCAAATACCACCAAATCTCGTTCTTTGAAAACTCTTGTTGTCGTTCTTCTGAGCTCTCTCAGGTTGTGCAATCCCTTGGTGGCTTCTTCTTTTGTCACCATTGTATCCACGTCTGGTAGACGGCCTATTATTGCTCTGACTTTCACTCGTGTAGAGTGCTTCTTCACCCTTCAACGTGAAGCCTCCCATTTGTTTAGCCATGGCTTCTTGGCTGGCTAACAAATTTTCGAACTCTACCAGTGATGGTTGAGTGGGCCATCCTTGTACAGCAGCAATGAAGCTTCGATATTCTGGTCGCAATCCGTGGATTATAATCCTCTTCATTCGAGATTCTACAATGGCGGACTTTGGGTCTAGTTCAGTAATCTCCCGACAGATCGATTTGACCTTGTGGAAGTACTGAGCAATCGTCATATCACGTTGTGAAATTGACAACAACTCATTCTCCAGAAGTTGTAGTCTCGTATCATTCTTCTTTGAGAACAACATCACGAATGTGTCCCATGCTTCTTTCGGTGTCTTGTCATCCCAAATATGTTCTAACATCTCTTCTCCGATGGTGGTCTTCAAGGCAAACATTGCTTTGCCTGCTTTGATTCTCCATTTGCGCAAGGCGTCGTTAGAATCCTCCTCTGGCGGCGTAGTTTCACACCCGCCAACGATCTCCCAAAGATCCTGTCCTTGTAAATAGGACATCATGCATGTTGCCCACGTGTTGTAGTTGTTGTTGTTGAGTTTCTTAATTCCTCCAACGATTTGGAAATCACTCATCGTGTTGGCCATACCTCAGTAATACCAAACAAGTTCTTTTGACACAAGACTTGCAGAGTCACAGACTTCTCACGACACAAAAGAAACTCACTCACCACTAATCTCAAGAAATCGTTTCTGATGTGGAAGATCAGGCAGAGCTGCAACCACAGAGCATACTAAGGATTCCAAGAGATCAGATAACCTACACTAACCTCGCTCTGATACCAAATGTTGAACACAACTCACTGTGGGAAACACTCGCTCTCTTTATTAAGACCAATCGAGAAGAGAATACAAGACACTCTGTAGAATACTTCTGCTTTTTATTGTTTTTAGATTTCTTGGATGAATAACCTAGGTAGGGTGGGGGTATTTATACTAAGAGTAAACAATCTATATTTAACCAATCTAAATCTAGACCTAACCGATTTGAATCTAGACCTAACAAATTGAATCTTTCTCCTAAAATATCTACATCTCTTTCTCCTAAAATCTCTACTAAAATAAATATACTGGGCTCGTACAATTAGGCTTGACTCTATTGGGCTAGTACAATTATTGGGCTTGACTCTATTGGGCTAGTGATGATATTTCAACAACACCCACCTCTAGTAGTTATTGCTCTTAACAAATGTCGAATTTTACGCATACCTCCGGCGCCCAGATCTCCTCGTATTTGGAGGCTATGAGCATTGCCCCAATACCCAACAACTGCAATTCCCTTCTTGGAACTGCCTTCCTCGCAAGGAAGCGATCAATTATGTTGATGGTGAGGTAGAATGTTTCAGGGGAAAGCTCGAACTTGTTGTGGACATCAACTAACCAATCCACCAATATTGCTCTCATTGAAGTGTTTATCTCCGGTTGTGAGTCCATATAGTCATGAGGCCTACTCTCATTCTTCAAACAAACAGAGACTCATCAGTGAAATTATATTGGAGGGGCCGACTCGTATGAACCAAAAATGAATACAATAATGCATACCTCAACTTCCTTATAGAACTTATAAATGTCCTCAACATATTCCACTTCTGCCAACTCATTTCCAACATCTGCTGCGTCAATGTCAAATATCCGTTCCTTTGGTTTCTTGGTTACTCCACAAGCAGCCTAAATGAAAAAAATGATCCAATTATTAAGAGAATCACAACCAACAATGACTTTCAATGTCAAAAATTGTACCTTGCTTCTAGCCGTCAGGACTGCGGAGAGAGTCTGTGCCTTCTTCTTTGAGACCCCTTCTTCCTTTTTCTTGTTACCACATTTCACTTCCTTGCCCCGATCTTGTTCGACCTTATCCGGGCTTATCTCAATCACCTCCGCTTTCGGTTTGGAAACAACCTTCTTTGTTGCTGCCTTGGGAGCTCCTGGTTTCTTAACGGCCACAACACCACCATCAAGAATAGGAGCAGCCCCATCTACACTGACAGGCACTAATTTCTGCATTACAAAAATAGATTCATAGATCCAAACACGTTACAGTGCCGAGATAAAAAACAAGAAAGACTAGTACAAAATCGGATGAATGATATATATGAGGAGACCTTATTATTTTCAGCTTTTGCAGCAGCTTGGGCATTGGCAAGCAACTGAGCACAGAAACTCCTTGTAACAGGGCGATTTGCCTTTGCGTCATTTCCTCGAACGGTTACCAGATTCCCAATATCACCCAATGCTCTGCGGTTCCTCGCATCCACCGCCGCCCCGCCCTTCACCTGCTTTCCTCCCCCGATGGCTTCATCACCTTACCCCATAAAAAAAATACAATTCAATACAAAAGAAACAGAAAGAACATGAAGAAATATGCCAGAGACTTCTCCTCAATCCTTATTTTACTGAAATGCCATAGAAAATTCAACCCAAGAACACGGATTACAGATCTTACAAACACGAAGCGACTTGGAGTTCGAATCCTCAAAATACTAATCAGAAATTTAAGTTCAGAAGAAACCCAGAAAAAATTGCACCTCTGATTTGTTGGGGAACTACTGTTCTTGAAGCCATTTTTAAAATCTTCAAAGGAGAAAGAGAAACAAACACAAATCGAAACCCGTTTTTCTTCTTCTGAAAGTATTCTTGAGGTCTCCTCTCCCTCTCTCTCTCACTCTCTCTCTAATATGAAAATGAATCCATTCGGAAGCAATGAGAGAAGCTTTTTGAAGCTGCAGGCAGACGCTTCTAACGGTCGGATGAGTTTTACATCCTGGCCGTTGGATCTTTCATAATCCCACGGCGTTGGTTGTCGGGAAAGATAGCCGTTGGAGTTTTAGAACCTCCAAGGGGTCTAAGTAAAATGAAAATATATTCAATTAATTATAATGAAGAAATCTCAAGGACCAAAATAATGAAAGAAATTGTTAGATTTTCTTTAAATAAAATATTCAAAAATAGAAAATTGTAAAGACGCCCTTGAACTAATTGGTAATTGCGCTTTAGTTTCTCCACGACATTTGTAGTCTAGATTTTATTTTCGAATGAGCCTATTAGAGAAACGTTTCTAAATGAGCCTACTAGAGAATCTTCTCGATATCTTTTAGATAAAATTACTAAATTGTCCTCAAATTTTAATAGGACCTATAGGAGGCTGACACCTAGGCATTCAAAGGTGGAATTTGCAACCTCGAGTCCAGACAAGGCCACAAATGGAGCTAATTTTTTGGACAATCATTTGGGACAAAAAAACGCAGTTGGATGGACCTTCAATAAATAATAAGTTTAGAGTTGGGAGTTTTTGAGTTTCGTATTTTTGAATTTCATCTAAATTTGAGAGTGATAGTAGATTATTTGATTCCAAACTTGATATTGTCTTTTTTTGTGTTTCGTTCTCTTCCCCAACCAATGTCTTCCCCAATTCTGTCCATCACAGCCAAACTGAGGTAGAACTATTTTCGATTTGAGCTCTCCACACAAATTCGTCCAATCACACTTAGTCCAATGAGTTTCAATGTCATTAAGGAATCTTTCATTAGAAGACTTCAAAGAGCACGAGGTTGGTCCCTTTCTCTACTACTTTGTAGAAGAAATCGAGTTTAGAAGCTTAATCTACGTTAGAAAGTAATTTTTAGAGGTATAGAACCACTCAAATCGTCTTCTTGCTTGCACTTCATTTTTAGAGGAAGAAGATGATGACGTGATCAGTTCAATTAAGTCGACCACATCACCTCTAAATTACACCTCATTTTATTTATTTTTATTCAATTAAGCCTCAATCGAACCATTTCTCATCGATTTCTTTTTGCTTCTATAAAATACTCTCTAATAGTCCTACACAAGAAAATTGAAGCTGACGAATATCATCGAGCAAGTAGTTTTACTTCGAATCGATTGGAAATGAACATGAACTTTATTTATTTATTTATTTATTTGTTAGAATGTACTCATAATAAACTATTTAATTATTTTGATTATTTTATTTATAATGTTATCCATTTTATGAGAATTGAAGGCTATTAATTTAATCTTGAACCGTGTAGTTGACATATAGGAGGATCATGTTCAAGTAATAACCTAAAGGGTCTATAATATATGGATGAGGTTGGGTACCTTATCTCGGTAACACTATTAATACCCCATTTTGTAATTGTTATAAATGATTTAATTCAAATCATTGATATGAATACATGTGAGTAGGGGGATCCTATAAATATTTAATATTTGTTTATCAATTTATTAATTGAGAAGATTAATATTTGACTAGATGATCGACTCAATCTTAATCCTGAGTGAGTTATGGACTCCTATATGTGAGGCTTGTCCTTTGATTAACATGAGTGAAAATAGTTTTGTAGCCAATTGAATATGCATTTAGGGACAGAGAGTTGGGAACATAATTTCACGAGATGAAATTCACTCATTTCCATAAAATGTATTTATGTTTTGTTTTAAACATGAATTTTTATTTATAGATATTTTTACAAGTTAGTCGTGACCGGACGTGAAAAATCAGGTCATGACACATATAGACTTTAAGTTTGCAATGGGATACAAGACGTTATTGAAGTGTGGTCGAAAGGAAAAATGGAGCTCACACTCTATCGAATTGTTTTAGATTCTGAAACGGTTTGAATTACTAGCTAATCATTTGGTCCTACCACCTTCGCTCTTGCAAATTCATAATGTTATTTTACGTATCTATGTTGCATAAATATATGACAAATCCTTCTAACATAATCCATTATTAACGGTTGTATATACACGAAAGCTTGAGTTACGAAAAAAAGCCTGTGCAAATTCTTAGAAGGGACGTGAGGACATTGTGTAGTTAAAAAATAGCACTTATCAAGATTTTTTTGGTAGAATCAATCAATTAAAGTAGGTAACATGAGAACAAAAGGATGAAACTACCGTGCACCTAATTTTTTTTGTAACCGTCCAAACCCACCAGTAGCAGATATTGTCTTATTTGAGTTTTTTTTTGTTTAAAACGTGTCTGCTAGGGAGAGGTTTCCACACCCTAAAAAATGTTTCATTCTCCTCCCCAACTGATGTGGGATCTCACAATCCATCCACTTCGGGGCTTAGCGTCCTCGTTGACATTTGTTTCCTTCTCCTATCAATACGGGACCCCAATCCACCCTCCTACAGGGCCCAACATCCTTGCTAACACACCGTCTCGCGTCCACCCCTCTTCTATCTTAGCCTCCTCCCTAACACATCGCCCGGTGTTTGGCTCTAATACCATTTGTAATAGCCCAAGCCCACTGCTAATAAACATTGTCCTCTTTGAGTTTTCACTTTCGGGCTTTCCCTCAAGGTCTTTAAAACGCGTCTGCGGGAGAGAGATTTCCACACCCTAAAGAATGTTTCCTTCCCCTCTCCAACCAATGTGGGATCTCACACTAACTTTAGTAAGAAGTTACTCGACATCTTTCAATACTCAACCTTTTCAAAAAAAAATAAAAAAAATAAAAAATATTTACAAGTAAAGGCAAGGGCGTATAGGACAGTGACCGAGATCAACTAGTGGTTATACCATGAGGTCTATGTCACCCTATTTTGTACTCTCGGACATTAAGAAGTTCATGTAATTTTTAACTATATCTATCTTCAATAATAATCAATAATATATATATATATAAATATTGGTTGGAGAGGACATACAATTTTCATCTAAACTTAAATAAATTCATAATTCAATTTGAAAAAGTTGTCTCAATTGTGATGACGTGAAATAGTGATTTTTTTTTTTATCAAATATAAAATAAAAAAAACTCGGAGACATATTAATTATTATAAAATTTAAAAAATTACGACCAAATGAACATACATTTTAAGATTAAGAGAAAATAAATACAAAACTTCGAAAAGGGAAAGGAATAAACTTGTAATGGTAGTTTTTAAAGCTCCAACGGCTATCTTTCCCAACAACCAAAGCCGTGGGATCATTGAAAGATCCAACGGCCAGGATTTCAAACTCATCCGACCGTTAGAAGCGTCCGCCTGTAGCTTCAAAAAGCTTCTCATTCCAACGCTTTGCTTCCGAATGAATTGATTTTCATATTAGAGAGAGAGAGAGAGAGAGAGAGAGAGAGAGGGAGAGAGGAGACCTCAAGAATACTTCCAGAAGAAGAAAAAAGGGTTTTGATTTCAAACAATGGCTTCAAGAGCAGTAGTTCCCCAACAAATCAGAGGTACACTTTTTTCTGGGTTTCTTCTGAACTTAAATTTCGATTAGTATTATCATGATTCGAACCCCAAATCGCTTCAAATACGAACAATTCTGCCCTGTTCTGTACTTCCCATGGTGTTACTTCCTGTATTGTGCCGATTTGTTTGTGCTTCTCTTTCACGGGGTCTTGTATTTTTTTTCGTTTTCTTTCTGATTCTTTTGTATTGATTGGTATTTGTTTTCATGGGGGAAGGCGAGGTGGAGATCGGCAGAGGGAAGCAGGGGAAGGGTGGTGCAGCGGCGGGTGCCAGGAGCCGCCGAGCATTGGGTGATATTGGGAATCTGGTAACTGTTCGAGGAATTGACGCAAAGGTTAATCGCCCTATTACAAGGAGTTTCTGCGCTCAGATGCTTGCTAATGCCCAAGCGGCTGCAAAAGCTGAAAATAATAAGGTCTCCTCATAATCCTTCATCGGATATATTGGCCTACTCTTCTTCATCGTTTCTCAGGTTTGTGAAGATCTTTGGTTTTCTTTTGTAATCCAGAAACAAGTGCCTGTTAGTGTAGATGGGGCTGCTCCCATTCTTGATGGTGGGGTTGTGGCTGTTAAGAAAGCAGGAGCTCCCAAGGCAGCACCCAAGAAAGTTGTTTCCAAACCGAAAGCCGAGGTGATCGAGATAAGCCCGGATACGGTCGAAAAAGATCGGGGCAAGGAAGTGAAATGTGGTAACAAGAAAAAGGAAGGAGAAGGGGTCTCAAAGAAGAAGGCACAGACTCTCACCGCAGTCATGACGGCTAGAAGCAAGGTACAATTTTTGACATTGAAAGTCATTGTTGGTTGTGATTCTCTTAATAATTGGATCATTTTTTTCATTTAGGCTGCTTGTGGAGTAACCAAGAAACCAAAGGAACAGATATTTGACATTGACGCAGCAGATGTTGGAAATGAGTTGGCAGAAGTGGAATATGTTGAGGACATTTATAAGTTCTATAAGGAAGTTGAGGTATGCATTATTGTATTCATTTTTGGTTCATACGAGTCGGCCCCTCCAATATAATTTCACTGATGTGTCTCTGTTTGTTTGAAGAATGAGAGTAGGCCTCATGACTATATGGACTCACAACCAGAGATAAACACTTCAATGAGAGCAATATTGGTGGATTGGTTAGTTGATGTCCACAACAAGTTCGAGCTTTCCCCTGAAACATTCTACCTCATCATCAACATAATTGATCGCTTCCTTGCGAGGAAGGCAGTTCCAAGAAGGGAATTGCAGTTGTTGGGTATTGGGGCAATGCTCATAGCCTCCAAATACGAGGAGATCTGGGCGCCAGAGGTATGCGTAAAATTCGACATTTGTTAAGAGCAATAACTACTAGAGGTGGGTGTCCTAACATAACATGGCATCTTTTTTGCAGGTAAACGACTTCGTGTGCCTTTCAGATAGAGCGTACACGAATGAACAGATACTAATGATGGAGAAAAGGATACTTGGGAAGCTTGAATGGACCATGACTTTGCCTACTCCCTATGTTTTCCTCGCTCGATTCATCAAGGCGTCGAAGGACTCCGATCACGAGGTTCGTAACAATGAATGAATGAATGCTTGATCCCTTCCTTGTTTTACAAATATAAAACTGAGTATATATGAACATGAAACTTGGTGCAGATGGAAAATCTGGTATATTTTCTGGCAGAACTTGGTATAATGCATTACAACACCTCAATAATGTACAGCCCATCAATGATTGCCGCCTCGGCAGTCTACGCCGCTCGATGCACGCTGAAGAAAGCCCCTGGTTGGGACGAGACCCTCAAACTGCACACTGGCTTCACAGAGCCTCAACTAATGTACGTGAATTGAAAAGATTGTATGTGTTTGTTGTGTGATTGATTATAAGGCGTCAACTAATTGTGCTATTGTTGTTGTTATATGTGAACCACAGTGATTGTGCAAAGCATTTGGTGGGATTCCATGGAGCAGCAAGCAAGAACAAGCTTCAAGTAATATACAGAAAGTACTCCAGCTCCGAGAGGGGAGCGGTGGCGTTACTTCAGCCACCCAAAGCTCTCTTGGTGGTGCCTCCTAATGGTCAT